>NC_136879.1:12296072-12896072 GCF_949152265.1 Phoxinus phoxinus
TCGCGCAGGTCATGGACTTCTGCTGTTATGTGCTTATTACAATCAGAAGAGGCAGGGGAGGCGGAGACGTGCTCCTAAATGTATTCAAACTCAACGCAACAACTGAAGTAATCGCATTTAACGTTTGTTCTAATTGATTTGCTTACTATGTATGTATATCTTTCTGTTTTCCATATTTCTCTTTTATACACAGTAGCCCAGGTGAGTTTTAAACACTGCTTCAAATAGCTGTCATCGTTTACTCACCCTCAAATTGTTTCAAACCCGGATGAGTTTCTTTCTTCTGCTGAACACAAAGGAAGATATTTTGAAGAATGTCGGTAACCAGACATTGACTTCCATTGTAGGAAAAACAAATACTATGGAAGTCATCAACTTTGCCATAACTTTGTGTGTTTGACCATTTAAGTGCGATAAACCACAAAATAATAACTCGGTTCAGTACTTACTCTGTGCACGTGAGGTGTGTGCAACACTGAATAAGATGTGCAGAAGTCTTTCACTTCTTATTGCACTTGAACAGTTTCAAACATCTTTTCAAACATCAAACTCTTTTAGGCTAAAATTGGCAAGGCTTAAAAATGCTTGAAAATGATCAACTTTGGTGTCGACACAACACTGCAATGTCATGTGAGCACAAACATATACCAGTTGTAATCCTAGCGGTTTATCGTGTCTCTTACATCGTACATCGCCCGCAGTATATATGTACAGTATATAATAAACTGTTATTTAAACTAAATGTGTCATTATCAGAAGTAAGCATTCAGTCCAATCAGCTTTCAGTATCACTCTTGTGTTTCAAGATAAGCACAGTTCAACACTTTAGTGTGAAATTACAGTATATTCCAGGCTAATAACTGCATTACTTAAAGTTTTTCTGGTCAAGTTTTTGCATTTGTTCTTAAAATGACTCATTTAAGTTTGTCCTAGATGTTGATATAAAAACACAGTATATGTTTGTACATAAAGGTGCAGTACAGTCACGTCCTGATCTTACTCCACCTCTCATCCTTACTTTCCCTGTCTGCTCTTTAACTGTTATAGAAAGAAAGAAGCCCAAAAGTAATAACAATAATAATATAAAAACCTGTTACCTGTTGAATATTTCATCTGCAGTATATCATTGTAATATTACACATTTACCAGTTTCATTTACAACACCAGTAATAGAATTGCTTTGGTAGCCATGACAGATTCATACACACATATTTATTATTTATACCAGTATTTATTTATACTTTTTATACTTGTGTATCATTGGGGCCAGTGTTGGGGAAAGGCTTTTCAATATTGCATTACTTCCTAAAAAAGTAACTAATTGCATTTCGTAGTCATTTTTATTTATTTTTTGGAAAGTAAAGTTATGTTACGTTTGCATTGCTTTTTCTCATCTGTGCTGGGCTTGATTGTTTGTTTATTAATAATATTCTGTATTGCAAGAGAAGAAAGTTCAACACTCTTAAGCAATTTTAAAAAAAGAAACACAAATGTGATGTTTATCTATTTGTCAGCAGCAAAGACATTGGTTGATAAAGTGAGATTATATACAGTGTATGTGTGTAATATAACACATTTGATTAGTTAATATATTTAATTAATACAGGTTTGCATAACATCCTGAATTTGCATATCAGTGTTTTTATTCATTTTAAGGAATCCTGAATGTGTTTGTGCAAGTGAGATGAGTAAATCCCTGTTAATAACTACAATCCTCATGTTCACACAGCATCTCTGCACTTACTCCTGATTCCTCTCAGCATGGGGACAGTCGTACTTACACATTGTGTTGTAAATTTAAAAGTAATGTGTTAAGTTATAGTTACTTGAAAATAGTAATCTGATTGTGTAAATCACGCTACTTGTAATGTGTTACCCCAACATTACATCTGTCAGGTATCAGGATCTGGATTACCCACTACACTAGTGTCAAAAACAATGGAAAGTTATGTGCAAATACTTCTGTAACCTTCATGCAATTCATATCTTGATTTCCCATCTGTAGGTAAGGAAGTTGGAGAGACAGAGTTGTACTTTGGCTGTCGTCACAAGAACGAGGACTTTCTGTACCAAGAGGAGCTCGAGGAGTTTGAGAAGACTGGCGTTCTGACGGCACTCAACGTAGCTTTTTCCAGAGACCAGGCACAGAAGGTACAGTAACACACACACACACACACCTCCACACTAAAAAAAGTGTGCCTAAAAAAAAGAGCCAAAATAAAAAAGATAATCCACACTTCCTCTCTGTACCCCCGTCTTATATTTATTCAAAAACTGTAAAAGTCATTGCATGAATGAATCACAGGACAAGGGAGAGCAGCTGTTCTGTTTTTATAAAGTGTTTAACCATTGCCTTACTTTATTCCCAGGTGTATGTACAGCATCTCCTGAAGAACAACAAGGAGACTCTTTGGAAACTAATCCACACAGACACTGCCCACATCTACATCTGTGGGTGCGTACATTTCAGAACTAGTCCGAAGAATCACACACACGTGAGACCTCATGAGACCGAGGCGTCCCTGAATCTGTTCTAATGTTGTCCGTGATCTTCCTCCCGCAGGGACGCCCGAAACATGGCCCGGGACGTGCAGAACGCCTTCTATGAGATCGCAGAGGAGCTGGGGGCGATGAGCCGCGCTCAGGCCGTAGATTACATCAAGAAACTGATGACTAAAGGACGCTACTCACAGGACGTCTGGAGTTAAAGGACACGCACCATTCCTGTTCTCTACATTCCTGATGTTGGGATGATTTTTATAAGGAAGAGTTTATATGTGTTTGCTATTATCATTCTGACATGTTTGTCTAAGAAGAGAAAACACTGACACACATTCCCTCATTCTAACGTGAATGATGTAAAACAAAAAAATGTATAAAAAAATGTAAAAGACTGCGTAGAATCACGATTTTAACATACTAATCAAACACGTTATGCATGGACCTTTATAATCAAATGCGTGGTATGGGTTGTAAGCAAGAAGAAACTTTAACTCGCTGAACAACAGTTCTTCATGGAGTATGATGAGAAGTTATTATTTTCCTGGTCATTTCTGAAATCTTTTTGGAAAGGTTATAAACAGTGCAGACATGCAGTTGTGCTGTGAAGTGGATCACATTTTTCTTTCTTTCTTTTGTTCTCTAAAGCATTTCAATGTCTTGATATTTCTTGTCCCATTTTTTGTTTTCTATTATGGCTGAATATGAATGTAACGATTTCACACGGGATGACCCTCACAGGTTTAATTAATGCTTTAGGTGCCAGAAACGCTCAGCCCTATTCTTTTCTCATAGTGTCCCTGGTACCGACTACACTAGACCTAACAGACTCACTCATTGTATCTCTCAGAGAGTGTGTATATAATGCTGAGACAGACCCGGGAGCAAACGCTGGTCTGGAGAACTCAGTTGTCCAGCTCTTGTGCCTTATGTGCTGTGTAGTTTGCATCTTCATTAGAGGAACTGGGGACCAGCATTGCTGCTGGAAAGTTTACTTTTCTGGGAGATGATAGAATTCTACACGTATAAATAGTAGTTGTTTTTTGGGCAGGACCTCATCAAGTTGTATATGCAACTATTGTTTCCAGTACAACTATTTAGGCATATCTTTGTAATGATTAAATTTCAATTTAACATCACCTTTGTCCCTAACCCATTTGTGTTCACTTTCGCCCGTCTGATTTGATCCTCTACATGTAACGACAGTTTTATTGCTGATAATCTTAGAGGTCTTTTGCCTATTGTAAAGGACCAGTGAAAAGTTTGGACACACCTTCATTATTCAATACTGTTTTCCACATTTGGAGCAACACTAACATCTGTGGAAGTGGGAAGTACGCAGTGAAGAAAAACGTTAGTCTTAGCTAATTTGTTACCATTGTTGAGTTTCGCATGCTGAATGTTGTGACACAATTAAAGTCACTTGCATGATTTTGTCACAAGGGGGGGCAACACTTTATTTCGATGGTCCACTTTAGACATTCTACTAACTAGAAGTAACTTTGCAACTACATGTCAACTAACTCTCATTAGAGTATTAGTTGACTGTCTGCTTAATGTCCCTCCAACAGATATACTGACTATAAGTAACTTGGCAACTTCATGTCAACTTATTCTCCTAACCGAACCCTAACACCTAACCATAACCATAACCATAACCTAAGAGTCTAGTAATACTCTAATGACTGTGGACATGTAGTTGCAAAGTTACTTATAGTTAGTGGAATGTCTAAAGTGGACTATCGAAATAAAGTGTAACCCAAGGGGGATTATATCAACATCAACTCCATTAAAGCTAGAGTAGGTAATGTTGGAGAGCTAGCCAGATTTGAAAGTGGCACCTCTTCTAAGCTCCGCCCCCTCCTGTCAGTGCTCCGTCCAAAGCTACGCCCCCCCCCCACAAACATGAACGCGCATCCACATTTGGAGTCAGCTGCATGTACCTACCAGTGATGCGCGGGTTGATCCAAAATGAGCGGGTGCCTGCGGTTACCCGCGGTTACGAGTCATCCAAAAATATTTTTAATGATATTCGGGTCGCGGTCGGTCGGGTCGTTTACCTTTGTAATTTATATAGTACTAGACACAATGTTCTATGAAATACATAGGTCTACACTTTATTGTCTGAATGCGCGAGGATGACGCACGAGCAGTCTGCAGATGAACGTGGGAAATCCTTATTTACCTTTTGAATGTTGAGCGCGTTATTAACTTTTGAATAAAAGCTGACGCGGGACAAAATGCCCGATTTCCCAACGCGTTGAACTGAGCAATGCCATTGTGCCATTTTAATAGGCTACTTTTAAACGCATATAGCTCAGTAATGTCAGTTTTATGTAGCCTATTTGCTGAGAGGGGGCGGGCTTTTTGTTGGGAAAGTCCGGGGAGAGACGCACACGTCGATTAGACTGGATAAACACATGCAGCATCTTAATTGTTAAGAAAATGAAACGAAATAAATGAATAAATCAAGCCTTTATTACAAAACACTAGGCGATATACAGCATTCAGAAAAATGCGCACCCCTAGTTCCTCCGTCTATGGCCCATGACGCGATGAGCATAAACTATAGCTACTTTAAACAAACGCGGGTCGGGTACAATATTTTCTTTATTTTTTTGCGGTCCGAGTTGCGGGCGGGTTAGTTGAAAACGTCGGTCGGGTGCGGGTTGTTTATACATTGACCCACGCATCACTGCTGTGCACGCAGTGGTGCTCGGGCACGAGACATGAAGGCATCTGATTGGTTATTTACATTCGCACAGAATGGCAGTGATTGGTCAGAGTTTTTACTGTCCTACAGCTGCTACAGAGGTCAGATTTGTTTCATTCCTTTTTCTGAACACATAATGTATTGACTACTATCAGAATGGAAGGACCATTTCACCCAGTATAAAAAAAAAATGTTTCTGAACAGGATTACCAACCCTACCTTTAATAGTGTGATGTTTCACCGTAGAATTATGTTTCTGATAACTTTACATAATTATAATGTACACTATAATGTAGTTCGAAGTAAGATCACTTTGATAAAAGCAACCTATTATTTTTCCTCCTTTAAAAACACAAAATTATTTCAACACCACTACGCCGATATAAATAATGAGGGGAGCGGGGTTTAAAGGGGTGGTTGATTATGATTTCACTTTTCTAACTTTAGTTAGTGTGTAATGTTGCTGTTTGATCATAAACAACATCTGCAAAGTTACAACGCTCAAAGTTCAAAGCAAAGGAAGATATTTGCTTTTAAATAAATTGCTTTTTAAGGACTACAACACGCGGCTGGTAGGAGCTACACGACATTCCTCCCGGGTTAGTGACATCACAAACCCTAGAATTTACATAAGCCCCGCCCCCTGAACACGATTTATAGATTATCAAGACAGAATATGCTAATCAATGACTAGAAGATAACTACACATAAGCTACATAAATTCATCAACCATTCAGAAATGTCCTGTTGCTTCTACATGTTGTCACTTCTTCTCGAGTCTCTCCATCATTGTCTGACTCCAGTTTGAACATAAAAGGCTAAAAGTTTTTGAAATGTTCAGTGTGTGTGTGTGTGTGTGAGTGCAAACTGTTGAAGCTCCGCCCTCTGTGCCGGGATTTGCATTTAAAGGGACAGACACAAAACAGTGTGTTTTTGCTCACCCTCAAAAAGTGACAATTTTAACATGCCATATAAAAATATCTGTGGGCTATTTTGAGCTAAAACTTCACACACACACTCTGGGGACATCAGAGACTTATTTTACATCTTGTGAAAATGGCATTATACCACCCCTTTAAAGTTGTGGCTTTACAGTGTAGGATTCAAACTGACATATTCACAGATGCTTCAGAGAATCACGGGCCGGAGACTGCGTTCACCGTGATGACACTGATGTGCCTTGAGACGAGCAGCGTTTTTCAGTGTGGTGACGTAACTTCCACTGTAACAGGACGACAGGGCGGGGCATATCAAACAGCTCCTCCCCTTTTTAAAATAGCCAATAGCGTTTCGATTATATCAGAGCTGTTGAGCTTGATAAAGCCGCATTTGACAGCATATATCAGCCACTGTCTACTGATCCCCCCTTTAGATTAAACAGTGCTGATAATCATGCTGGGGATGTTTAGTTTGTGTAGATGTGTCGTTTTGAAGTGTATGTTGGTCCATGCATAGTCAGGTCACCTTTATTTATATAGTACTTTTTACAATACGGATTGTTTCAAAGCAGCTTTACAGAGATAACAGGAAAATAATGCAACACAGTTTGTTTCGGCTGTACAGCAGATCTACAAGAAAATAGCGTCACAGTCCAGCTCAAGTAACTTCAGTGATAATTCATTGTTGTAAAAAGTTATTAATTTAGTTAATTTATATAAATAGCCGCTCTGTAGAAAACGTGATGCCGTCGTCCAGCTGAGGTCAGTTCTCATGTAATGGTGTGAATGCAGATCAATAATATTGTTGAATATTAAAGTCCCCAACCAAGCAAGCCAAAAGCCAAAGGTGCCGGTGGCAAGGAATTAAACTCCATCAGTGACAGAATGGAGAAAACAACCTCGGGAGAAACCAGCCTCAGTCGCTCAGTTCTCCTCTGGCCACTGAACGAACAGTGTGTGATTATGATTCGGGCAGCATTACAGGACAGAAGTCAGACTGGACCAGAACATTCAGAATATTATCCAGTTCATCTGGTTGAAGATCGGAGTCACGCCGGTGTGGAGACGGGTTTGTTGAGGATCAGTGCCGATGGCTGTTGTGTCGATGAGGTCTTCACAGCGGAGAGGACACAATCTCTGCTCACACTTCATCATGAGTTGTGGTCGTGTCCAGGCGCAGGTCCACCGTCTGATCTGGATACGGTGGTATTCATTCGCCCCAATGGAAAGCATATTTACACTGTCTGAAGTGTTCCCTATGCCTTATATAGTGCACTATGCGGCATTCAATCACCATATATGTGACCCTGGATCACAAAACCAGTCACGAGTCGCACGGGTATATCTGTGGCAATAGCCAACTATACATTGTATGGGTCAAAATTATCCATTTTTCTTTTATGCCAAAAATCATTAGGATATTAAGTAAAGATCATGTTCCATGAAGACATTTTGTAAATTTCCTACCGTAAATATACAAAACATGTATTTTTGTGAGTGAATGCAGCACAATCGTGAACATAAATGCACAACTTTAAAGGAGATTTTCTCAATGAGTCGATTTTTTTGCTCCCTCAGATTCCAGATTATCAGATATTTGTATCTCGACCAAATATTGTCCTATCCTAACAAACCATACATCAATGGAAAGCTTATTTATTCAGATTTCATATTATGTATACATCTCAATTTAAAAAAATTGACCTCTGTGACTGGTTTTGTGGTCCAGGGTCACATATAAAATACAAATAGTTTTAGTGTGAACAAGTGCCGATTTCAGCCGCAGCTTCAGCATCTGGGGGCGGGACGCTGTAGATTCTAGAGCATTTGATTGGACAGGAAATCTGATGAGAAGCTGAAGTGCAGTGATGTCATCAAAATCATTGATTCATATCGGCGGTAGTGCGAGACCTTAAGTTTTGAATGCTTATATATTTTAAATGTGAATGTTTTAATTCTTTTGGAGCACATATATAGATAACTTTAGAGCTAACATATTCATACTAAACGCCATGGGGTTCATGGGGACTTTAAGAACGGAGAGGAAGTAACGGATACCTGATCAGTTATTAAGCAGTGTCAATGGCAATCACGATAGCAATACAATGAGACTAATTTATAACACGCAGTTATATGTCCAGCTAATCCTCCTCACCCAGAGCGATCGTTCCCTCGAGGATCACCGTGTTCCTCTGTCGAGCTTTCTCTTCTTCTGAAGGAGCCGCTGAAATGTGTGTCGTACGATGTTCCTCGACTCCTGCCCATGTTCCCACTCCTGAGGTCTCTCCTTCCCTGTCGGATACTCTGGTCCTGACTAGTCCTTGACCCTTCCTCCTCCTGTGAAACACAAACTGCAAATATACAAACCGTAAACAAAGCAGCGCTTGCTTACCATCTTGAATATCAATCTCCTGATCACTTTCTGTATTCCACTCAGCTCATGAAAATATTCATACACTGGAATGTCCTTCTGTCTTTGCTCGCTTTCGTCTATTCGCTGTTATGCTCGTGCACTGACTCATTCTCTAAGCTGAACTGCAAATCAGAGATCTCTCTCACCAACACCGGATCTACATGCAGAATCCTGCAAAAGGAAAACCAGACGCTGTTCAACTAACCAAACTGGTGATTAGCACACAGCCTGTCGGGCACTAGACCGAGGGCAAAGCGAGGGACCTGCAGCACCCCCAGATCATCAGTTGTCAGCTTTGTCCAATGTTCCCCAACTCTGAGGATTGGGTTTTCCAGCAGGACAATGATCCAGCCACACAGCCAGGCCAATCAAGGTGTGGATGGAGGACCACCAGTCTCCAGACCTGAACCCACTGGAAACCTTTGGAGTGTGATCAAGAGGAGGATGGATATGCCAGCAGCCATATCACCCTGTAACCCAAGACTGGTTGCCCACTGAAGCTAAGCAGGGCTGAGCCTGGTTAGTACCTGGATGGGAGATCTCCTGGGAAAAACCAGGTTGCTGCTGGAAGAGGTGTTAGTGAGGCCAGCAGGGGGCGCTCACCCTGTGGTCTGTGTGGGTCCTAACGCCCCAGTGTAGTGACGGGGACACTATACTGACAAAGAGCGCCGTCCTTCGGATGAGACGTTAAAACCGAGGTCCTGACTCTCTGTGGTCACTAAAAATCCCAGGATGTCTTTCGAAAGAGAAGGGGTGTAACAAATTTGCCCAGTGGCCTCTGTCCATCATGGCCTCCTAATCATCCTCCTATATATACTAATTGGCTTCATCACTGTCTCCTCTCCACCAGTAAGCTGGTGTGTGGTGGGCGTTCTGGCGCAATATGGCTGCCGTCGCATCATCCAAGTGGATGCTGCACATTGGTGGTGGTTGAGGAGATTCCCCCCTTCTATGTAAAGCGCTTTGAGTGTCCAGAAAGGCGCTATATAAATGTAATGAATTATTATTATTATTATTATTATTATGGATGGTCACAAGCCATCAAACAAAGCCGAGCTGCTTGAATGTTTGCACCAGGAGTGGCATAAAGTCCAACATCAGTGTGAAAGACTGGCGGAGAGCGTCTCAAGACGCATGACAGCTGTGAATGAAAATCAGGGTTCTCTTACGAGAGTTCTCTCGTACTGCGTCGAAGACGCTGCAGGAAAGATTATTTCTCGAGATATTGAAGCCAAAAAATGAATCCTTAACTTCGCGCCCTCTACGTCACGTCCCGCCAGAATGGCCGTGGCCTAGGTTTATAAATAACCGAGCACAGCTGTCGTACTCCGATTTTCCTTTCTTCAGCGAAGCTCCCGCATCGCTGGATCCTGAGAGGAAGCCGCCACAGCCGTCGAGAAGCATCACTGCAGGACCCGCCTTTCAACTGAAGCCGCTGGTCGACATCTCGACGCCTTCAGTCGCCGTTCCCTGCATCGCTATCCGGCGTGGAATATTATATCCTTTTCAAAGTGTGTGTGTTTTGTGTGTGTGTTCGCCACCGCGTCACACATTTTTTCTCCCACACTAAAAGAGCCGAGCGTCTTTTTCAAGATGTCTCACAACTGCCGCTCGTGTCGAGCTCCACTCAGCGACGGGGACCACCATGTGATTTGTGTTTCCTGCCTGGGTGAGGACCACGCAGCTTTAGCCCTCACCGATGGCGGCTGCCATCTCTGTGAGACGATGCCTATGGTGACTCTGCGGACTCGCCTGGCTTCGTTCGCTGAAGCTGCACTTCCGCCTGCTGCAGTGCCACGCCGTAAAAAGCGCCTTGCTCAGCGGAACCCGGAACCTCCCTCCACCACGAGGAGCTCGCCGCTGCCGCCGCCAGCTTCTCCGCTCGCTTCGTTGGACTCTCTGACCGACGGACAATTATGTTAGTTATGGACGATGAGGGTGAAGCCGCGTCTGTGGAGAACGACTGCTGTTCTCTCCTCGCTTCGGGTAGCGAGGGATGGGCGAGCTCTGTGGATCTCCCCGCCCCCGCCGCTCATGAACGTCGAGGAGGAAAGGCCAGCATTGAAGCAGAGCTGATGCGTCTGCTCACACAGGCCGTCGCGAGCCTCGGCCTCGAGTGGTCGGCGCCCGAGGAGCCTGCGCTTAACCGGCTGGATGGCTGTTTTCTGCCTGGAGACCGCGCTTCGCCGTCCTCACGACTCGCGCCCTTTCTTCCTGAGCTTCACGAAGAAGTAGCGAAGTCCTGGAAAGCCCCATTTTCAGCCAGAGTGCGTACTTCTGCCTCAGCAGCATTCTCCGTATTGGACGGTGCTAGAGACAGAGGATACCAGTCCCTCCCTCCGGTGGAAGAGGCTGTAGCGACTCACCTTTGCCCACCCTCTGCACCCTCCCAGTGCTATCATGCGGGCTAAGGTAGCGTCACCATCCAAAGCCTGCCGCACGTCCTCAGCATTGAACAGCCGCACTTACGCCGCCGCTGGACAAGCTGCGTCGGCATTGCACACGATGGCGGTGTTGCAGATTCACCAGGCCAACCTTCTCCGTAAGCTCGACGAGGAAGGCCGGGGAGCGATCTGCGTGCCGGATTTACGGAGTGCCACAGACCTCGCTCTTCGCGCCACAAAATCCGCTGCACATGCCACTGGGCGAATTATGGCCTCCGTTACCGTGGCAGAAAGACATCTTTGGCTGACACTCTCTGAGATGGCGGAGTCAGAGCGTGCTGCGTTCCTCTACGCTCCCATTTCGACTGCTGGCCTCTTCGGAGCGTCCGTCAAGGATTTCGCGGAACGATTTGCCGAGGTACAGAAAACGTCGCAAGCCATGAGACACTTTATGCCCAAGCGCTCCAGCTCTGCGACAGGCCGCCCTAAACAGCCGCCTGTTCGCACTCAGCTCTGAGAGAGCTGAGCGCGCGTGGGCTGCCCGCTCGGTTAAGCAAGCCCCCCCACCTCAAGCGCTGCAAACACGGCATCCATGTTACAGCACACGGTTGCTCTCGTGTCGCCGCCATTTCGCGACCAGGGCCCAGATTTCATTCTACCCCTAGTTACTCATGCGAATGCGTGGGAAAAACTTCCCGGGTGTTTTCAGAGTGGGTGCTGAACATTATAAAAAGAGGCTATTCGCTACACTTCCAGCGACGCCCCACCGTTACACGGAGAGGGTCGAAACTACAGTAAAAACAGAAGTAGCACATCTACTTCGAGCCGAAATAGCGAAGCTATTGAGCAAAGGGGCCATAGAGACTTTATCTCAAGCTCAGAGCGAAGGGGGTTTGTACAGCAGATATTTCCTGGTGCCAAAGAAAGACGGGGGTTTCAGACCCATTTTAGATCTGAGGCAGCTGAACAAAGTGCTTATGAAGCGCAGAATGCTCACGACCAGAAAAATCCTCGCGCAGATTTGCTGAGGGGACTGGTTTATATCAATAGATCTGAAAGATGCGTATTTCCAAATACAAATTGCGTCACGTCACAGGCGATTCTTGAGATTCGCCTTCAAGGGCCAGTATACAGTATACAGTCCTCCCGTTCGGCCTGTCTCTAGCACCTCGTACGTTTACAGTGTGCATGGACGCGGCGCTGGCACCCTTGAGACTCCAAGGCGTACGAATTCTGAATTATTTGGACGATTGGCTGATTCTAGCCCAATCGCGATCAGAGCTTGTACAGCACAGGACCCTATTACTCGATTACCTCGAGGTTTTAGGTCTCAGAGTCAACTGGGCGAAAAGTTCACTGTCTCCCAGTCAGAAAACATATTTTCTGGGCACAGAACTGGACTCGCTGTCTAAGACAGCACAGCTGTCATCACAGCGCTGACTGGGCATTCTGCACATGATAAAAAACCTTCCGCAGCGGCTCCATAGTTCCGCTCAGGAAGTTTCAGAGGATGCTGGGTCTCATGGCCTCAGCATCATCAGTACTACAGCTGGGCCTGCTGCGCATGCGCCCGCTGCAGTTCTGGCTGAAAGCGCGAGTGCCGCGCCGAGCATGGGTCTCCGGTCTTTGTCGCCTCAAGGTCGATCAGGAATGCGTGTCAGCCCTGATGCCATGGAGTGCGACAGACTGGTACCAGTCAGGTGTAAGCCTGGGGACTTCCTCGAGCGTAAAGGTGGTGTCTACGGACGCATCCACCTCAGGCTGGGGAGCGTAGCTCGAGGGCAGACCGTTCTTTGGTCAGTGGTCAGAACGGGAAAGGCTCCCACACATAAACTGCCTAGAAATGTTGGCAGTGGACTACGCGCTGAGGCGCTTTTGTCCCCGGATAAAAGGACATCACGTCCTGGTCCGTTCGGACAACATGTCAGTAGTGGCCTACATAAATCACCAGGGCGGTGTCAAATCCCGAAACCTTTACAGGTTAACGGAACGCCTCCTGGTTTGGGCCCAGCACAACCTGCGCTCGCTGTGAGCAGTGCACGTGCCAGGGCACCTGAATATCGGCCCAGACAGACTCTCACGGAAAAATGTCTCTACACCCACAGACAGTACATTCGGCAGAGCGAAAATAGACCTGTTTGCATCTCAGGAAAACGCTCATTGTCCGAAATTTTTCTCCAAGAGCGAGAACTATGCTTTTCCTCCTGTCTCGCTTCTACCTCAGGTATTGGAGCGAATCAGGGAAAGCGGATGCTCAGTGCTACTCGTGGCTCCGTTCTGGACAAACCAAGCCTGGTTTCCAGTACTGACGCAGCTGACGAGCACTGCTCCATGGCCGATACCAGTGAGGAGGAAACTCCTCTCTCAGGCCAGGGGCTCGATTTTGCATCCTCGCCCGGAGCTTTGGTCCCTACATGTGTGGGCCATCAACGGGTACCCGCTAACCTCCCAAAAGGAGTATTAGACACGATCGAGCAGGCTAGAGTCTACTAGACGGCTCTATTCCTCTAAATGGTCTGTGTTCTCTGGCTGGTGCTCAGCCCGGGGTGTATCACCCCTGCAGTGCGGGGAAGCGGAGGTTCTCTCCTTCCTACAGGAGCTTCTGGATAAGGGTAGGACCCCATCCACGCTCAAAGTTTACGTGGCGGCTATAGCAGCGTTCGTCAATCCAACGCTTGGCCGATTACTTGAT
This sequence comes from Phoxinus phoxinus, assembly GCF_949152265.1. Lineage (NCBI taxonomy): Eukaryota > Metazoa > Chordata > Actinopteri > Cypriniformes > Leuciscidae > Phoxinus > Phoxinus phoxinus. The sequence goes on from NC_136879.1 coordinate 12,309,712, forward strand.
AGGAACGACCTGGTTGTTCGTTTCCTTAAAGGAGCTAGGAGATTGAACCCTCCCAGACCTCCTTCAGTCCCCGTCTGGGACCTTTCTACGGTACTGGATGCCATGAAGGGTGCCCCGTTTGAGCCTGTGCACTCAGTTGACATGAAGTCTGTTTCTTCTGGCTCTTGCTTCAGTGAAGCACGTGGGGGATTTACAAGCGCTCTCGGTGAGAGCGTTGTGTATGGAGTTCAGGCCTAATGACTCTAAAGTCGTACTAAAGCCGAAACATGGGTATGTGCCTAAGTCCCTCAACACACCGTTCAGGGCTCAGGTTATCTCCCTTTCGGCTCTGCCGGCCTCCGAGGAAAAGGATGACGCTAGCTTCCTTTGCCCGGTTAGGGCGTTAAGAGCTTATGTGTCCCGCTCCGCTGCTTTTAGGCAGACGGAGCAGCTTTTCGTTTCGTTCAGCGGACGTTCCAAGGGACGAGCTGCGTCGAAACAGAGCCTGTCCAGATGGGTAGTGGATGCCATAGCGCTAGCCTACGCATCAAAAGGACTGCAATGCCTGTTGGGCATCAGAGCACATTCTACGAGGGGCATGGCCTCCTCGTGGGCTTGGTCTAGTGGAATCTCGTTGCAAGATATCTGTATGGCGGCAGGCTGGGCCTCCCCGTCTACATTTATAAGGTTTTATAACCTAGAGCAGGGGTGCCCAATCCTGCTCCTGGCGATCGACTGTCCTGCACAGTTCATCTCCAACCCTAATCAAACACACCTGAAGCAACCAATTAAGGTCTTCAGAGCACGTCAGGATCACTTGAAAATTAAAGGCAGGTGTGTTTGATTAGGGTTGGAGATGAACTGTGCAGGACAGTCGATCGCCAGGAGCAGGATTGAGCACCCCTGACCTAGAGGTTCCCGCCCTACAGGCCAGACTGCTCTCGGTCTAAGACACAATATGATTGCCAAAATGTTTTAAGCATCACTCACTGACAGTTATGTCCTATGAGCTGTGTAATGACCCACCATATATATTATATACATATATATGCTGTAAATGCCCTTCGGGGCACTAATTATAAAGGAATGATGCTATTCTAGCCTCTCTTTCCTGGAAAACTGTGTTTGGGTTTTTCTGGTGATTATGCACTTGTGTGCCCCGGGCGCGCGCGCCCTTGGGTATCTGGTGTTGGATCTCCGCATGCACGGCATTTTACACGGCGTTTTACTGCGTCTTCGACGCAGTACGAGATAACTCTCGTAAGAAAATGTACTCGGTTACTAACGTAACCTCGGGTCTCTCTAGAAGAGGAACGAGTACTGCGTCTCTGTGCCGTGCCTGCATCCAGCTCTGGTTCGCGTTGGCGATTAAAATCTGAGTACGACAGCCGTGCTCGGTTATTTATAAACCTAGGCCACGCCCGTTCTGGCGGGATGTGACGTAGAGGGCGCGAAGGGTCCTCATTGGGTCAAGCGTCATGAAGGCCTCGCATAGGCTGCTGCTTTTGCCGCAGAGCAGCCAATAGGCGCGCAAGCTGTTCCGCCTAAGGCTGTATGCTGCAGCAAAGCGTTTTACATTATTACACAATTAAGGATTCATTTGTTGCCTTCAATATCTCGAGAAATAATTTTTCCCGCAGCGTCTTCGACACAGTACTCGTTCCTCTTCTAAAGAGAACCGAGGGTACGTTAGTAACCGAGTACGTTATTGCACCAAATATTGATTTCTGAACTCTTCCTAAGTGAAAACAGGTTTTGTATTGTGTTGTGTTGTTTGAAAATGAATATTAACTTATTTTCTTTCCATTATTCGAGGTCTGACAACACTGCATCTTTTTTGTTATTTTGACCATTTGTCGTTTTCTGCAAATAAATGCTCTAAATTACAATATTTTTATTTGGGAGAAATGTTGTCAGTAGTTTACAGAATAAAACAAAAATGTTAATTTTACCCAAAAACGAAACTGATAAAATTGCAGTGGTCTCTTAATTTTTTCCAGAGCTGTATAGGCCTATATATATGGTAGCTATAATATGATAATTTATTATGTATTATTATATTGGATATTATATTTATTATGTTATATTTTTGTTCAGGAACTGAACAGTTTCACTCTGGGTCGTTTGCTCTTAGGCAGCACGGATGAGGCTGTCACCGGTCACATGCTGCTTTATGTCGGACAGTCCAGCTTGAGATATATTCATAATTATATATTTCTAGATCTCTAGACACACAGACCCTCTCGTGTCTCACGAGCGGAGATCGGCGTGTTTAAAACGAGCAAGTCACGGCGCGTGACCTCAGAGTCCGTCGCTAGGGAAACAAGGACGCTAAGACATAATCATGCACAAATGAGCATTAAGCTGTTTCTTGTTTTGTTTATATCAGAGCCATATATAGATATCTCTATATAGCTAAGCTCTGGTTTATATGTGCTGTCAGTATTCTCTCTACACTGTAAAGACATTATTTATTCCATTATGTGTAACTGTTAGGTACACATTTACATTTTGCGGGACAAAACCACTTTACTTTTAAAAACGGGACTATCCCCGTATTGGACGGGTGGCAACCTTAGGTCTTTTAACCTTATGAAAACAGTAAAATTATTAACGTACAAACTAAATGAAGTAAGCGCGATCATACCGTGACGTCACACAACCCTGGTGGAGATCACGTGATAGAAAAGGCGCAAAGTTTATACCACTTTTCAACAAACAGGGGTATTTATCCAAATACATGTTGACAAAACATATGTTATAACGTTATGTTTCCACTTTATCTATTTGCAGTTTCACAATAAATTGCGCTTAATAATATTTGCTGCAGTATTTCTTGTGTTATATGTGCCAAATAAATGGATTAATCCACACGTTCCCGCTAAGTAGAAGGTACTATCCGGTCTCGGGTCAAAGTTCATAAGAGCTGCAGTGCGCGTTTCTCTCGTGCCGGGTTTTTAATTTCTTATTTTTGGAATAGGTGGTCAGTTCATTTTATTTCCTCCAGAAAGATGGCCTCAGGTAAAATTTTGTCTAAATATATACATAATCTAAAGTGGCTCATACAACGCAAAAGTTGTTCTTTATTCGTTTGCTGTTCAATATTGTGAGACATAAAGGATAATTAGCGCAGCACGATTAGCATTAGCGGCTAAATGGCCGACGCTGGATTTGCCATTGTTTAAATGTAAAACAACTTTGACGACATAAACTATAAGACTCTTTAAATAAACAGTTATATGTTAAATTCTACACAACGAGCCGGCTGGTGGGTTAATGTGGGACTTTAGATGGGCGGTTAGCCTCCATGCTCATGGTGCGGCGTGGTGTGATTGTTAGCATAGCATTTTACTGATGATTACATAGGCGACTATCTACGCGTTCAGTTGACGCTTGAGTTAAACTCATTTAAAACCTTTTCGATGCAGTGCTTTTTAAACTTCATTTTTTTCTGCCTAAATGTGTATTTCTGTTCGTAGATTCAGGCTACGGTCAGCCTGGCGCTCAACAAAGGTAAGTGATATTTTCCACACACACACTAATAACTTAACACAGTAATAGTAACGTTACTAATAATTCATGCAAGTAAGTCTCAATGTAAATGTGGCCATAAGATTTTCAAATCTAAGTGTTTTGTAAGATTGAGTCAGTCCGTGAAGAGTAAATCTGGTACCATCAGATTCTCCCGATTTGTTTGTAAGTAGCAGCTAACGTTAATTTGTTTCAACTTTTTTGTCCAGTTACGGATCGTATGGTGGAGCCCAAGGCTTTCAAAGTGGACAGGTAATGCTTGATCATATGACTGTTGTTAATATGCATCTTCATAGTGTTGTGGCTTTTATTGATTATGTCTTTATTTCCCCAGCCGGCGTATGGTCAGGGGAATGGTAGTGGCTCTTACAGTGGACAGAGCTTCAGTGGTTACGGACAGGCTGCCGGTGCGTGACCTATAACGTGATTAGGTTGAACCGCTCAGTTAAAGATGGCTGGTGTGTGTGTAACGGTCTTGTTTCCTCACAGGAGAGAGTTATGGCCAGGCGTCTCAGGGATACTCTTCTGCCGGCTACAGTCAGCCTCAGCCGGGCGCGGACAGCTACGGTCAGCCGGCTTCATCTGAAGCCTCTCCTGGGTGAGAGATCGGACCTCTCCATTACACACACCTCATATCTCTCCATTACACACACCTCATATCTCTCAAGCCCTTAGTCGGCATTGCTCATGACATGCGAGTATGTTTATGCATTTCAGAAAATAGCTTGTGATTCTGTGTTTTTTTGCATCTCTTTGGCACTTTAGCTGCCTTTGTGCTGCAAAGGTGTTCAATGAGGCACACTATAGAAATATTGGCTTAAACTCGGTGTTTAATTGTTTACAGTTGTTACAATTTTGACCCTCCCCAAAGTCAAAAGGGTTTCTTAAACCAATTATATCCTTTTATTGTATTTTTTTATTTAGTACTAGCCTTTTTTCACTGTTAACAAGGGTCCTGATGCGCTGGAAAGTCATATTTTACTCTCTCTGCAGGTACGCTGAGAAGTCGTACGGGCAGCCGCGGTCTTTCGGTCAGCCGGCTGCGGCGGGTGCCGGTGGAGGAGCGTACGGGCAGTCCAGCGGCTCCTATGGGAGCTCTCAAGGTGGATATGTGCGCCGTAATGATGGTAATTGTTCTGTGATGTACTGCGCTGTATCTTGCGTAGATCTAATCTGGCCTACTAATAAAGGGAAAAAACATTATAATTCATTTATTATCATTATATATTGCGTCAGTGAGTTTAACCTGTAAGCATTTGTGTCCAGCATAATCTATTACATTTAGGCCCGGTCTCACAGACCAGGCTTGGACTAAGCCAGGATTAGGCCTGTATTTAATTATAGCCAGGATTATTTGTATATATGCGCATGCATAAATGCAGTTCTAGTGGGAATCGAGTCTTCGTCTGGAATTGCAGTGCATGAGAAGCAGTTCTTTAGTTTTCAGTTGCGATAGTAATGTGCTCACGGACCGACTCAGACACTGCAGCTTTTTATGTAACGCATTAGTCGTTATGAACTGAGACCGCTTGCTTCGTTGGTTCGGATTCCTTCCTCACCTCAACCGAACCGCCCCAGAGTTCGTCTTCAGCATTCAGGTGATCTCGGAGCAGTTGTGGTGTGTATTCGAGCGATTGCCGTCTTGTGTGCCTATCCGAATTAAGGGAGAAAACACAGCAGGTCCCGAATCAAACTCAGAGTGAGTCAGGTGTGAAAGCGCCCTTAAACACCCCTCTTCCCCCAGGTGAGGCGCGCCGGTATGGCGACGACGGCGGCTCAGACAGGACTGAGGGCTACAGGGGCAGAGGACGTGGGGGATTTGACCGGGGTGGTTATGACCGCGGAGGCTTCGACAGAGGTGGCCGAGGAGGCCCACCCTCCGGTATGGGGTAAGTGTGCCCACCCCAGAAGGTATTACTGCACTCGGATGAAAACATGCTGTTAGTCCTGAAAGCTGTTGATGAGATTTAAATTATCTTGTGTTTTTAAAGTTAGCTATGGATAACTAATTTGGTGAGAATTAAGTTTGTTCTACAAAAGGTGGTTCCACTGTACTTTATAGTTTGAAATGGGTTGTACTCTTAATGGACAACACCATCTGTTTGTTTCTCTGAAGTGACTCTCCACCCAATATAATGTTGTCAACTAATTACCGTTAGTTGTTGGATGCTTTATTATAAATAGCTTATAGGCTACAGTAGCCAGGTTTCTCCATGTGTAGTGCATATTTACAAAGCATCATTCACATACAGGACATGTTCTAGCTCAAAACACACACACTAAATGATATGCATAACTTTGCACATCTATGGATATTTGCCCTCAAGGTTTCATCTGCTCTTGAATTGGCGAGATCTTAAAAGTCTGACTTTAGTTAGACCGAGTTGAGAATTGCAAAGCTAATTATGGTAAAATATTATTTGTGTAGGAGAGTCTCAAGCACAGCTCTTCCTTTTACACTTTTTCAAGGCCAAATTAATTGGTTGGTTTCCCTTGAATTAAATGCTAATTCTGGAAGGGGAAAAAAAGGCCCCCCCCCCAAAAAAAGTTGCCCATTGTTATCCACTGAAGCTGATTGGATGATTGGGAACCTGGTCGAATTCCAGTTCATTTAATGCTCATTTCTCCTGGTCTCCATTGCTCCAATCAACTTTTTGTTTTCCCTTTGGGAGTTTTCACATTGGAGGGTTCGGCTAGAAGGAGCAATTCTCAGTCACTCCACATGAATCGCTGTCTGTACGGTGTTGTTTCTTTGTGTTAACTGGTCTACATTTTATACTACAGGTATCAAAGTGAGTGAAATTAAAGTTGGACCACAGCCATTGGAGCTCATAAGCACTCATAATGAAGACACTGTGTGCTCGCCACAACAGTTAGACGCTCAAATCGAGCTTTGTTTCTTGAAAAAATGATAGAGGGAGCAGGGAGGTTGTCCTCCGTGCTCTGCTCTGGTTTTAGTTACATCTCCGTCTCAATTCAGAGCGCATCAAATCTTGAAGTTAATCCAAAACCATTCTAATTTGAAAGAGGCTTGCCTTTTGGTTTCAATTTGAAATGTTTCATGTACATTTGGCCCATCATCCTTAACCAAACTGTCAATGGGAGCCGTTTCCTCCTCAGTAGTAAACCATGGCATGAATACTGATAAAGAGGGAGCCTTGCGCTCCCAGGTTTCAACAAAGGAAAGCCATCATATCTTCAATTTTTCCTCTGCAGTGGTGGTGACCGTGGTGGCTACAAAAATTACGGTGGTAAGTGATGAGCATCAGAACTGTCTCAGTGGGGGAAAAGAAATAAGAAATGCAGAAAGATTAGCTGGCAAATGAACTCTTGAGCCACCTTGTTATATCAACCCAAAGGAACATCATTATTGCTGTCCTCTCTGGTAATACTCTTGTGGGATAAAGTCTAACAACTGCCCAGCTTTACTCTTGTAAAATGGTATCTTTGCATGAGGAAATTGAATTAAATGCCAGTCTTCTGGACGCCACCTGCACTTGGTGAAGAAGAAACATTATTTAGATCAATACTTGGAGTTATTTTTGCTAGACACACACAAATTTGTCCTGGTCTACAAAGGTCTTGGAAAAATGGTGCAGCAATTTTGGACACTGGTGCATAGCTTAAACTGTCACTGTAAAGGTCAAATCTACATAGCAAAGCATACAAGTTTGGTGTTACTTTTTATTTATTTTTACTCATAGACTTTGTATTGAAATAAGGGTTCATGACATAAGTTCTCAAAGTTGTGTTTCTCTTTCGTGTCTTGTTGTTTTTCAGGACCCAGAGACTACGGCCAAAAGGATGATGGAGGTAAGTCTCGCTCATGAAGGCATGTCACCCTAAATGCAGAAGCGATGGTGTCTTGACTCCAATATGAACGTGTGCTCTCGATTACAGATGGCGATCAGGATAACTCGGACAATAATACCATCTTTGTCCAAGGTCTGGGAGAAGAGGTCACCACTCAGGAAGTGGGCGACTTCTTCAAACAAATCGGAATCATAAAGGCAAGTTCGCTCTCCTGAAGGCCATGCAGGATCTGATCAGATCAGTCTATCCCCCCTAAAGTGTGTTTGTCTAGTCCAAATTTATTTATTTTGAAAGAATCGAGTCATAACTTGGAGCGTAAAGTGTGTTTTCCAAAAATCTATTTTCAGTGTTTTTTCTGGATTACATTTTAATGGTTTAATTTAAATTCATCAAGCATGTCTAATCAATTGAGTTCAGAAAACTTTAACAGCTTAATTATTTTACAATAATTGGGCCCTATGAAATGTCTTCAGAAATTCTGTTAGTTTTTCTGGATTTGATTTTATACATGTATTGTCAATGGTAGTAAGTATAAAGAATAAGGTTGTGAGGCATAAAGATATTTAAAAATGTAATTAAATGCAAAGGGAGCTGTTCCTTTGGCCAACAAAGAGCGGCACAACACTATTTACTGTATTTAATTGCTCTTATTTACCAGGACAGTGCATGTTAACAGCAGTACACCTGTAACATGCCAGAATTAGTCCAGTTGGCCAGTGGCACCCCAGGGAAAGCATAAAACCTTACAATGGACAACGAAGTCCAACGGCAGTAGTACAGCTGTGTGCGCTACAGCAGTGGAACAATGTTAGCGTCAGTAACCGCGTTTCCATTACCCTTTAAATTGCGCGAATTGAAAATGCGCTCAATGGAAACACGTCATTTTCGCAAAAACTCCCATTTGTCGCAAAAAAGTTTTACGCTCGCATGAGGTGGTTTTTCAGGCAATTCGAAAAATAAGTATTTCGCAAAACTGCAATGGAAACAGTTTTTGCGCATTTACAGTCACCTGACGTAGACAGAATACGAGACAGTTGTTTATTAAATTCATAGAAGACAAAATAATTACAGGAATTCCTGGAAACCTCCACGCCACAATCAAGACCTCGAAGCAGAAATGAGTGAGAAACACCCGAAACTCCTCATATGTGCCGCTCACAGTATAAGGGTCTTTCCTTGCCATTAATGCTTGGATAACACGCCTACGTCTCCTTCCATTAATAATAATAATGGCCAGTGTGGTGGCTGTGATATATAAACCTACCAACGTCCATTGCCATGATTTTTTTAAATGACTTGTTATCGCGAGAGGAAAAAATTCTGCTTTAGTCGCATAACATCGTTTAATGGAAACGCCATTTCGCAATAGTTTTGTATTGATATTTAGAAAAAAATAGCAAAAATTTTGCGCAAATCTCTAATGGAAACGCGGCTACTGTTAACATGAATTGGATTTTTTTTTAGAATTACCTTCTACTGTACAATACAGGTATAGTGTGTATGCCAAGTTAAACCACGCTTGTGGGTAGTCATGAAGACCGGAAGTCAGATGAAGTTCATGCCCTCGTGTAGTAAGACGGCAGATGCTGAAACACTGCGACTGTCACAACCATGCCATTCATGAACATGCAGACTTCATATTTAAATGTCTTTTTGCTGTGTAAAATTCACTCACACTAGTACATGTAGCGCTTAAGTGTACAAGCCTCATTTGTTCATCCATGATGGAGAACCCTGGTTTACAGTGTCTTATCTCCTCTAATGTCGTCAACAGCTCAATAAGAAGACTGGCCTTCCCATGATCAATCTGTACACGGATAAAGCCACTGGACGATTGAAGGGTGAAGCCACAGTCTCCTTTGACGATCCCCCCTCAGCCAAAGCTGCCATTGATTGGTTTGATGGTGAGAGAAGCATCCATGCGGTCTCTTTGACTCTGATGTCCCCAAAGTCACTCAACAATGCGGTTTTGTTTTCCTGGAAAATAGGAAAGGAGTTTAAGGGAAGGCCCATCAAGGTGTCGTTTGCTACGAGAAGGGCAGAGTTCACCCAGAGAGGCGGCGGCCGAGGAGGTGGCGGCGGTGGAGGAGGAGGCGGTGGCGGCGGCGGCCGCGGAGGTGTGTGTGTGTGCTGGACCTCTTCACTATTCATTGTCACATAACACCAGTTTGACCTTTTAGACCCGTTTGGATTGAAACGAGGGTTATGCTAATTATTAGGGGTGCAACGGTACCCTCATGTCACGATTCGATGCACATCACAATACGATACTATTGCGATACTCCATCAAAATGCTAAATTTGGTTTTACATTGTGTGGAAATGAATAGGCTTAGACTTGGTGTTGAGAACACAAAACACGGGACAATAGAGACACCAGAATAACAATATTCATGATTCTGAAGCTGAAAACACAGAAATATTTTCCTCACTGACTAGATATATTTAAAATAATGTTGGCCACTTTTTACTGGTAACATCAGACATTTTGGCGTTATCAGGACACACAGATATTCCCCCATTGCATTATTAAACATTATATTCAACATTATTGTAGTCTATCGTAGTACTGACACAAACTCTGTAAACAGTCATTTTTTCACGCACAGTAACTATTTTCGGTGAACTACACAATAGTGTCACTGTCCACGATACATATTGTTGCGTTTTTGTGTTGCGCTATATTGTGACTCTAAGTCTGCTGTGCGCGCAGGTTTTCGAGGCAGAGGTGGCTTTGGTGGGGGTCCCTCATTTGATGTCAGGGGAGGAGACTGGCCTTGTCCCAACAGGTTTGCTCCATGCAGTCATTTGTGCAGTCACTACTGAGGAATATGTAGTCAGAGGGTGTTCATCTATAAACCTCTCCTTGCAGCTCTTGTGGAAACATGAACTTTGCCAGAAGATACGAATGCAACAAGTGTGGAACTCCTAAACCTGAAGGCGGAGATAGTTACGGAGGTGGTAAGTTTAATGCATGGACACTACCAAAGCCACTTTTAGTACCATCTGTGAAGTTGGCTCTCTTTTAGAGCCTGTCTCTAGTGGCCAGTCGATGAATTGCAGGTAGTCACTTACGTGATGGTTTCGAGAGAGCTGGGAAGGTTGTCGCTTGGTTTAATGAAACATTTGATCAGGAGAGGATGTGATTTGCCCCAGCTCTTCTGTAATGGCTTGTGAAAGTGCAAGCATGTGTTCATGTGTGCATGTGCCCACTCTTCCAGAGCGCGGAGGTCGCGGCGGGTACGGAGGCGACCGCGGGGACCGCGGCGGGTTCAGGGGCGGCCGAGGCGGGGGCTTCCGAGGTGGAGACCGCGGCGGCTACGGCGGAGGAGGATACAAAGCCGGCGGAAGGTAAAGAACCCCTCGACTCGCCGGTCAGTGGTAATCCAGCATGAGTGTTGTCTGACGTGTGTGCTATTCTCCATCCTCAAGGGGAGACCACAGAGAAGAGCGACGCGGCCGGCCATACTGAAGACTGCGGATCCCAGACCATTGTTTATTGGGGTGTGGGGTGGGGGGGTTAGGGGAGAGGTTTGTGTCCGCATACCTTTCTGTTGCATGAGCGTCCTGCATATACTGTTTGAGCAGTTTTTCCCATTAATGTTGAGTCTCCTGCGAGGACCTGGAGGAGGCGAGTGAAGGGCACGGGATGAATTTGTTCTGATCCGCCACTTTTCTAAACGTCAGTCCTGTCAGGAAAAGGCTAAACGGGCCACGGATCGGCTTTAAAGGATGATTTTGCTCTTGGTGAAGGGGGTGGGGCCAAATGTTATTTTTGTTACTTTTAATTTCCTGAATTGTTGAATCCGGCATTTAGTGTGTGATAGATTTGTGAAATGCTTATTGTTTTGTAAAAATCAATCAACACAAACCCTTTTACTTGTTTCTTTTTTTTTTCTTTTTGCAAAAATTATTAAACACCCTTTTGATCTTAATGTTCTTGTTTCTGTTATTATTTTAAGAGAAGTACATGTAACATACAGATCATATTAATATATATTAACTCTCTAATATCAGTGGCTGCAAATGGCCTGTGAAATCAGAATGGTGTAAAATATATTGTATGCTAATCATAACTGTAAATCATTACATATTTAATGAAAGAGCTGTCACTGCTTTGTTGAATAAGAGCCAGTGTGACCCACTGAGTGAGCCTTTGAATTGCTTTCATATAAAAATGAAGCAATGAAACATTACAACACAAATTGAGAAGGTATTCAAGCCGTAGACGAGATGCTAGCTTCAGTTTAAAACTAGCATGAAATCAATTTTCTTGATGTTTTGCTGCCATATATTAGCAGATGTGTTTTTGGGCAATATTTTATTTTCAATTAATTAAATGTTTTGCTTTAACAGATTTTCCTCAAGTTTTAAATTCACTTTTTCAAATCCAATTGATGGCCTATAAAAGATCTTAACGGCCTTAAATTACATTAAAATTTCCAAAATCAAAAACAGCAACTGAGGGTGTTAGCCAGGTTTGTATCACACTTTAACAAGTGTGTAGCTTAAGTGGGTTACCATATATAACTAACCTTTTGATATTTAATGTATTTTGACTGAACGACTTTGATATATTACATTTAAATGTACAAAAATTGATTTCTCTTTAGAAAATTTGCATTTGTCAATAAAATTTACAAGTTTAAATTACATCGTTTGGTGAAGATGTAAGTACCGCTAAAGTATCTACACGCATATTTGTGTTTCTTAACCAACATTGACGACTTTATTGGTACTTGGTATATGAACACCCAAAACAATTGGGGACAGGATTTGATAAGTCTGGTCGTAAAAAAAAAAAAGTCACACTCAGGACCTTCGGGTCAAAAATGACCCCCATAGGAAATGAATGGGAAATTGGCAAAAATATGAAAATACAGAGTTTTTTTGTGCATACAATCTACAAATCAGCCACGATGCAGAAAAAAAGGACTCAACAGTGAAGGGGTGAATCTATAAAACAGACAAAAACACACACACACACACAAAAAACACATGCACACACAAAAATACACAAATGAACGCGTGTCATTCCAAAAGCTAATTTTGGGAAATGTGTGAAATGATTACAATTATTAACCAACCAAACAAACAAAAAACTTTACAAAAATAGTCTTTGAGAATCTCTTATATATTAAAATCCACAACCTGTAGAATTCACAAGCCTTTCTTAAAATATGATATTGCACAATAATTATGCTCACTACATCCACCAGATGGCACCAATCTGACTTCAAACATTGTTTTCTATAGGCTAGTCTCTACCTGAATGTAGATTGCTTCTGAAATGTGTAATATTAGGCTATATTTAAAATTAAATGGATAGACATTTGCTCTAAAGATATATTATGGTATTACTGGTACATCCCTAATATTATCTTTGGAAAAAATATTCAAAGCAAAGCTTGTAAATAAGGGTGCAACCGTGTATGTGTGTGTGTGTATGTGTGTGTGTGTGTATATATAAACTAAAATGTATTCAGACACCTTCAACATTTCTCACATTAGCAGTTTATTTGCTATAGTTTAGAAAGTGGTAATAAAATATGACGAGTAATAAAACTGTCAGAACACATTCATCTCGATAATGTCAGATCACTTTGATAAAAGGTTCTGGATGGATTACAATCAACCAGAGATGACCGAGACCACGGTTAGTATGGCAATATTTACAGCACTATCAATCCTCTCGGCCCAGCCTCCGCCTCAGTGCCGGCCCGCCGTCTCCTGGGGTCAGGGGTCACTCCAGTGTTCTCCCAGACTCGCTGCAGGTCCTTCAGTCCCTGTGGGGTTTGGGACACGTTCCCTCTCCTCCCAGAGATGCTCGAGCGGGTTTAGATCTGGACTGTGGTGGCCAGTTTAGTACTTTAATCCTCTTCTGCGTAGAGTAACCAGCAGCCTCTGTGCCGAGTGTCCGGGTCTTTATCTCGCGGAGAGATGTGCCGGCGGCCCGTGAGCTTCCCGGCCGATGCAGCTTCTGACTCTGGAGGATTTCAGCCAATATAATGAAGTTTACCCAGTCCACTATCTGCCATACACCCCTCACCACAACACTGCCCCACCGTGAGGTACAGGAGGAGTAACACTGGGCTCTACAGCTTTCTCCTGCTTCTCCACACTTTAGCTTTGCCACCACTGCCAAACAGGCCTCTCTCATCAAAGGCCTGGTTTCCTGAGTTCTGCGTGTGGACATGTTGTTCAGCAAACCCAGGCGTTTGTTTGGTTCCTCCGGCTGATCAGGGGTTTCTCCCGGGGAACGCCGTCATTCTTCACTGTTGTGAATGAGACACAGCTCTGTGTCAGTGGCCTTTAGCACTTATTTTAGCAGAAATCTTTTGTTTTTCATCGCTAACTGTCTTCCAGTGCTTAGCATAACTGAACACACCCATGCTAAAGTTGACTAAAAAGAGGAATAAAAAAAAATATTGATGCCTTTATTTAAAAAATTAGGAAAACTTCAACCTTAAAGGACACCAATTTTCTTTGTGAATGAATAATGTATCGTAAATAAATAAATGTTCTTCCTTAATATATAAGGCAGGACACCCCTGTGCTAAACTCCCATAGAGGCCGGCAGACTTTTACTTTTAAAGGCCAGTTATTTCATGGATCCGGGATACTATGATCCGGATAAAGTTCATGTGGCCTTTGGGACACACCCTTCAATCCACATACAAATGTGTGGTGATGTGCGGCTATTTTACTTTTTATTCCTCTTTTCTAGTCAACTTCAGTGTGTGTGTGTGTGTGTTCACTTGTGTCTGTTCTGGGTGTTGTGTTGTTCCTTCTTCCACGACCAGGCAAACTCCTCACCTCAGCAGTCTCTCTGAATTTCTTCACAAAGACTGTCCTCCTCATCTAACCTTGTTGCTATATTTCTGATTGAAATGCCCTCATTGTATCTTTCCTCTGAAATCAGGGGATATTTCACAGGTTTTGTCCATCCTTCTGTTAGACTGTCACACAGATGATAAGGTTGAATAGCTGTCAGCTGTTAAATTTAACTACACAATTAGATAATACCAGTTTAGGTCAACCAATTATCGAGCAATGCTTAATTGTGTTCAGTCTGTGTGTAAAAAGAGCATTAGCAATTACAGAAAAAACACTTCAGCGAAACATGATCAGCTCAAAGTGTCTGAATAATTGTTTTGTCCCAAATGTTTATAGATTTTACTGGTAGTCCACTGTATGAAGGATTTTTGGGTATAATGTCACAGTTTACTATATTTTGCCATCCTCACTTACATGAACTATAGTGTCCTGCACCCACTAATAAAAAAATATCAAAATTAAATCTGGTGTCTGAATAATTTTTGGTTTGCCTGTTCTATGCAGCTTCTCTTCCTCCATCGGTGTCGGTGTCGGAGATGTGAGTTCAGAGTTCATTGATGAGAAACGCGCCTCCTCGCGCGCGCGCTCTGGAGGCGGAACGCGCGCTCTCCTTCAGAGCCGTTCAGCTGCGCGCCGGTGAGAAATAACTCTCTATCTCTCTGTCGGCTCTCATCGTGATGGGGTGTATTTTGTTGAGGTGATTTTAGAAATGAAGAGTGCACAGATGAAGATGTTTGTGCTGCTGTGCGTTCAGACCGCGGTGAGCTCTCCAATCTCCACAGCTGATCAGGCTCAGGTAAGATCTGCTGTCCACCAGTTATCTAGTTTGTATCTTATTTCAAAATAAGTAATAATAGATATGCTTAAATATGGACTATGGTTATATTTTTGTGTTTAAAATACACAGCTAATGAAATAAAACATATATTTACTGTAAAAATATTAATAAAGTTGAGCTAACTTAAAAAAAATAAGGCAACCTATCGCATTCATAAGATAACTCAAATAATTCGCTCCAGTTAAAATCAACTGAACTTATTTTTTTAGTTGTCTTGACACGAAGTTTTAAATATTCCCTGGTAGTCATTGGAGCAAAAGTATTTGAGACAACTTGGAAAAATAAGGCAACATATCACACTCAACTTTTTAAGTTAGCTCAACTAATTAGCTTTTTTCAAAGTTGTTTTGTACTTAAATGATCAAGTATTGATATTTAGCAAAACTTGTCCAAATAGTGTCCCAACTATCCAAATTGAGTTATCTGAACAAACTAATTTTCATTCAACAATGTTGTGCCACTTGAAAAAATTATGTGGTAACTATTACTACTATACTATACTACTATAAAAAAGTATCATTGCTTTGCATTAACCGGCTTGATTTACGCTGCTGCTGCTGTCTCTGTGATTTAGCTGTCGTGTGTTTCAGAGGTCATATTTTTACTGAATTACAATTGTTGATCATCACCATGTTTGAGACTTGAGCTGAGGTGTTGAGCTATGTGCTTCTCATTGTAATTTTTGCAACTTAATTGTCCTGGTGAACGGGTAAACTGTGTGCCTCTAGTTTTAAAAGGCAAATGATGTTCATGTCGTGTTGTTAACTTTAATCACGGAGATGAAAAAAGGATTGTTGCTGCTTGCAGTGTTTAGTTGCCTTGACAAGAAGTTTTAAGTTCAAAAGGCAACCTGCTACTGTTCACGAGCAAAAGTTTTTAAGTTGACTTTAACTGAAGCGAATTAGTTGAGCTAACTTAAAAAGTGGAGTGTGATAGATAGCCTTATTTTTTCAAGTTGGCTGAACTTTGATGTTGTTGTTGTTGTCTTGACAAGAGATTACCTGGCACTCATTAGATGAACTAAAGTATTTAAGTTGATTTTAACTGAAGTGAATTATTTGAGTTAACTTAAAAAGTTTTATGTGATAAGTTGCCTTATTTTTTTAAGTTAGCTCAACACATTTTTTATTTTATTTTTTACAGTGTATGAGCTTCAAGTAAATTAAATCCAAAGTCATGTTTTTAGTTATACAAATGCATACAAGCATGTTGGAGACATGTATTGTCCTGCTTTCAGCGATGGAAACGAGCCTGCTTTGAGGTCAGAATAATTGGCACAGCCCAAGGGAGGATTTTCATTGTGAGTTCACTGTAATTACAACCCCCCCCCCCCCCCCCCCCCACACCTCTTGTGTCTCCAGAAATAAACTACATTTAAATGATACCTAGCTGAAAAGATTTGCAACAATGAATACATCAAGAAAAAATATATAAATATAAAAATAATAATTTGAGGTTCTATCATGCTTTTTAGTTAGCAAGTTTCCTATCCTCACTATACACTGGCAGACTTGTGAAATGTATGAACAATGATTCTGTGTTTTGGACAAAAGCCACAACTGTTGAATTTGTGGTTTCTCAATAAAGCGATTTCCACTACTTCATCATGTGTTGCTTCACTGCAGATCTGCCAACAAATCCCAGCAGCTTCAGTCTCATCCTACCTGTGACCTCCGGGTGGTTCAGAAGTGCACTACACACATACACTAAAAGCAAATATGCAGTTTGCATGCCAATACCTGACTGAGACATTCCCCTCAAACACACATTTGAAAACTGAGGCTTTTTGTGTTAAACCTTTGGTTTCTCTTCTAACCCTTGATTGGAATGAGATGCATTCAGAGGTGGACATTTACTTAATAAAGTACTGTACTGTGCTTAAAGGGGGGGTACAATGGTGTTTCATGTATTCAGAGTTGTTTACAGTGTTAAAGAGATGGATTCTCATGCTAATAATGGCCAAAGTTTGAAAAGTTATTGTGAACGAATAACAGAGAATTTCTGTGCTGAAAATCATACTTCCGGGTTGCAACACGTTTCGGCTGGTTTTTTTCTATCGTAGATCTAATGACGTAGACCAGAGTGGAACTCCTTATATGAGCATTGCTCTCGGAAAAGCGCGTTCACGCACACGTCGACCAGAGGAGAGAAAGACCGCGCTCATCGACGCGCTACTACCGGAAATCATCATCAGCAGCGCTAAATAGGAATGGTTGATGTCAAGAATGTCTCCAAAAAAGTGTGTTTTGGGATGTGAGGGAAAGTTTACCTTGTTCAGCTTCCCAAAGAACCTAGTGTTACTGGAACAGTGGATGCAGTTTGTATGTTGTGGATGCTCCCGCTTGACTCTATAGCTCCGCCCACGCCCAGAATCAAGGACCTCGGCTTTTTCCGGATAGAATCGGAAAGCTGTATTTTTATTTTATAAATATGATGAAACTAAAGACTTTTTGGAGATATGAAGGACGCACTATTACTCTATAGGTACTCAAGATTAACATGAGATTGACTGAAACTAAGTATTTTACCCCCCCTTTAAGTACACCTTTTGAGAATCTGTACTTTACTTGAGTATTTTTCTTTTTTTCTGGAAACCTTTTACATACAATAATAAACTTCATACATTTGAAATACAAATATTGTACTTTTTATGCCACTACATTTCTGTCCTTGAGTATTTTTTTATTTTGTTTTCATGTGCAGGTGACAGACAGCCTATCAGTAATCACTATAGGGTCACGTGTCGAGAAGTTCAGTGATTTCCCATCATTTTCTTTGAACACCAATCAACTGGTGGCAAAATGGACGAAGACAGTGTGAAGTGTGTGCATCCGTGGCAAACAGGAGTGTGTGCATCCGTGGCAAACAGGAGTGTGTGCATCCATGGCAAACAGGAGTGTGTGCATCCATGGCAAACAGGAGTGTGTGCATCCATGGCAAACGGGAGTGTGTGCATCCATGGCAAACAGGAGTGTGTGCATCCGTGGCAAACAGGAGTGTGTGCATCCATGGCAAACAGGAGTGTGTGCATCCATGGCAAACAGGAGTGTGTGCATCCGTGGCAAACAGGAGTGTGTGCATCCGTGGCAAACAGGAGTGTGTGCATCCGTGGCAAACAGGAGTGTGTGCATCCGTGGCAAACGGGAGTGTGTGCATCCGTGGCAAACGGGAGTGTGTGTATCCGTGGCAAACGGGAGTGTGTGCATCCGTGGCAAACGGGAGTGTGTGCATCCGTGGCAAACGGGAGTGTGTGCATCCGTGGCAAACGGGAGTGTGTGCATCCATGGCAAACTGGAGTGTGTGCATCCATGGCAAACAGGAGTGTGTGCATCCATGGCAAACAGGAGTGTGTGCATCCGTGGCAAACAGGAGTGTGTGCATCCGTGGCAAACAGGAGTGTGTGCATCCATGGCAAACAGGAGTGTGTGCATCCGTGGCAAACAGGAGTGTGTGCATCCGTGGCAAACAGGTCTTTCTGTTTTGCTGCTTGTGTAATACTTGTATATGTTGGGCAGTTGTACAGCTGTGGTTGTGTAGCTGGGTTTCAAAGCAGGTTGGATTTTTTTAGGCCACTTGATTAAAAAACATGTGCATGAATTGATGCACATAGATGTGTACTTCTTTTGTTGGGGTGGTAGGAGGGTTAAATAAATAAAAATTTAGATTATTATTTTCAGTTCAGTTCAACCTATTTCTATAAGTTTAGAACATTCTCAAAGCTCCTAATTCCACAGATACTTCTAACTGGTAGGATTTGTAACTGGTAGGACTTGTAACTGGCAGGACTTGTAACTGGTAGGACTTGTAACTGGTAGGACTTGTAACTGGTAGGACTTGTAACTGGTAGGACTTGTAACTGGTAGGACTTCTAACTGGTAGGACTTGTAACTGGTAGGACTTGTAACTGGTAGGACTTGTAACTGGTAGGACTTGTAACTGGTAGGACTTCTAACTGTTAGGACTTGTAACTGGTAGGACTTCTAACTGGTAGGACTTGTAACTGGTAGGACTTGTAACTGTTAGGACTTCTAACTGGTAGGACTTCTAACTGGTAGGACTTGTAACTGGTAGGACTTGTAACTGGTAGGACTTCTAACTGGTAGGACTTGTAACTGGTAGGACTTGTAACTGGTAGGACTTGTAACTGGTAGGACGTGTAACTGGTAGGACTTGTAACTGTTAGGACTTCTAACTGGTAGGACTTCTAACTGGTAGGACTTTCTAACTGGTAGGACTTCTAACTGTTAGGACTTCTAACTGGTAGGACTTGTAACTGGTAGGACTTGTAACTGGTAGGACTTCTAACTGGTAGGACTTGTAACTGGTAGGACTTGTAACTGGTAGGACTTGTAACTGGTAGGACTTCTAACTGGTAGGTGTATCCACTAGGTTGTATTTAGAGGCATACATTACTGTGAGTATTACATACAACAATAATAAAACAATGCATTGACATTTACTTTTTACTTATAATAATAATAATAATGCATTTAATTTAAAAGCGCCTTTCTGGACACTCAAGGTCGCTGTACAAAGTAAAAACACAAAAATATGTAAAATTAATCAAGAGAATAAAATAAAACATAGCACAAATACAAGTAAACAGGACAATGGATGCTTCACAGTAAATATGATATTTTGAACAGATAAGTCTTGAGTATGGATTTGAATTCTGTAAGCGAGTTTATGTTCCTGATGTGAGGTGGAAGAGAGTTCCACAGTTTGGGAAGGCTCTGCTCCCCATGGTACTGAGGCGGACAGAAGGAACAGAGAGATGAATGGAAGAAGAGGATCGGAGAGAACGGGACGGGGTAACAACATGGAGGAGGTCAGAGATGTAAGGAGGAGCGAGATTATGGATGGCCTTGTAAGTAAGCACGAGAATTTTAAACTCAATTCTGCATTGAACTGGTAGCCAATGTAATTGTTGAAGAATAGGAGTAATATGGTGGGAAAGGGGAGTTTTGATTATAACACGTGCTGCTGAATTCTGAACCAGCTGGAGCTTATGAAGGGTTTTGCGAGGGAGGCCAAAAAGGAGAGAATTACAGTAGTCAATGCGCGAAGTAACCAGGCTGTGAACAAGGATGGAAGCAGAGTCAGTGGTAAGGGAGGGGCGGAGACGGTTGATATTACGGAGATGGAAATAAGCTGACCGTGTGATGCTATTAATGTGAGATTGAAAAGATAGTGTACTGTCGAGGATGATATCCAGACTCTTGACCTGAGGGGAGGGGGAAACTGAAGTATCATCAATATGGAGAGAAAAACTGTCAAATTTAGAGAGGATGTTTTTGGTGCCAATGACAAGAAGTTCTGTTTTATCAGTGTTCAATTTTAAGAAATTTGAACTTCGCCAGGATTTTATTTCTTGTGCAAGTGATGAGGGAAGAGGGAGGAAATATGGAATTTGGTTTACTGGAAAGGTAAAGCTGAGTGTCATCCGCGAAACAGTGAAATTGAATATTACATCTACGGAAAATATTGCCAAGTGGTAAAATGTATGTGATGAAGAGGAGGGGCCCCAGGACAGAGCCCCGTGGCACTCCCGAGGTGACTGGAGATGGCTGGGAACTGAAGGATTTGATAGTGATGAACTGAGTGCGGCCAGATAGGTAGGACTGAAACCAATGTAAAGGAGTGTTAACAATGTCAATAGAGGATAACCTATGGAGGAGGATGGAATGAGAAATTGTGTCAAAGGCCGCACTCAGATCAAGGAGAACCAGGATGGATAACAGACCAGAATCAGCTGCAATGAGAAGATCATTAGTTATTTTGAGGAGTGCAGTTTCTGTGCTATGTAGTGGACGGAATCCAGACTGAAAAGGTTCATAGAGGGAGTTGTGGGTGAGGTGAGTGTGGAGTTGAGCAGCAACTATTTTTTCTAAAATTTTAGAAATGAAGGGTAGATTAGAAATGGGACGAAAATTATTGAAAATATTTGGATCTGAACCAGGCTTTTTAAGTATCGGAGTGACTGCAGGAGTTTTGAAGAGTGAAGGAACAATACTGTTGGTAAGAGATGTGTGTATAATGATGGAGATAAGGGGGAGCAGGGAGGGGAGGCAAGATTTAACCAAGCTAGTGGGAAGGGGATCTTACAGACAGGTTGAAGGCTTTTGATACTTAAGTGCTTTTAAATAAAAATCGGTCTTTAGAAACTTTTACTTGTCACGGAGTAATATTTGACCAGTAGTATCTGTACTTTCACTCAAGTAAGGAAGTTGAGTACTCAAATGATTTCGAAGCAGATTCTTTTACTCTTTCTGGATGAACATTCAGTATTCTCGTCTACGGGATTCACGATAAAGTGAAGGGCATCTTCTAAAGCATCAGAGGCACGGCGCCCTACATCTTCCCAAAGATCATCCTTTTTCATGCAGAGATCAACAAATGCATCTCAAACAATGCTCATATGGGTAATGCTACTGTTGTGTCTGTTACTCTGGTCTATATCATTCCAAAATATGCTTTGTTTACAGTGCCAACACTTTTCCATAAGTGACGTCCCGCTATATCCGGTTTGAGTGATCTCCGAGGGGATTCGAGCTGCTGTCACAGGCCTGATGAGGGTGATAATGACGTATGACACATGTGTGTGTGTGTGTGTGTGCAGGTTTTTCTGGAGCGATACGGATACCTGCAAAAGCAGAAGGAAACTCATCATAATGCTGAAGTCAAGTCTGCCATCAGGTAAAACCTGTGACCTTGTTAGCACCATGATCTTAGTTGAGCTACTTGTGTTATTGTCCTTCGTATTTCAAGACATAGAAGCTAAAGCTGACATGTTTATGTTCACTAGCAAACTTGGTGATTCATCAAAACTGTATTAGACTGTGGGTGTCAGTTCGTCATCTTAACCTGGTTTAAAATCACACCAGCTATTAGAAAAACATCATAACTGCAGTTTAACGGCGGTCCAGAGAACTCGGTCTCTGATCTAGTGAAGTGCAACTGTTTATCCGTGTGGTCTGTTGTCCTTCAGAGAGTTTCAGTGGCTGTCTCAGCTGTCTGTCACTGGACGGCTGGACAGAGCCACGCTGGAGAAGATGTCCTCAGCTCGCTGCGGGGTTAAAGATGTCGGGAGCCGAAGGGTCAACAGGGGCTTCACGGGCCACTCAGGAGGACACGGGCACGAGCAGCATCTCCGTGAGAAGCGATACACTCACATAGGTAAAGACTGTTGGATGCTTGAATCTGACGAATGTTTTTTTAAGGTGTGAAATTATTGTCAGGGAAACACACGGCTAAAGCAGCTCCAGCCAGGTCTTGACCGCATTACATGTCCATATCACTTCACCAAATTATTTCAGTTATTTCAAAGGTCTTTACAGCCTAAAACAGTAAAAAAAACTAAATCAAAACAAAAATAACACAACGACACTGACCATGCAAATAAATATAGTAAACAATAGGATAAAATCGACAAATTCTTTCCATGTTTTTTGCCACGAAATTACGTTTTATTATGTACGAAAAGCACATACTCTCTTTTCTCTCACTCAAACGCACACACATACAGTACGGACACACACATACAGTACGGACACACACTTGCACAGAAACGTGTTGTCAGCGCTGCTAAGGATGTTATCAGTAAAATAGTTCAGCAATCTCTCTTGCCCTCGCTCTCTCGTTTTAATCATTGTTCTGAATCTGATCCAGGCATAGTCTTATAGTCTTTGACAAAAACTTTATTTTCTTAGCTTTTTGCTCAAAATGTTTTGTTTTAATGAATTCTCCAGCCTGTTTTTGAGAGACATATCTCGAATGTTTGGAGACGTTCTCTAAGTGTTCACCTTAAAACTCTGAAGTCCCATTCTGTTCCACACATCGTGTGTATCAAAGGACAGCAATAAAGACTGACATCAAAACAGTGATGCAAACTGAATGAATGCATGCAGGTCATTGTTTGTTTTTTACACACAAAAAAAAAAGTTTGATGATAAGGGGTAGACACAACATTTTCTGTCAAATGGTCCTTTGGTCCTTTGGACCGTTTGTGAGGTAATTCTGTGCCTGCTGGGTGGTGTGTAACTCTGAGCCGAATAATAACGGGTAAATACAGTGGTAGTCATAATTACTGTCCATATCGAGTGTATACATGTCTAGCATGTTAGATCATCCACATGTGGCTTACCACACAAACTCAAACAGGCAAATTCATACAGTTGGCCAAGAGCTGAAGTTTATAAAACTTGTATAAACTAAAAACAGTTTACACTGACACTTTACTGATAACCTGTTTTCAGCCAGGTCTTTGGCAGCGAGTTTTGCAGAAGACATGTATTATTTATTGAGTGGATTAAAATGAACATACACATATGGCCAGATCTTTTGTTTCAAATCAATATGGCATCTCAGATTAGTGTAGGTTATAGTCGGACAGACTGGCAGAAAGAGAGTCAGTCATTCTAGCAGCGGCTGCATGTGATGGATAGTGTGAATTGGACCTGTATATTCAGACCTGTCAGTTTGAAAATGTGCTAATACATCAGGAATGCAGCACCATTGGTTTAAGTATGTGTGTGTTCATGTCAGTACCTGATGTGGGTTCTCACCACAAACAAAATCTGTAGTGACTCTCATGATGACAAGATATGGACATATCCACTACTGCAAAGGTCAGTTAAATCCAGAATTATCTGTCAGTCACAACACACAACATGTTATCTTGTGGATTTCATACTTGTTTTTGGACAATTTTGAGCACATTTGTTCTATCTTACTAAGGCACCAGTAACCACACATCACGCGATTTCGTAGACAAACAAATAAAAAATAACACTTTAAAAAAACACTGAGCTGTTTGCTTTAATGTTAATATTTGTTTGGTTATACTGTGTGCACTAAAATATGAATTAGCAATTATGGTATAATAGAGAATTGGAATTGTTGAATTTGGACGATGGGGAATTGTTTTAATTTGGACGATGGGGAATTGTTTTAATTTGGACTCTGTGCATGCTCTTTGAGACAGTGACCGTGGACCTGCATGATATGACTGTCAGACAAAAACGGTTTGACCTAAAAATATCAAAATTGAAACTACTGTGGAAAAAAAGACACCTACATCTTGGATGCCCTTGAGGTAATAATAAATAATAATAATAATACATTTTATTTGTAATGCGCTTTTCTTAAACCCAAAGCGCGTACAATAAAAAACTAAAACAAAACAAAACACAGAAACAACAAGGATAATAAAACAATTAAGGAAAAGCAGCCTTAAACAAATGAGTCTTAGTCAACCTTTTGAAGTGTCCCAACGTTGGTGCATTTCTAATTATCGGAGGAAGCAGATTCCATAGCTTGGGGGCTTTATGTGAGAAAGCTCTTTCCCCCATGGTCTTAAGCTTACACACAGGCTGATGCAGTAGAAGAGAGTTTGATGAACGGAGAGAACGTGATGGAGTATAAGGGCTAATGAGATCACAAAGATACTCCGGTGCAGTCCCATATCGTGCCTTGTATGTTAAAATTAGAATTTTAAAATCAATTCTCGCATTTATGGGAAGCCAGTGCAACTGTGAAAGCACCGGTGTAATGTGTTCCCGAGGAGAGGTACGAGTGAGCACCCGGGCGGCAGAGTTTTGAATGTACTGTAGCCTGTTCAGTGATTTAGCTGGAAGGCCAGAGAACAAGGCATTACAATAGTCTAACCTAGTTGTAATGAAGGCATGTATGAGCCTTTCTGAGTCTGCAAAGGAAAGAAAAGGTCTAAGTCGAGCCACATTTCTCAGATGGTAAAAAGCAGTTTTAGAGATGTGTTTTATATGTGCTTCAAATCTTAACTGTGGATCAAAAATTACACCAAGATTACGCATCTGTGAAGTGGGAATTACCATGCTAGAGTCAACAATCACATTTATCTGCTCAGCCTTACGAGTAGCCGCCACTGTACCAATCTGCATCAATTCAGTTTTGGAGCCGTTCAATTTCAGGAAGTTATTTTGCATCCATATACTAATCTCTGCTAGACAACTATGCAAAGCTGTTAATGAGCAATGTACATCAGGACTAGTAGTGATGTAAATCTGCGTATCATCCGCATAACAGTGATACCCAAGGCCATGTTTTCTAATGATCTGCCCAAGTGGAAGCATGTAAATGTTAAATAAAATTGGACCCAACACTGAACCCTGAGGAACTCCCTGTCGAATAGGCACGGTATCAGATTTAAGATTACCCAAGCTTACAAACTGGGCACGATTCGTTAAATAAGACCGAAACCAATTGAAAACTACTCCAGAAAGCCCCAGCCAATTTTCCAGCCTGTCCAGCAGCAAAGAGTGACATAGAGTGTCGAAGGCAGCACTAAGGTCTAATAAGACCAGAATACTGCATGCACCAGAATCTGCCGCAATAAGAAGATCATTTACGACCCTCACTAAAGCGGTCTCAGTACTATGCCCTTTTCTGAACCCAGATTGAAAAGGTTCAAGAAGACTGTTCAGTGCTAAGTGATGATTTAACTGAACGGACACAACACGCTCCAGAACTTTTGCCAAAAAAGGAAGATTCGAGATAGGCCTGTAATTGGACAAATCAGAGACATCACAACCAGGCTTCTTAGGGACTGGTGTAATGGCAGCTATTTTTAATTCTGGAGGAATAATTCCAGAACTCAATGATAAATTCACGATGGAAGTCATATGAGGGCAGATTGATGCAAGGCAGTTCGTAATAACTGAGTAGAGAACCGGATCTAAAATACTGGTGGTTGAATTCATAGACTTAACTGTACTTGTAATAAAATCGACTCCAACCATTTCAAAGTTCGAAAAGGTAAATTTCGGGGGATGTAAAGGCTGAGTGTCAACTGACTCAACTGGGGTATTAGAGATTAAGGAGCTGTATATGCCCTCAATCTTTCCAGTGAAATAATGTAGAAACTTATTACACTGGTCAACTGAGGAGTGAACAGTGGCCTTAGTTGGTTTGAGAAGATTATCAACAGTCTTAAATAAAGATTTAGAATTTGTTGCAGCATTCCCAATGATGCTTGAGTAATATGTTTTACGTGCAGTATTTAAAGCAGAATGGTAGGCAGCCTGATGTTGAGTGTAGAGAGATTGGTGTACCGTCAGGTCAGATTTCTTGTACTGCCGTTCTAATCGCCTTCCAGCAGCTTTCATTAAACGCAACTCAGGGGTATACCATGGACAGGATTTCCTAAATGTGACAGCCCGTTCACGCAGAGGTGCAGACTCATCCAAAAGTGCAGATAGTATGGAGTTATAGTGCTCAACGGAATTAGTAATGGGAAGCCCAGAGAGAGAAGTAGAAAAAAGAGTGAAATCCATGTGCTTGATGTTACGAAATTTAATAATGCGCTTAGAAATGTCTCGTGGAGACATGACATTCATGTCAAAAGTAATAAGTCTATGGTCACTTATACTCATATCAGTACCATCCAGAGATTGAATATCAACACCAGCAGAGCAAACCACATCCAAAATATGGCCCAACCTATGGGTCGGAAAAGTAACATGCTGTGTAAAATCAAAACCATCCAAGATGTCCAAAAATGTAACAGTATTAACACAATTAGGATTATCAATGTGAAAATTGATATCACCAGTCAACACCATAGCAGGACAGAGTGGACTAAGAAGTGTCAACAACTCCGTAAACTCAGAGAAAAATACAGGATTAGGTTTTGGAGGACGGTATATAAGCAGCACAAGAACAGATGAAACACCACTGATTTTAAAAGCCAAACATTCAAATGATGAAACACTAGGAGCGTCAATAACATTAACTGATACACTGGGTCCAAATATCACAGCCAGGCCACCACCTTTACCAAAGGCTCGAGGCACGTCGATATATTTATATCCAGATGGAGCACACATGTTCAGATTAAGATAGTCATTTTCTTTGTGCCATGTTTCACTAAGACACAAAATGTCGATTTTCCTATCGAAAATAGTGTCAGTGATAAGTGCTGTTTTATTGTTTATTGACCTCGTGTTTAAATGAGCAATTCGCAAAGTGCTGCAAAACACATTTGCCACACTCTTTTGAGAAAGAGCCTCTGGATAGCGTAGATTTCCGTGACAGATTCCTCGGCGTACAGAAGTACGACGCAGCGCGCGCCTGCAGTTCGACCAAAACACAACACCGGCAGCAGAACGACTCTGACGAGACCCTCTATGAGAGTAACAAGGCCGACGGAGGAGGTGCAAGGAATGCAGAGATTTTGTAACACTGAAGTTTGGACGGCCATGGTGGTCCAGGGATAAAAGTTCAGATAAGGAGTACCTCAACATGGTGATATCCAAAAGTTCAGCCCACTGTTTGACGCTGGTTCTGGATGTAGTAAAAATGGCGATAATCCAGATGATTAAGTGAAGTCGCATGATAACAACTGTTATGCAGTCATTTACACGCGGAGAGCTTAATGCAACACCGAGGACCCGTCTGATCACACACGGAGACAGCAGCAAACAGCTGACAGGCAGCAGGCACAGTGCAGGAGAAACACGACAGCAGGTGAGATCAGCATGCAGCAGACAGACCAGGGCAAAAACTTCAAAAAGGCTGGCCCAGACAAGTAAATTCAAGTCCGGCAACAATTAAGACTCAGAAAAGTTAAAAATGATCGAAAATAATTTTAAAAATAATTAAAATAATAAATAGCTAAAATACGGCAGGAGAAGCGGCAGCCAAACGTGCGCCAGCGTCCTCTCCAAACCGGATGTGAGAGTAGTAATAATAGCTAAAACATGCTTTGGTAAGCTAAAACATACCAAAATTTAATTTCAAAGTGAACTATCCCTTTAAGTAAAAGTGTACTGAACACTTTTTTACTACTACTAGATTTCTCTGTAAAGGGAACTATCTGAACATTTTAAACTCAGCTTGTCCACTTTTTCTATATTTTTAACTGAGTTAGAACATAAAGCTATGATTAACCTGAGATGAAGAATTTGTGCAACAAATACTGTTACGGAATCAGACTCAAGAGAGGAGTTGGAAGTTAACAAGGAGTTTATTTAGACAACAACAGAGCGGGAGAACTGATGGCAGGTAAGTGAGAAGTGCAATGATGATTTGGAGAGCAGGATGGCGGCAGTGAATAGTATGTTTCTTCTTACAGGAGTGATGACGGGTAGATGATGCAGAGGATGGCTGGAACTCAGAACAGGAGACTTGAAAACACAGAGAAAGGACGAGACACTGGAGGAACACCACAGAGGAGAATGGAGACAAGTAGATATTCCAGGATACCACCGTGGCGCCGGGAGCCCAAGATCTCCTTGACCTGGTAAATTGCGCCATCTTCGAGAATTGACGGAAGGGGGGGTTCCTCTGCTTGGCCAGGCTTTGGGGAAACAGAGACGGGAGAGTGATGAGGTTTAAGGAGTGAGACATGGAAGGCAGGATGAATTCTGTAATGTGCTGGAAGTTGGAGGAGGTACATGTTGATCTGCCTGATGATGGTGAAGGGACCAATAAATCTGGGAGTGAGCTTCTTGAAGGGCAGACACTTCCTGATGTCCCGGGTTGACAGCCAGACCTTCTGACCTGGCTGGTAGGAGGGAGTTTCAGGACGTCTGAGGTCTGCTGTCATCCTGTACCTGCACACTGCCTGTTGAAGCGGGTGGTGAGATGCGTCCCAGACCCTCTCGCTCTCTCAGAACCAGTAGTCGACTGCTGGGATGTTGGCTGGTTCCCCTGACCATGGGAACAGCGGTGGCTGGTAACCGAGAACGCACTGGAAGGGAGTCCAGTAGACGTTTGATGGAGGGAGTTCTGGGCGTACTCTGCCCAGCCTAGGAACTGGTTCTAGAAGTTCTGGTGGCCCTGGCAGAAGGTTCGTAGGAAACGGCCAATTTCCTGGATCTTCCTCTTGGTCTGCCCATTCGACTGTGGATGGTAACCGGATGATAGGCTTATGGTCACACTTAGGAGGGAGAAGAAAGCTTTCCGTACTCCTGATATAAACTGCGGTCCGTGGTCTGAAACGATGTCTTCTGGGATTCCATAGTATCTGAAGACGTGATTGAAGAGGAGTTCTGGTGTTTCCATTCCTGTGGGAAGTCCTTTGAGGGGGAGAAGACGACAGGATTTGGAGAATCTGTCAATTATTACCAAGATGCATGTATTTCTGTCAGAAGGTGGGAGGTCATGGTCATGGTGTGACCATGGTCGGTTGGGAACAGGCAGCGGAAGAAGTTTTCCAGATGCTAAGTGGCGAGGACTCTTGGCCATGGCACAGTCTGCACAATGGCCAAGGATGGTGTGCGCAGAGTGGATAAGAGGGGTGTATTGTGCTCTGGTGACATAATGACGTCTGGGGGGACAGCCCAGCGGAGCGGCGTTGGAGGCATTGGAGGAGGTGATTGAGTCTGAAGACCACTGGATGGGGCTCATGATTAACCCAGGTGGCAGGATGGGCTCAGGTTCTTCCCTGACCTCTTCTGGAGCATACAGATGGGAAAGAGCGTCAGACTTCACTTTTTTTTTACCTGGATGATAGGAAATAATTAATAATTCGTTACTTTTATGTAGCGTTTTTTTTGGGTACACAAAGCGATTTACATGTAAGGGGGAATATCCTCAACCACCACCATGGAAATGGATAAATTAAATCAAGTAAAGAATAAGGCTGGCGGGGATTAAGTATTACCAGGAAGTTACCAGGAAGTATGACCATATTAGCCCGGTTCTGTCAACACTGCATTGGCTCCCTATTAAACATCGTATACATTTTTAAATATTGCTAATTACTTGCAAAGCACTAAACGGTTTAGCTCCGCAGTACTTGAGCGAGCTCTTAACGCATTATAGTCCTTCGCGTCTATTGCGATCTCAAAATTCCAGCCAGTTGATCCTTTTCCTATTTAGCACCAAAACTTTGGAACAGTCTTCCTAACTTTGTCCGGGTGTCAGGGTTCTGTAACTTCTGTCTGGTCTATTTCTTGGTTTTGTGACAGAGCCCTGACACTCCTATGTTGTCTTGTCTGTATGCCTTGTTTTATGTGCTTTCATGTCTTGTACTGTGTAGCACGCAGCTTGTGTTTTACACTAGCTGTGTGCTTTCATGTTGTCACGTTTTGTTTTACAGGCCATGTGCTTTTGTTCTAGTTGTGTTTGGTGTGAGCACATGGCTTGTCATGTATGTTTCTTTTGTGCCATGTGCTCTCCAGTTAATTGTCTAGCCCCTTCCCTCTTGTTACCTGATTATTGATTTATTTGCTCCACCTGTCCTCTCTCGTTACCTCCTTTGTTTGTTCTTCCTATTTAATCTCCTTGTGTTTTCAGTCCTGTGCTGTTTCGTTGTCATATGTACACCGTGTGTTTCCCTGCTGTCGAAGTCAAGTCAAGTTGAGTCAAGTCTGTCTTGTTTTCCCCCTCGGGGTAGTTTTTGTTTGTGTTTTGTTTATTCTTATTATTAATAAAACCCATTCTCCTGCAATTGAGTCCTCGCTTCATCTCATCAACCCCAAACCCTGACACCGGGAAGCAGACACCTCTGTCAGTTCAAAGCTAGATTAAAGACACATCTCTTTGACCTAGCATTCACATAATGCATTATAGACTTCTATAACTCAATGTTAGGCTGCATAGTTTAGGTCAGCCGGAACTGGGAACACTTCCCTTATATCCTGATGTACTCGTTACATCATAAGAAGAATGGCATCTACGCTAATTTTAGTGTCTTCGTTTATCCCGAGGTTTTTCCGCAGCCTGCCGGATTTTATTGAGAGCACGGTAATCGATACAAGTCCACAAGCCCCGTTC
Organism: Phoxinus phoxinus; assembly: GCF_949152265.1. Taxonomy (NCBI): domain Eukaryota; kingdom Metazoa; phylum Chordata; class Actinopteri; order Cypriniformes; family Leuciscidae; genus Phoxinus; species Phoxinus phoxinus. The sequence continues at coordinate 12,340,465 of NC_136879.1, forward strand.
TTCTTGTCCACGAAGAAGAAACTCGAAGCAGCAGGGGACGTAGAAGGGCGGATGTAGCCTTGTTGGGGGCCTCTTTTATATACTCCTCCATGGCCTTCTGTTCGGGAAGTGACAGGGGATAGATCTTCCTGTGGGACACTGGCTCACCCGGAATCAGGTAGGTGGCGCAGTCCCATGGCCGGTGGGGAGGCAGCTGAGAGGCTCCCTGTGGGCAGAAAACATCACTGAATGGGGCATAGTGGGATGTCCACCGACTGCTTCTCGACAGGACTTTCGATGGAGGTGGAGTTCACCGGGAGCACCTCGACCGGTGCTGGAACAGGGCGATGAATCAGAGGGAAGCACTTCCTGCCCCACTTGTCTTCCAGGAGATGATGGGATCATGCTGCACAAGCCACGGGTGCCCTAAAATCACCTCAGCGGTGGAATTCTCCAGAACCAGGAGATGGAGGGATTCTACATGGAGTTGACCAACCAATAGCTTGATGGGACTGGCGCAATTTTGAACACGTTCACGGCATAGTGGTCGTCTAGCCACCGACTTGACCTGGTAGATAGTCTGAGTAGCGGTCGTCGGGAGGTTGGTGGCAGAAGCTTCTGGAGATGAAATTCCCGACTGACCCAGAATCGAGGAAGGCATGAACTGGGAGAGAAACATTTGGAGCAGTAAGGGTTACAGTGCAAATGAGTGGTTTCTAATTTGTGATTGGATTCTTCAATACACTCACTATTGGACGTGGAGGACGGATAGGGCATGCGGAGATGATATGCCCCCCAGCACCACAATACAGGCAAAAGTTTGAGTCAGCCGCCTCTGCCGCTCCGTAAATGGTAGCCGTGTAGAGTCAACTTGCATAGGTTTGATGCCTGGTTCTGGAGGTGCTCTGGCTGGCTGAGGAATTTAGATGGTGTTTGACTCTGGTGCTGTTCGAGACATAACTGCATATGGGTGGTGAATGGATGGACAGTTGGATGAAACGTTCAAGGCCGATGGCATCATTGTATGCAGCGAGATGCAGCCGCAGGATCCAATCCCTGCTGATAGGTGGTGAGGAGCGAGCACTCATTCCAGCCGCTGGCGGCCGCAAGGGTTCTAAACTTGAGAGCATAATCATTGTGTGTGACAAAATAATTTAGAGACTGGGTTATAGCACTGGATTGAGTCCAAATGGTTTCGGCCCATTGGAGCGCTTGCCCCTTCAGCAGGGAGATGATGAACGCAATCTTAGCTCGGTCATTGGTGAAGAGATGCGGCTGCATCTCCAGGGTCAACGAACATTGCAGGAGAAATCCATTGTGGTGACGGCTGCTGTGATGGGATCAGTGTCTTCCTGGAGCAGTTCCGGCGAGCTCATGATGTCGGTTTTGATCCGGTTTTCTGTTACGGAGTCAGACTCAAGAGAAGGAGATGGAAGTTAACAAGAATTTTATTTAGCGGGAGAACTGATGGCAGGTAAGTGGTAAGTGATTATTTGGAGAGCGGGATGCTGGCCATCGAATAGTATGTTTCTTCTTACAGGAGTGATGACGGGTAGATGATGCAGAGGATGGCTGGAACTCAGAACAACAGGAGACTTGAAAACACAGAGAAAGGACGAGACACTGGAGGAACACCACGGAGGAGAATGGAGACAAGACGCTGGAGATGGAGTGGAGACTGGAGAAGGATCGATGGAGATGTCAGGTGGATCGTTTGCTAAGACAAGGTAAGTAGTCCTCATCATACGAACGAGACCGGACAATGAACTGTGATGAAGAGTGTGATTAAATAGTGTCAGTGATGAGGGTGGGGATGAGATGCAGGTGTGTGTGATTAGCACTCTGGTGAGGGAGTGCGTTGTGATTGGCTGGTGAGAGAACCTGGAGATGTCCAACACATTTATAAGGGTTGAAGCACCAATGGATAGTGTGTTTGTACTGATTTTCTTCTTCTTCTTCTTCTTCTCCTTCTTCTTCTGCTTCTTCTTTTCTCTTTTTTTCTGTGTATGGACGTCAGAGACTGTAAATCGTAGAGAACCCAAACTTGGCAGGATTGTCTCAAACGTGCGGATCTGCTCAGATGCACAGACATCTAGGGGGTGGACTTTATTTGCGTGGAATTTACTAAGCTCTAAAAACAAAATCATTTTTGGGTCAAGCCCTTTAAAATGTATATCTTTGATTTAATTTCCATCTATAAAATTGTTCTGCCATTTTGCATTTTCTCAAGAACCTTTTTCGAACTCACAAATTTTGCACACAGAAGCTGTAGGGACAGTGCTGGCAAAAAGTGATAAAAGGAATTAGGATGTGTTGAAGTGTCATGAAAGATGTATGTGAAGGCTTACACTTGTGTTTTGAAGCCATTGCTTGTTTTTTTCACAAACTGACCTAAATCTCCTGAATGCAAGATTGATGCACATAGAGCACAGGATGTTCTGAGGAGCACACGAGTTATGTCAAAACTGTACGTGGCACTACAACTGAATTTATTTTTTATTTTTTATTAAGTCACAGCTGAAATTTCTTAAAGGAACACTCCACCGTTTAATAATCACTTAATCTGCATCGCTATTTGTACTCGTTGTGAATACCCAGGCCACAAGAAGTAATTAGGTGAGTTTTATTTATTTTTTTGAATCACTTTTACTCAGGACATGCTAGCTGGCAACAAAGGATTCCATTCATTATGCTAAGCTAAGCTAGAGGCAACCCTGCCAAACTAAAACAATGCATGCACTGAGACAAAAATGCATTTGCCCACCTATCTAAATGTAGGAAAGATGGTGAATAAGCCCTATTTCAAAAAACGGTGGAGTGTTCCTTTAAAAGTAACATAACTGTATGTTCAGTAATCTATTAATCTTCTTGTGTGAAAAAAATAATGCGTAACAAATTATGCGAAGATTGAAGAAAATATGGACTATGATTGTCTTTGTTGTACATTTTAAAAGATGTCTTTAATGTAAAATGCCAAATTAAGTATTAATTTAGTATACAGTAGTACATATATAAATAGAAGATGTATGTATGAAGATGTTTGAAATGTTCTTAACTCAGTGAATTATAGTATTAAATGTAACATGCCTTGTTCATACTTCCATAGGAGAGAAATGGCACAAACGTCAGCTCACCTATAGTATCATGAACTGTCCGCGGAGTCTCTCTCCCAGCCAGGTGCGTGTGGTGGTGAGCGCAGCGTTCCAGCTCTGGAGTAACGTGTCCGGGCTGCTCTTCCAGGAGCTCCAGCAGGGTCCCACCGACATCAGGCTCGCTTTCTTCGAAGGGGAACATAATGACGGGACAGGAAATGCATTTGATGGGCCAGGTGAAGTTTTCTTTCTTTCTTTCTTTCTTTCTTTCTTTCTTTCTTTCTTTCTTTCTTTCTTTCTTTCTTTCTTTCTTTCTTTCTTTCTTTCTTTCTTTCTTTCTTTCTTTCTTTCTTTCTTTATAACTTCTGTTCCCAATGTCTATGGACAGCATTTGTGCCATGCTGTATATTATCATTTACATAAAATAATTGGGAAAAGTGTTTACAAAAAAAGTGTTCTTACTGGCAGTTCGGCTATCCATGTTTTCCCTGTTATATACGGTAGGGGGCGCTATTACACATCCTCTGAAAGAGTAGAGAATCTCCAGATCAAAACACAGGTGAAAAAGCAGAAACGAGCGATGAAGCATTGCTTAAACACATGTAAAATAACACAGTCATCAAACATTACACAGCATATAAATTGCCTAAAAGTACCACCTGAAATGTCAACCTAGTGTTGATGGACTACTCCATATATGTTATAGTCATTGTTCTGAAATACATCAGGAAGAAGTATTTGAACAAAATCTTTTTGTTCAAAATGTTGCTTCTTTATTAAACTTACCCACATTCAAGTGTTGATCAATTAAAAAAATCTTTACACTTTATTCTTGTTAGCATGAGATTGGTGTGATAGAATCACTTACCAACCCTCTTTATGCAAACTTATAAAAAAATACTTTAGATACACAAAGATGGTGCTCTCATATTACTATGAATGGGAGAAAGCAACACACAATATGGCTGAATAAGGCCCGCCTTCGAAATTAAAGAGCCAATCGCCAATTAGTAAAGTCATCGCATCACTGTGCTGTTCGTCATGATTTCAGCATTTAGAAACAACATTTATGAGACAGATTTCATTGATGATTTCGAATCTGAAAAGTATTTGTGAGCTTGGTGAACAGCTTTGGATAAAGAGATAAAATATCGTTTCAAAGATGGCATTTCAAAGATGGCCTGCGAGTGAAATGACTTGGCTTACCGGGACTTGGTTTGGTCTTTCAACCAGGATATTTCTTTCTTTCTTTAGGTGGCGCTCTGGCTCATGCATTTTTCCCATTCCGAGGTGAAGCTCATTTTGATATGTCTGAACGCTGGACCCTGAGTGGTCTTAAAGGACACAACCTGTTCCTTGTGACGGCCCATGAAATTGGCCACACTCTGGGTTTGGTTCATTCCCCGGTTCGCCATGCGCTCATGTCACCGTACTATAAGAAGACGGGCTCGAATGCACTGCTCAGCTGGCATGACATCTCTGCTATACAACAACTCTACGGTAAACAAGCCGTTCTCTTCTGGTTAGAAAGCTGTCCAAGTGTTTATTTTGCAATATTATCTTTTAGCAGCAAAGAATATGTTTTAGTGACAATGTCTCTACAGTGATAGCAAAGCTGGCTATTGTGAGGAAGTTTAAGAATCTGTCAGGGTTTTAGCCTTTTCTATTAGAAAATATGTGCATCTAGATGGTGTAAAATACCTCTATGTCTTCTCTGAGAAGTTAAGTCACCTTTATTTGATATAGCGCTTTATACAATACAGCTTGTTTCAAAGCAACTCCATAAGCAGGAAAATCAATTATTAAACTTTATCAAATATGAGATAAATTGACACTAGTGTCAGTCATTAGACAATAGTAATTATTCAGTCATTTCATTGTTGATTCAGTTCATTTAAAAATTGTGCAGTCAAATCAATAATATTACTGAATAATAAGTGTATTTTAAACTGCAACTAAGCAAGGCAACAGTGGTATGAAACCAGGGGTGGACAAAGTACACAACTTCCTTACTTGAGTTAAATTGTACAGATACTACTGGTCAAATATTACTCCGTTACAAGTCAAAGTTGTAAAGACCGATTTTTACTGAACTAAAAGTACAGAAGTACTCATTTTTAAAAGTACTTAAGTATAAAAGTAAATGTCAATGCATTGTTTTATTATTGTTGCATGTAATACTTACAGTACCATATGCCTCTGAATCTCTGCCTACCCTCATATCAACATCACATTTATTTCTAACACAGTTCCAGTCGTGGGATTGAATAAGTCACTCAATAACGTCCACAATGGTTTCGGACACAAAAAATGGCTGTTCCCAGTTTTTTGGCTTTTAAATGAATATGTTAGCCTTACTGTTATCTATAAGCTAGTGTGCTCCAAAAAAATGCCAAAATTCGCATTTAGAAGACCAAACCCAACGTTGAAAATTACAATTATATTGATGGCAGAATCCAAATGGTTGAAAATCGGGTTTACGTCAGAAACCAACATCAGTCGAGTTCTGACGTCAACTACTAGTTCCAGAACTGAAAACTTCCTTGTTAGTCCAATAAAAGCTTTTATTGACACCAGGCTCAGCGAACACATGGTTTTTCAAAGTGTTGATCTATGATGTCACAGGGCATCAAACCCCGCCTCCGCAGAAGAAGATTGACGCCTACTTCAACACCGCCTGTTTAGCCACGCCCACCGACTCACACATTACATGAAACTCATTATAATATGCACAACTGTTATCCAATCATAGCAGTGGGCGTTTACTTCCAAGTCTTCAATGCGGCACGCCCATAAAAACCGAGCGTTTCAGGAGCTAGGGTCAAAACCAGGGTAGAAAATAGCCGATTACTTATTCATTTTGATATTCTTTACATTGTATTTTATTGACAAGTTTATTGTATTGACAACAATATAATTTTTTTTTAAAAAGCCAGTACATGACCCCTTTAAGGGAAGTAAGTGATGTATTACAATTGTTACATCATGATAGTGTTTTAGTACTGAACTTCATTTGTTAACTTTAATTTAAAAAATATATTGTTGTGATATTAATTACTGAAGATCATTACAGCAATGAGGAAGGGATTGTCTTTTTTTTTTTGTCTTCTTGAGATTGATCCAAAAACACATTTGCAAACGTGCAGTTCCTCATATCATGAAACCCTTCTTGATATTTTCACACAAGCAAACTTTACCTAGCGAGACAATTTCTACAGCTAATGTTGCTAGGCTGTAGTGAAACAGACAGAGCTCTTTACACTGAACGATAGGAAGACAAACAAAACTACAGTCCTGTGCCGGTGAAGCTGTCCGCTGGTCCTCAAGCATGTGTCAGGCAGGTTTACACACGCATCCGTGCTTTCAGGAGAAAACCTCCAGCCACCCGTCTCCTGTGCGTGAGAAGAGTCTCATACCAACACACACACACACACCCCTCAGCGTCCCGGTCATAACTGACAATCCTGTGCAATGAGTTTGCCAGGATCTTTCTTTAAGATATCATCTGCTGCTAACAAAAATATGTGTGTGTGTGGGTGGAAAGTATTGTAGGATTGCATTCCTCACAGATTTTTTTTCAGACAAGCTGAATTTACTGCATTAAATTTAATGCAATCTTTTGGTAATGCTTTACACAAGTTTGACCCATGTTTTTTTGCTTAAAGGCGAAGACCCAACTTCATGCATGTTTTGTAAAATTCACTTATCTGTCAAACATATTTTATTGGATTGTCCTTAATACAAGCAGAAGGCTCTTTTGTGAAGTTACTTCACTTAAACTACATATTTAATGAGATTATGCCTGAAAAGGTTTTGGATTATTTTATCATACGTTAATTTAAAAACTCTTGTATAATGAGTCTTTGTTTGTTTTGTTTTTATTGTATTTATTTGAATTTTTGCCATGAAAATAGCTGGGAATGCTGACATGGCATTAAATAAAATAATCTGATCTGATCTGGTAATGCTTTATTTCGATGGTTCACTTATAAGTAATAATACTAGAGTTAATTGACATGTAGTTGCAAAGTTACTTAAATGTTAGTAGGATGTCTAAAGTGGACCATCAAAATAAAGTGTTACCAATTTTTTATTTAAAAGGAGACAAACGAAGATTGTTAAAAAATATATAATTAAGCCTTTCACAGTAAATTGCCTTAAAAACCATTGAAGTTCAAAAGCTAATGTTTATTCTGTGTTAGTAAAGTGAGTATATTATTCCTGTGAACTTGTTTCATTTGAGTCCACTAAACAAAAAAATTAAACTGCTCAAATACTGACTGAAGTGAAATTATTAAACCTAAATACATTTAATCAGAGTGTCAGTATATAAGTAATGTGTGTGTGTGTGTGTGTGTGTGTGTGTGTGTGTGTGTGTGTGTGTGTGTGTGTGTGTGTTGTGTGCAGGTCAGCCGCTGGCAGGACGGGCTCTGAGATGGGCCGTGCCGGATTGGCAGATTCCTCAAGATCCTGCGGGACGGTCCCTCATACCCCACTACTGCCAGGGTCTCTTTGATGCCGTCACCATGGGTAAGGACTGGCACATGAACACTTCTCCTCGAACTGTGTAAAGCTGTGGTTTGTCTGTAGATGAGAATGGGACAGTGCTGGTGTTTCTGGGCCATCACTTCTGGACGGTGTCTGATGGCAGTGTGAGCGGTCCTGTCCCGCTCCGGACTCGCTGGCCGCTGCTGCCGTTGGCCATTGAAGCCGCTGCCTTCTCCCCGCGGGACAGCAAACTCTACTTCTTTAAAGGTGAATCCCTCAGGAGTTCAGACCGTTACCCAAACACAGGTAACACAGTATCCAGGGCAGTCCCCCATGTCCCGAGCGCAGTTTTGTCCCGGGTACATCTGGTCTCATGGTGATATGTTTAGTGTATGTTTACCCAATTACAAAACCTGCTTTTGGGGATTTTTAGGGTTGACACTGCATTCAGTATTGGATTGCATTTCTCTTGCATGTCGATTTTATTTCCATAACTTGGAGACTAGTTTGGAAATATGACACATTATGTCAGTAAAAAAGTGAAGCCATTTCAGGAAGGGCAAGCTCTACATTTACATTACTAAGGCAAATATTTTCTTTTAAACAACATGGACAGATGAATTGTTCACAATAGAAGCAGGAATCAGCATACAAAAGTAAAATTTGGTAAATACTGTAAGTTTAATTTTTCCTTAACCGTTCATTCACAAGTTTTTCGCAGATTTGGCTCGCTGTCCTTGAATGAGGGGCTCAGTCCCGAGACTCAGCTACAGCGGATTAAACCCTGGACTTGAATTGGACAGAAGGAGGACGTTTAGAGTAGCAGAGGTGACGGGACAGGGGAAAAGCCGTCACTGGCTTGACATGCAGAGTCTTAATGACATCTAGGGTGTTTTTCCAATTGTTTTCAATGGGAGCGCAAGCGTTTTTTTACCCAGCCGTCCAATCACAGATGAGGAGGGGCGGGACTAATACCACACCGACCAATCGCCACATTCTGCTTGTACAACGTCAACGGAGGACAACAACAAGCATAATAACGGGACAAAATCATTTAAAACAAGAGCCAGAGCTTTAGATTATATCAACATTTGTTATATAGAAACAATACAGAAACAAACTCTCTGTGAAATGAGATACTGGTAACACTTCTGTGGATATTACGTATTATAGCAAGCAAAGCGTCTCAACTGAAAAAAACAAACAAACAAACAAACAAAAAATGCTGCTCTGCCAAAAGCCACAGCTTGGGTGGACACATGGCCTAAGGCTCCTCCTGAACTTACGATTACAACTTTATTTATTTATATGAATTTTATCATTCATGTTATGAACAAGCGTTTCATAGGCTTTTGAAAAACAGCTCTGTGAACAGAAAAACTAACCATTTTTATATTCCACAGAAGAAGTCATAAAGGACTGATACAATTCTAAGTGATTTATAAAGCGCTTTCACAATTTTACAGAAAACCATGATGCTGCTAATGTTTCTAAAATATTAAAATCTGAATGCCTTATAGTCACATTCAGCAGATTAGAGCTGTGAGATAATATAGTGTACTTTTTACGATGATACAACATGAGTTACAAGTGTACTGTGTGTTTGTGGATAAAGCTGCTCTCCATAGAGAGCAATGCGATAACAGACTAGATAACACATTTTGCGACAATATAAACAATTTTCTATAGTATAATTAATTTACATGAGTGTACTCCATGTATGCATATAAAGTTAGATGTACTATATATCAAACTTTTAATAAATTGCCTGGCGATGAATTAGCATTTTGCGACAATATAATCAATCAAGCAGTTAAGATTTGCTATAGAGTATATATCAGTTTACATGAGTGTGTGCATCTGGGTATAGTATTTGATATACTAGAATTTGTATAATTCGTTATTAATTCGTTAATAAAACCCAAGAGTGAGTAAAGGTCATTTTTAGGTAAACTATTCCTCTAAAGATGTTTTTTGTCCCGGTAGGAAGACGGATGTGGCGTTTCTCCGGCTCTGACCTGGACCCGGGGTTCCCCAGGAAGAACAGTGACGTGGGCTTGCCTTCGCACCCCGACTGCGCCTTCTTCTACCAGCCTCTGGGGCACATGGTGCTCTTCAAAGGGTCCCGCTACTTCGTCCTGAACCTGCAGTCTCTGAGCATTGAGCCGCACTCCCCGCGTGCTCTGAGGGACTGGACGGGGATTCCCCGGGGGGTGAACGGCGCCTTGACCCGGCCCGATGGAAACCTGTATTTCTTTAAAGAGCAGCAGTACTGGAGGTTTGATCCCGGGAAGCTGAGCGTCACCGCGACTGGACCGTGGGAACAGAGGCTGCCATGGGTCGGCTGCCACACGACTCCATCATAGCAGTCAGAGATTGACAATCTTTTCAAAAAAAATTCAGAGGCGTGTGGGATATGTGCAATTAATGTAAGGCCTGAAACAAGTAAATCTACAAAGCAGCAAGAGCTGGGAGAGCTGACCCACTGCGCAATGTAGCGTCGGAGTGACGTCTTTTCTACGGCATTTTTGGACGTCCAGTTTCGGTCACTGAAGGGGTTGTTTTGTAACGCCAGACAACGTCTTTTTTCGACATCTACCGCACGTCTAATGTTGACATCTGTGGGACCTCTGTGTAAGGGTTATTTATAGTGCAAATGTGGTCGTTTGTGGACGTCTTTTCAACATCAAATTTAGACAAATTATACGTTGTTTTTATACAACTTCTATAACTGTAGTCCCATGTTTCAAAAGGGTGGAGGACGTGTTTTCTGAACCATTGTATTTACATTTATGCATCTTATCCATAGTGACTTACATTGCATTACACATTTATATTCCTATCAGTTCTTGCTTTCCCTGGGAATCGAACCCATGATCTTGCGTTGCAAGCACCGATGCTCTACTGTTTGAGCTGCAGGAAAACTATACCACGCTGCGTCTAATTATTAATCTGTATTCATATGTACATCTTTTCAACATCAAATTTTACGTTGTTTTTATACAACTTCTATAACTGTAGTCCCATGATTCAAAAGGGTGGAGGATGTGTTTTCTGAACCATTGTATTTACATTTATGCATCTTATCCATAGTGACTTACATTGCATTACACATTTATATTCCTATCAGTTCTTGCTTTCCATTAGCCTGGGTTTCCCCATACTCCCTTTGCGCAGCGCGATTTTATTCACGCTGAGAGGCAGTCTGGATACCATGGACCAGATTTTCGCCTCATCTAGGGAACCAATCACAGAACGGGGAGGGAGCAGCAAGACGATGACGACATCTATGCGACACAACTAAGCAGTTTGTGTATATCCATATATACCTTCGACCCTCATGTTTATCTTGCACAAACGGCAATAGTCGCTGAACGTCATTGTTTACACAAAAATATCTTACCCATCGTCTTCTTCCTTGTCTAATTTCTGTCGCTCTACATACGTCATCTGGTATAATGGAAACGATTGGCTATGAGCGTACAGGCGCATTTGATAGACATTCTTAGCACCCAATAAACGGCGCCGGGCATTCGTAAACCACGCCTCAAATACGAGAAAATGCACATGTGGTTCCCAGACCCAAGTCTCAACGAGAATTGGGTCTGGCGTTAGCCAGGCTTGCTTTCCCTGGGAATCGAACCCATGATCTTGCGTTGCAAGCACCAATGCTCTACTGTTGAGCTACAGGAAAACTATATTCAACTGCGTCTCTAGTTATCCCCTTGGTGCTGAGACAATCAAATGGAGTTTTTGGAAAACGATCTTAAATAATTATTAATAATCTGTATTTATATGTATTAATCATGTTTATAACAACGATGTTGATATTTGTAAATAAAAAATATTATATATTAATCATGTAAATTTCCTGCACCTGTCATAGAAGTCCAAATAATTACCCATTTCAAAGGTCAAATGTTGAATGTCAATTTGACGTCCAGGTTGGGTCATGGTTGGACGTCCAAATTGTGGACCTAGTTTGGACGTTGAATAGATGTCCAGAATTGGTCATTGACATGATCTGCACGTCTATCCGACATCCAATGTTTAGTGGGGATGTACACTGGCGAACAAAGGTTGGGAATAATTAAAGTCACCCTGTGATGGAAATCAAGAGTTAAATGTTGTCTATGTGGTGTTATTAATCTGCTTTAAGACAAACCATGTGTAAATTCATGTCAACACCATTGCTGAGCTTTAAAACTGCAGTGAACCAAAAACACAGTGTGAAATCGCTGATGTTTCTGACGTCACACACTACCTTGTAACCAATCAGATCAACGTGTGATCGTCAACCAGTGGATCTCTGAGCTGAGTGAGTGAGTGAGTGAGTGAGTGGAGGCGGGGCTCATTTACATATTCATAGAACCGCGTATACTGAATGAGGCAAGGGTGTAGTTACATTCAAGCTATTTTAAGACATGAAGTTTTAAGGGATAACATTATCGACTACAGCGGGACTTTCAGATTTGTTCATGTTTTCTGAAAGGAGTCTCTTCTGCTCGCCAAGGCTGCATTTATTTGATCAAACATATAGGCAGGCTAGTAAAACAGTAATGTTTTGAAATATAATTACAATTATAAAATGAACTATTTTCTACTTGAATATATTGTAAAATGTAATTTATTCCTGTGATCACAGCTGAATTGTCAGCATCATTACTCCAGTCCTCAGTGTCCCATGATCCTTCAGAAATCACTCTAATATGATTGAAAACAGTTGCTTCAATTTTTTGGGAAACTGTGATACACTACCATTCAAATGTTTGGGGTAAGATTGATTAAAAATAAAAATGAATACTTTTAACTAATAGTATCAGCAAGGACGCAATAAATTGATTCAACCGACAGACAAAACATCAATGATGTTACAAAAGATTTATATTTCAAGTAAATGCCATTCTTTTGAACTTTCTATTTATCAAAGAATCTTCATTAAAAAGAATCAGTTTCCACAAAAATATTAAGCAACAAAAACAGTTTTCAACATTGATAATAATAATTATTGGTAAATTATTAGTTACGGATTACCATTAATAACTGATAATAATTGAGCTGCAAATCATCATATTAGAATGATTTCTGAAGGATCATGTGATTATCACTGGATTAAATTACAATGTAAAATAACTGTTTTCCATGTCAATATATTTTAAAATGTAATGACATTTCACAATATTACTGTTTTTACACATTAATTCAGCCTTGGTGAGTACGTCAGAAAGCTTTCCTGCAGTCACAGAAGTGAAAATACGAAGTGAAGGCCTTCTCCAGATCGAGGCGCTCTTCAATCCTAGCTTTCTGTTTCAGAAGTAGACTAAGACACCAGATCTGGCTCACACACAGCATCATAAGACACCAGATCTGGCTCACACACAGCATCATAAGACAAATATCATCACTCGTGGACATTTAGACACATTTGAAAACATAAAGACAGAAGAACCAGTAAGCGCCCAAGAAACGGACGAATCTGTGATTTCTGACTCATTACAGACATCATTTCAGTCTATTAAAGAAAACAACACTTCTCTAGTTTATTCCAAACATCCTTCATACAGAATTATTAAATTAGTTTGTATTTCATAACAGTTATTATATGTCAAATAATGTCATCTGTATGGTAACAACAGTACTACATATTTAATTATACATTTTTGTAAAATTGCAGTCAAATATCAAAATACACTCTAAAAAGTATTTTTTTTCTGCTGAGATTTCATTTTTAGTGGTAATAATAATTTAGTGGACAAACTATACTAGTTCTGAGACAAATACAGTGCTTTGTGTACAGAACAACATAAAACCTGGTAACTAGGGTTTACACAACGTCTGTTTGCAACTGTAGCGAGTGACTCATATTTGGCTCATGCACTACTGTAACTGCAGGAGCAGGACGATCTCTGGATGATCTCTGGCGTTTGGCAGGATGGGTAGTACTCGACCAGAGCAGACTCTTTACTAGTTTCCCTTTGTGAACACATCCTGTCTGCTTGCACAGAACACAGTCCTCAGTGTTTGTTCTGATTAAACTGACACTAACATTACATCAATGTCACTAAAATACTATTCACAAAATCATATGGTGTGTGCTTGAGTCCATTGAGTGCATGCTGTCATTCATCTAACTGACATAGATCTAGGTTTCAAGTTGTGTTGGAAATTTGGATCAAATTTGGAAATTTGGATATTCTGGAAATTTCGACATTGACATTTCCAGAATATCGTTTGTTATGTCCCCCTTTCGTATTGAAAAATCTGTATTAAAATGGAAAATATAAGCATTTTCCAACATGGACTTTTAACCTCACTATATAGCCTATTCAAAAGATAAAATGCAATTAAGAAATTATATTAAATTATCATATATTGATATTACGTAATCAACCATGAAAGGGAACGCATGAACTGATACAATGAACTGAATGCACTTCAAGCGTATATCGAAGAATGAACTGGTGGGACGTAATTTCAACAACAACAAAATCAGGCCAGAAGTTCAGAGTTAGTTTCAGGAGTTGAACACAGGTTTACGGAAACTTTACGGAGAAGTTTGCTCCGGCTGGTAACCGAACTACCACTGGTCGGCTGAGATCTTTTCCAGTTCATTGTTCATTTCTCCTGTTGAGTCCGTCGAGGTCAGACGCGAGTAAACACATGAACACACTGCTTTATAGTAGAAAAATCAGCTGTAATTCTGATTTAAAGACACACTGACAGTTTTTCCATGTTAATACTGTATAGCTGCTTGCTTCTCAGCAATCTATTGTATAAAGTGCTGTGGTAATAGAGGTGACGTGACTTCACTGGAGTCGTGCAAACACATCCGCTGTGATCAGATGCTTTCTCGACTACTGTTTTCTCACCGCTGTCATTTTTGCTGCATGTTTATTTTGCTATTGAGAGGAAAGCGTGCAGCACATATTTGCACATTCATGTAGTTCGGGATGTTCACTTCAACTTCTTTTTACCCTTGAGTAAAGAACAAAACATACTTTATATCGGCCCCTTAAGTCGCGTTGGATAAAAGCATCTGCCAAATGCACAAATGCATATGTAAATAAGTGCTGCTCCTCCACTGGGATTGGTCAAATGAAGAACTCTTCTGCTTGTGTGTGTTGATGGCGACTCGGACGCGGTGAAGCGCGAGTCTCTGCTTCAGAGGTCCACCGCGGCTCAGACAACGCATGCTTCAGGTCCCGGGACAGGGTCACCAGCGCAGACACTCCCGTGTCCACGTTGGTCTCAGGCTCCTCCTCTTCCAGCAGAAGGTCAGAGGTCACCGCCGGCTCACACCAGTTCACGGACTGGCCTGCCGGGCTGCTGCGCTGGGACGAGTAGCAGGAGCTTCCCGGAGGAGTGCCGTCTGATCCCACACTCTCCCGACCGCACGCCCCTGACCTCAGCCCTCGAGGAGGCCGTCCCACAGGCTGCTCCTTCACACGGGACGGCCTCTTGCCGGGGGAGGCCCTCAGCTGCGTCCTGGGACAGCTCAGGGGGAACGCAGACGTGAGGAGCGCCTGGGGTTGAGCTGGGGCGCTGACCTGCAGGAGAGGCCACGCTTTATCAGTTCATCACAAGCCACACTTTAACAGTTAACATTAAAAAAAAATGCTGCCACTATTTGACTAACCCTCAAGTCCAAAACCCCACTATACTATGTCTTACCACAAAAAGTAAAAAGATCTATGATCGCACATTGCACTTGCTTGTCTAGTAGCTTTGTGTAACTGAGTAACCTCATCCTTCCCTCGGGTCATTTTGACCCGAAACTCTGTTTATTTGTATTTTTTTATTGAGTGTTCATCAGAGGGGTCCAAGACACTATGCTTGAGGCACTTAAACCACGAATACACACACACACGAAAAAAAAAATCAATGGATTTGAGGAGTTTTGTGGTTGAATTTAAAAAAAGTAACAAATCCTTCCCTCACGGGTCAATTTGACCCCCTTAGGAATGCTTCAGTGTACATAGAAACACATAAAAATGCTAAAAATTCAAACTAATAATGCTAAAACTTTACCAAAATATTATTTTATAATGACTACATGTGTATCTGAATGCTGGCTTTAGGACCCAGAGGAACAGCTCATTTGCTCCATATAGTGCTATAAGGCCATCTAGTGGATAGTCATGAAATATCATGTTATATATATTTTTTCCACAAGAGGTCGGCAAAGACAACCAATGCAAGATATTTTGAGCTGAATTAAAAGTTATGCATGAAATTGTGAGTTATTTTGAATTTAAGTTGAAAGAATGTGAGGAATGTGCTAAAATTACTATTTATTTATTTTGTATTGATCAAATCTTGTAATTTAAAGAAAAATGCATTTAAAAAAATGCATTAAAAATAGAAAAAATATTATCAAAATGAAATATAATAAGATTTCTGGACAAAAAATATTTTTAGGGCTTCAGGTCATTTTGACCAGCAAGGGAAAGATATGTTACAAAGTGCGAGGGAAGGATGAGGGTTATAAGACATTATTCATCTTTCCCTCCGCAAATAGATTTACAATATAGTTTCTACTACAGGCTTGATATCTACAAAATTTGGTTTCAAAACATGAGAAGCAATGACATTTGATGTGACTGGCCCTGTCCCATAATAATGTACACTTGTGGTCTTGCGGACTAATGCATCCTTGATGAGTTTATGGCTTTTATTCATTTGTTAAAATTATTTCCAAATTATGTGCTTGCTATTTGCTGTATTAGAACAAAAGGCTTTCTTTAAAAAAATATGAAATGTCCTAATAGGGTGGAGTTGGGGTAAGGGTTAGAAATATTTCTGAACAGATACATACATCAACTTTAAAATAAACGCATGTACAAAATGTGTAACCTTTATGTCCATGTTTTTTAGTCAATGTAGTTTGTAACAACAGAACGGTGTGGAATAAGTGGACAATTTCAAAACAACCTTAATATGTAGCAGATCAATTTAGGAAAATTATATCAAAATGAACCGAAACTGTTTGGTTACCAACACTCTTCAAAATGTCTTGTTTTGTGTTCTGCAGAAAAAAAGGACGTCATACAGGTTTAAAACGACATTAGTAAATGGGTGTCCCTTTAAACAATAATGCTTGACGTATTACAATATGAATTATCAAGCATATAAGAAACCCATTGGTTTACATCATGGTTTGCCAGTATGAGAGGGGATCTAGACACCAGAACACGTTCCCGTGACCCACCTGGAAGAGGATCTTGTTGCCGTCCAGGTCCTCCGTGTGCCATCGGGTGGCGCTGATGGGGGAGCAGGTGTTGGGCAGCAGGGGCACGAGCTGCCCGATCTCCCCCACCCTGAACTGCAGCACGGCGGAGCAGCACGGCTCCACTCGGGCCCCCGGCGAGAGCTGTTTGATGGCCAACTGCAGGCTGAAGCCTCGCTCCGAGAGCAGAGTGAACCACACGAACCCGGGCTTCTGCTCCTCCGCCCTCCTCCGCAGAACCGTCTCGTACAGACGCACGCCGTCCTCGAAGTTATCATAGGTGCTGTGCAGAGTCACGCGCACCACCTCCTCTCCGTAGTGCACCGTCCGCACCCCCCACACCGGCATCCCCGCGCCCAGGCTGGAGAAGTCCCGGCTGGGCAGGAGGTAGGGCCTCAGCGGGGCGCTGGACGGGGAGGTCACGTCCGTGGGGTGGATCTGCCAGGGCGGGCGCTGCAGAAAGTCCAGCACCCTGAGGATACGCTCCTCCCCGAAAGACTCGTGCAGGAACATGGTCACCGCGAGGGATGGAAAGCCGCCCACAGGGCACGGGTCAGTCCCGGCATCGTCCTGAAGGGGACAGGCGCGCTCGGACACCCGGAAGAGGCGCAGGCCGGGCCGGACCCAGCGGAGCAGGCGGTCCAGAGTGAGCTGGAGCAGGAGCGAGTCCCCGGGGTTGGTGAGCAGGTGCAGGGTGACCAGGAGACGCTCCTCCTGACCCGGGCTGGACACGGGCTTGGCTGTGCAACAGGCAGACGGGAACATATTGGATCACAGGTCTGGCAGAGTCACACGCCTGGCTGTTGATGTGATTATTGAATGTAATGTGTGGAAAATGGACTTACTGCTGCTGCTACTGCATGACATTTTACTGCAGTCAGATCTAAAGAGAAAAAAACACACACGGTAACACTTTATTTGGTTCCACTTTATTTTGATAGTCCACTTTAGACATTCTACTGACTATAAGTAACTTTGCAACTACATGTCAACTAACTCTCATTAGAGTATTACTAGACTGTAGTAGACTGTTAGGTTATGGTTAGGTGTTAGGGTTTGGGTTAGGAGAATAAGTTGACATGTAGTTGCCAAGTTACTTATAGTCAGTATAATGTCTGTTGGGGGACCAACAAAATAAAGAGTTGGCAGATATTAAGCAGACAGTCTACTAATCCTCTAATGAGAGCTAGTTGACATGTAGCTGCAAATTTACTTATAGTTAGTAGAATGTCTAAAGTGGACTATTGAAATAAAGTGTTACCCTTTATTTTTGATGGTCCCTTTTGAACATTCTTTTGACTATAAAAGTTACTTTGCTACTGTGAACTGTTATTAGAGTATTAGTAGATTATCTGCTTAAAGGACAAGTTGGGTATTTTACACTTAAAGCCCTGGTTTCAGATAGTTTCTGATTAAATAGAACGGTAAAGATTGAAATTTTGACACATGCTGCTGGCCCGAGAATTGCACTGGAATATCCTTCCTAAAACAAATTACACTTTCGTTTACAAAGACGTGAAACTCACCGAGTGGTCACACACAAATCGCTGCAAAAGATGCTTTCCAACAGGTTTTATCGTAGTTTTTGTCCAACTCCATTGACTTGTATTGGATGTGCTGTGAGGTACAAGTCAATGGAGTTGGACAAAACCTGCCAACTCTTTATTGTGATGGTCCTCAACAGACATTATACTGATTATGAGTAACTCTGCAACTACATCAACTTATTTTAACCCAAACCCTGCAGTCTACAAATACTCTACTCTACTAATACTCTACTACTAATACTCTACTCTACTAATACTCTACTCTACTAATACTCTACTACTAATACTCTACTCTACTAATACTCTACTCTACTAATACTCTACTAATACTCTACTCTACTAATACTCTACTCTACTAATACTCTACTAATACTCTACACTCTACTAATACTCTACTCTACTAATACTCTACTCTACTAATACTCTACTCTACTAATACTCTACACTCTACTAATACTCTACTCTACTAATACTCTACTCTACTAATACTCTACACTCTACTAATACTCTACTCTACTAATACTCTACACTCTACTAATACTCTACTCTACTAATACTCTACTCTACTAATACTCTACACTCTACTGATACTCTACTCTACTAATACTCTACTAATACTCTACTCTACTAATACTCTACTCTACTAATACTCTACACTCTACTAATACGCTACTCTACTAATACTCTACTCTACTAATACTCTACACTCTACTAATACTCTACTCTACTAATACTCTACTAATACTCTACTCTACTAATACTCTACACTCTACTAATACTCTACTAATACTCTACTCTACACTCTACTAACACTCTACTAATACTCTACACTCTACTAATACTCTACACTCTACTAATACTCTACTCTACTAATACTCTACTACTAATACTCTACTCTACTAATACTCTACTCTACTAATACTCTACTAATACTCTACTCTACTAATACTCTACTCTACTAATACTCTACTAATACTCTACACTCTACTAATACTCTACTCTACTAATACTCTACTAATACTCTACTCTACTAATACTCTACTCTACTAATACTCTACACTCTACTAATACTCTACTCTACTAATACTCTACTCTACTAATACTCTACACTCTACTAATACTCTACTCTACTAATACTCTACTAATACTCTACTCTACTAATACTCTACTCTACTAATACTCTACACTCTACTAATACTCTACTCTACTAATACTCTACTAATACTCTACTCTACTAATACTCTACTCTACTAATACTCTACACTCTACTAATACTCTACTCTACTAATACTCTACTCTACTAATACTCTACACTCTACTAATACTCTACTCTACTAATACTCTACTAATACTCTACTCTACTAATACTCTACACTCTACTAATACTCTACTAATACTCTACTCTACACTCTACTAATACTCTACTAATACTCTACTCTACACTCTACTAATACTCTACACTCTACTAATACTCTACTCTACTAATACTCTACTACTAATACTCTACTCTACTAATACTCTACACTCTACTAATACTCTACTCTACTAATACTCTACACTCTACTAATACTCTACTCTACTAATACTCTACTAATACTCTACTCTACACTCTACTAATACTCTACTCTACACTCTACTAATACTCTACACTCTACTAATACTCTACACTCTACTAATACTCTACACTCTACTAATACTCTACTCTACTAATACTCTACACTCTACTAATACTCTACTCTACTAATACTCTACTCTACTAATACTCTACTCTACTAATACTCTACACTCTACTAATACTCTACACTCTACTAATACTCTACACTCTACTAATACTCTACTCTACTAATACTCTACTAATACTCTACTCTACTAATACTCTACTCTACTAATACTCTACTAATACTCTACACTCTACTAATACTCTACTAATACTCTACTCTACTAATACTACACTCTACTAATACTCTACTATTACTCTACTAATACTCTAATGAGAGTTAGTAGACTTATAAGAGTAACGTTACTTAGTCAACAGAATGTGTTAAAGGGACCATAAAATAAAGCGCAACCAAAAACTCTTATTATAATGGGTTTAATACTGTTATAATGACATTGGCATCCATTCCTTTAGCATGGCAATATCAGCTCATGAAGCAATAACCCTATTACGACCTAAAGTTCCTGAAACCAGTTTTAATTAGTATTTTCATCAGTGTCCCAGAAACCAAACAATATAAAAAACTTTCAAGTTTAATTGGTAACACTTTACAATAAGGTTCATTAGTTAACATATTAATTAACATTAACTAAAAATGAGCAACACATTTGTTACTTATTCTTCTTTGTTACAAATACTCTGTTCATTGTTTGTGTTAGTTCTTACAGTGCATGAATGTCAACTGTAACATTTGATTTTATTAATGTAATGTTGAAATTAATATCAACTAAGATTAATAAATGCTGAAGAAGTAAGTTAACTTATTGTAATTCTAAGGTAGTCAACTAATGTTAACTAATGAAGCTTATTGTAAAGTGTTACCGTTTAATTGAAATGTTCATTCAATCAAAACAAACTCTTAGTGGGTTGCATACAAACGAATAATAGTAGGCTAGTGTGATTCAGATTTTGTAGCCGTAATGCCGTGTTTTACTATTTGATCTCCACATTAAATAGCGCATATTTGACGGCAGAAAGTTGTTTGTATTGTTACCATGTACCGTTGGTTGCTGACGTCATAAAGCGTCCGGCTGCTGTGGGTTACCGTGTTTCTCGCCCTTAGAGACGCAAACAAAAGTGAGTTTATCTTTAGCTTTCTCCGCTAACTCACCCCGCAGTCTCCGCGCCCGAGTCCGCAGTTTCATCCTCCGTCCTGCCCGTGGAGAGAAGCGGTTGTCGGAGGAGCATAATGTGCGTTTACTCGAGCGCAAACCCCGCTTTAAACATGCTCGAGATCTTCGGCGAGCGACGTACAAACCCGTCCGTGTTGAGGAGTCGAGGTCACTTCAGCGTCTATAATTTATGATGATGAGGCACTCTTACTAAAACCCTAAAATATCAAGGTTACAGCTCGTTTAGATGGAGTCGTCCTCCGAGAGCACAGTTGAAGAGTGAGCAGGAGTCGGGGGAAGGGCTCCTCACAATAACAGTCGAGACAGGGGACTGAACCCGAGCAGATGCTGTCATCGGACGTGTGTGTGTGTGTGTGTGTGTGATACAGAGACTTTAAAAGCATCTTCTGAAGCAGGATGTAGTCTGAAGTATGTATAGGTGCCACTTGGATTGATATGTTGTATCTGCAAATAAGGGACACCCATTCACGGCCCCCCAAAAACATTTTGCGACAAGGACACAAATAACGTTAAAGAATAAGTCAGAAACGGATTATTTCATTACATAATAAGTTACAGCTCAACAAAAAAACACGAGTAGCCTATGTGAACTTGCAACAGAACACATTTTATATTATTTTAATTTTATTCTGAAGAACTCCCTGGGATGTGTTGCTGTGCTTTAATCAGTCATTCTGAACCGCTATCACTTTTTTCTTTTCTTTTTTTACTTTTCTTTCTGCAGCTGTTACAGATGGGATGATTTTTTATTTAATTTAATTTACTTAAATTAGGACTAGGCTACATTATTTTGTAATTATTTGGCCCATTTTTATACATTTTATTTTTAAATGTCATAAAACGTATGTGCCAGGACTATTTATTATGTGTATACAGTACTGTGCAAAAGACTTTGGCATGTTAGTATTTTCACCCCAATGGTTTTAAGCCAGTCATGTGTTGCTGTAGTGTGTCAGTAGGAAATATCAGTGTACATTTCCAGACATTCATTTTGACATTAATTGTTATAATCCAGTGAGATTTTTGTATGCCCCAGTTCTTCTGGATTTAGTCTGTCTCTTCATTTTTCACAAATAGACAGATTTGATACGGGACACATCACGTTACCTGTAAAAACATTTCCATAATTTACGGGATGTGTGGCAACTCTACACACTTATGCCATTCCAAACCTGCATATACAGTTTGTCCTATTGAAGGCCCATGTGACCAAAACTTTCATGCTTCAAAGTTGATAAAGACAATGTAAATGTAATCCATAAGAATCTAGTAGTCTTCTGAAAAAGAAAAAAAATTACTTGTAAACATTGATCAATGCTTTTATGTGCGAGAACACATTCACTTGTCATTTACCATATTTGATGTACTATTCAATGTTTATATGTGAATAAAAAGAATGAGAAAATGTTGTGTGAACAGTTAAATGTTGAGTTGTAATGTGTAACTTCACACAGCGATCACTTCTTCATGTCCTAACTTCCAGGATCCTCCATTGTGAAGACGAGAGCAAGAGCAATAGTCTGACCCAAAACGGCCATTCCTTTTATTGTTTTTTCCCCCGTTCTTTTTCTACATTTATTGATGAAAACAAGGCCCTGTACAGTTCACTTCAGCATCGAGTACAATAACAATTATTTTACAATTTATACACATTGAAATATAATAATGCTGAAAACCCAAACTGCCCCCCCATCACTGTTTAAACTGCATTCAAAAGAATTCCTTTAAAATAAAACGCTTTTAAGTCATCTTACAATTGGCCATGTCAGACATGAAGGAAAAGAAAAAAAAAAGCGAGGGGAAAAATACAGCCAAACCACCTTGTTGTATGTTGTGTAAGTCCACCTGTGTCCTGTGTGCCAATCCGACAGGTAAAGCACAGGTGTGACCAGCAGGCAGAAAGCAGAACCTGAACTAAATATAAGGTGCCAGAAACCAAACTCGCTTACACAGATAGAAGAAAAGAAAGAAACAAAAAGAAAACAGAAGGAATTTCCTAATGATATGAATGGTCTTAGTGATATCCAATGATGGGACACTGTGTGACTTACTTTATTAATTTGGTTGTATGATTATAAGGGACAGACACAAGAAAAACCCAATAATTCTCTCATAGAGACCAAGACCTTCTGTAAAACCTGTGAATCTAATCCAGTGGAAAGCCTTGTGGGAATCGGCGGGAACAATTTAAAACAAGTTCATTCGAATGTGAGGTTTTCTTCTCAGTTTATTCCCAGTACGAATGACAACAAAGGCAAAAAAAAGGACATAAAATAAAATAAAATAACATCCCGTGTGAGGTGTGTGATTAAGTCCCAAAAACGACGCTTGCTTGCTCACGCTCGCTCGCTCGCTCATGCCAGATCCAGCTCCGCTCCTTCATGCTACATACGTGTACACTTTGCGATCTTCTGGTGTTCTTGCCAAGTATTCTCTCTCAATAAGTCCTTCAATACGCTTCTTAATGACCACGGGACTCGGGAGGAACCGTGCCTTCAGCTGCTGGGTCACCTAACGGCAAACACACAAGACAAACTCAAGCTCACTCTTAGTCCCCCACAAAACCACACACATGACTGTTATTCTTAGATAAAGCCAGAATAAATATATAAAAACACAGCTCACATTGAGTCATAAGTGTTCCTTCATATGAAATGAAAGCTTGGGTTTAATCAGACCTCATATTATAGTACATTATATCGCTGGGGTCATATGTAAATTTAACTTGGGTGAACAACAACAAAAAATACTGTTTCAAATATCATTGCATCAAAGTTTTCAAAGCATTTATGAAAAACTTATTTTTATTATATGATTCCAAGTAAAGTATGAATAAAGGTCTGTGTGTAATATTGATCAAAACCGATCTGATGATTAATCATTGATCAGAACTGTGCTGTCCTACTCTAGCCTTCAACTTCATTATGCTTTTATATGCTATATACTTCTGTTTCTTACTATATTCAAATAGATCATATAGAGATTATAGACAAATATATGGAAACTTGTTTCTGCCACAGAATAAAACATTTAAGAAGATAATGGTGACTTTTTATCTCACAATTCTGACTTTTTTCTCAGACCTGCAAGATAAACTCACAATTCTGACTTTATATCTCGCAATTCTGACTTTATATCTCGCAATTTTGAGTTTATATCTCGCAATTTTGAGTTTATATCTCGCAATTTTGAGTTTAAATCTCGCAATTTTGAGTTTATATCTCGCAATTTTGAGTTTATATCTCGCAAATTTGAGTTTATATCTCGCGATTTAGAGTTTATATCTCGCAAATGAGTTTATATCTCGCAATTTTGAGTTTATATCTCGCAATTTTGAGTTTATATCTCGCAATTTTGAGTTTAAATCTCGCAATTTTGAGTTTATATCTCGCAATTTTGAGTTTATATCTCGCAAATTTGAGTTTATATCTCGCGATTTAGTTTATATCTCGCAAATGAGTTTATATCTCGCAATTTTGAGTTTATATCTCGCAAATTTGAGTTTATATCTCGCAAATTTAGAGTTTATATCTCGCGATTTAGAGTTTATATCTCGCGATTTAGAGTTTATATCTCGCAAATGAGTTTATATCTCGCAAATTTGAGTTTATATCTCGCAATTTAGAGTTTATATCTCGCAAATGAGTTTATATCTCGCAAATTTGAGTTTATATCTCGCGATTTAGAGTATATCTCGCAAATGAGTTTATATCTCGCAATTTTGAGTTTATATCTCGCAAATTTGAGTTTATATCTCGCAATTTAGAGTTTATATCTCGCGATTTAGAGTTTATATCTCGCAAATTTGAGTTTATATCTCGCGATTTAGAGTTTATATCTCTCGATTTAGAGTTTATATCTCGCGATTTAGAGTTTATATCTCGCGATTTAGAGTTTATATCTCGCGATTTAGAGTTTATATCTCGCGATTTAGAGTTTATATCTCGCGATTTAGAGTTTATATCTCGCGATTTAGAGTTTATATCTCACGATTTAGAGTTTATATCTCGCGATTTAGAGTTTATATCTCGCGATTTAGAGATTATATCTCGCGATTTATAGATTATATCTCGCGATTTAGAGTTTATATCTCGCAAATGAGTTTATATCTATATCTAGAAAAAGAATTGCAAGTTTTTATCTCAGAATTCCGAGATAAAAAGTCACAATGACCTTTTTTTTTTACTCTGTGGCGGAAACAAGCTCCCATTACAAGTATTATTTTTTTTAAATGCTCAAACTATTGTCACAAAAAAATGTAGTCTCCGCACCTCTGCTACAAGAACATTGTGCTGCATTTTCTTTCTGGACTTCATGATTCGAACAATAGCTGCCTCAATTTCATGTTTCCTGTCGTCATCCACTTTTTGTCGCGTCTCCTTCCTCTCAGGGTCTGATTCTCCCTGTTTGGCTGCAACTGCAGGGAAGAGACAAAAAGGTTAGTGGATAAAGCTTTCCAAATGATTACCTAGAAGAAAGTCTCTGATGACAGAGTTGATGCACATTTTTAAGGCTTTTTAAGACCTGAAGAAATAAAAATTAATACTGTACATTAGGGATGCGCGCTATTGAGGACAAAGTTATCTCTCAATATTTTCATATAAATTTATATAAAATAAATATATTGCAATATGTTGGTATATATACATGGATAGTTACACCCCACAAGAGCTGCAGTTTTGGAGATGTCTGACCCAGTCGTCTAGCCATCACAATTTGGCCCTTGTCAAACTCGCTCAAATCCTTACGCCTGCCCATTTTTCCTGCTTCTAACACACCAACTAGGACAAAATGTTCACTTTCTGCCTAGTATATCCCACCCACTAACAGGTGCCACGATGAAGAGATAATCAGAGTAATTCACTTCAACTGTCAGTGGTCACACTGATCGGTGTGTGTATATATATATATATATATATATATATATATATATATATATATATATATATATATATATCCTGGTGATGGACCTTTTTTAGAGTCAGATGAAGTTAAGGATGAAATTCTTATCAATTAAAGGATGAACAATCTATTAGAATATTTAAAATGTTAAATAAAGGCAAATTCACACCACAAGTAATGAGAAAAAGAAAAGAAAATCTGATGAATATGCATTTTGGGGGGGTTTTCACTATTGCTGATCGTCTTGACTTGGCTTACAGTAAGCTCTAAAGCATCAACACAGGATGATTGTTACCGGTCTGGATCTTGACTCTGTGCAGTCTGGAGGTGAACTGGTCGTTAACAGTGAACACGTGGCCGCTCTCGATCTCTTTCGACTTGGGTTCTTTAGTGAGGACTCGCTGTGTGGGCTTTCCACAGGCCAGAGACTGCAGTGCCCGCACCAGCTCTCTCTCTGGGATATCAGTCTCTTGCTGAATCTCCTGCCAAAAGAGGAAAACACAATAGGGACATGAGAATAGGGATATGGGAAAAGTATGGTGATGCCCTTACTTCGGGCATTTTTTATGATTATTTTCCAGTTATCACTGTAAAGCTGCTTTGAAGCAATCTGTACGGTATAAAGCGCTATATAAATAAAGGTGACTTGACTTGAGGGTACAGACTGGTTACTAAGTACAATGGATGATTTTTCCAATTTCTGGACCCAGTTGTTTAAAAAGTTTAATCTGAATTAAAAAAAATTCAAAGGTTTTGAGGGTGAATGCAAAGTTTCTTTGACCCCCTCCCATATCATATACATTTTTCTTACCGCGGTTGAAAAGCAAGAAATTCCCGCTAATCGCCGTCACTCTCTCACTTCTCCCTCGCTCTCCCACACAGTCCCCAAACACACACACACTTGCCGGCTCGACGCACACACCAGCGCACAAGTATAAACACCAGGCCACCTGGCTGCTTCATGTGTTTTCTCAGATCGGATAGCTCTCTGATTTATCAAAACGATTCCATGTACACCTGGTCACATAAATGTGCTTTTGCGGATATAAATCATATCTTCAATTCCTGCGCTATATGCAGATTTAATGGAGTGCACGTCACCGAAAGCAACAGTTATGAGCTGCATTTTATTGATTGTCAGCTAAAATTTCGAAATCAAAGACCGCAATAAGAGAGAGCGCCAACAGCCCTGGTAAGATCATTTCATTTCTTTACTTTTAATAAAGATGATTGTGTGTTAAGCGTCTGCGACATACTTTCACTGTGATTTGCGATAGTTTGCACGTTGGCTTGATGAATAGATGCTCAGCTTCGGTGATGCGTGCTACAGTAGCGTCGTCATATCTGGCTATAACATGACATATAGCTATAACACGCTCTCACACATTACATTTTTAGCATTTTTGTTTGGAATAAAATTTACATGTGGTTTCAACAACCAGATGCACTTGTCCAGTTTCGTCTGGAATGCGGCCCAGACCTCCAGAAGTGGTTTGAGCGATCGGAATTGAAATATCGAAATTAATATCAATATCGCAATATTCATTATCGATATCGCAATATCACATTTTGTCAATATCGTGCACCCCTAGTGCAGGCCAATGTATTTAAAAAAAAATTTGCGGTGATGACGGTGACGAGCTCAGACCCACGGTAGGCGTCACGTGATAGCGGTATTGCGGTAACCGTCCCAGCCCTAAATCTGTCTGCACTCGAGTCTGCACTTCTTCAGAAAGTAAATTAACATGTGATGATGTTTTAGCTTATGATGACATCAGTCACTAAATAAAAAAAACATGTACATTTACGTTTATTCATTTAGCTGACGCTTTTATCCAAATGAGAACAATAGAAGCAATTAAACTAGCAGTAGGACAACAGTATGTAAGTGCTATGAACCTTCGCAGTTCAATCTAACGCAGTACAGTTTCTTTTTTTAAGATAGAATAGAGGAGAAAGTGGTGATTTACCTTGAATACGAGTGAGTAATCGTGCAGTGTAATCAGCACTGTGCATATCGCATTAAATAATTCATTTAAATGTTAGTACATAATAGTTAGACACTTTATATAAAGAAATGTCATTCAAAATACACATTTGTATTATCGCGAGACAGGCGATTTCAATGGTCTGACTGAGTCCAAACCAGGAGAATACACAGCCTGACACAACATGAAGGGCGTAACACGCACCGAGAGTGCTGTACCCACGGCACTGTGCTCGTGTGAAACCAAGCACTACTTCCCACACTTCAAAGCATCGCTGCACGCTTGAGAATCTACATTTGAAATGTGGAGCATGATGTAACTGACAGAATCATCAATGGAGTGAAAAAATAATGACCCAAGCTGAAAGAGATTGGATAGCAAGTTTCCAGGACTAGTATACAACTCCTCACAACAGTGTGGTCATGAGCACCACTCACGGACACCGCTGCGTGCAGCATGAGCAAACTGTTGAAACATCTAGATTCAAAACATAGTTGAACTGTTGTCATCTGGAAACACAGCATGTGCTGGAAATGACGAAGCAGAATCAATCATGGACAGGCTGATCACGAGCCAAATGTTGGGCAGCCTTAGGCCACGTGTCCACCAAAGCGCTTTTAGCCTAGCTGTGGGCGCTGGAGAGCGTTTAGGCAGCGCAGCGTTTTTTCAGTTGAGATACTTTGCTTGCTAGTGTTACTAGCATCTCATTTCACAGATAGATTGTTTCTGTATTGTTTCTATATAAAACAATGTTGATACAAATGTAAAATATTTGCTCTGGCTCTCGTTTTAAATTATTTTGGTCCTTTATTATGCTTGTTGTTGTCCTCTGTTGACGTTGCACAAGCAGAATGTGGCAATTGGTGGGTGTGGTATTAGTCCCGCCCCTCCTCATCTGTGATTGGACGGTTGGGTAAAAGGGACAGTGAGGAGCGCAGCGCTGGTAAAATTTGGTCAAATTCTTCTTTTGCTGTTGCTTGATTTGAGTACTGGACGTGCACAGAGGTGTCACTCGGTTTTTGCGTAGTTTAGAGTGACAAATCTTACTTTGATGTCAAAATGCATACCCACTATGCAAATGCGTACAGGTAGGCAGGTCTGTATTATGTATTAAAACAAATGCCAGCAGAGGGTGCCAACGGTCTGTGTCTAATAATGCGATTCATTCATCCTCATCCGTGGAATGCGCCACTTACGGTATTTTACCGGTTACTCCACACGGGTAAATTGCAATTGAAGATTTTTTTTAAATCGAGTACTCGAATTTAATCGAGGAATCGTGACGGCCCTGATTCAAGTCCATCCATCCATCTTCTTCCGCTTATCCGGGGCCGGGTCGCGGGGGCAGCAGTCTAAGCAGAGACACCCAGACTTCCCTTTCCCTAGCCACTTCCTCTAGCTCTTCCGGGGGGACACCGATGCGTTCCCAGGCCAGCCGAGAGACATAGTCTCTCCAGCGTGTCCTAGGTCTTCCCCGGGGTCTCCTCCCGGTGGGACGTGCCCGGAACACCTTCCCAGGAAGGCGTTCAGGAGGCATCCAGAACAGATGCCCGAGCCGCCTCAGCTGACCCCTCTCGATGTGGAGGAGCAGCGGCTCTACTCTGAGCTCCTCTCGAGTGACCGAGCTCCTCACCCTATCTCTAAGGGATCGCCCAGCCACCCTGCGGAGAAAGCTCATTTCGGCCGCCTGTATCCGGGATCTTGTCCTTTCGGTCATGACCCAAAGCTCATGACCATAGGTGAGAGTAGGAACGTAGATTGACCGGTAAATCGAGAGCTGAGCCGCTTTCTTCACCACGACAGACCGGTACAACGACCGCATTACTGTGGAAGCTGCACCGATCCATCTGTCAATCTCCCGTTCCATCCTTCCCTCACTCGTGAACAAGACCCCAAGATACTTGAACTCCTCCACTTGAGGCAGGAACTCTCCACCAACCTGAAGTGAGCAAGCCACCCTTTTCCGACTGAGGACCATGGCCTCGGATTTGGAGGTGCTGATTCTCATCCCAGCCGCTTCACACTCGGCTGCAAACCGTCCCAGTGCATGCTGAAGGTCCTGGTCTGAAGGGGCCAACACGACAACATCATCCGCAAAGAGCAGAGACGAAATCGTGTGGTCCCCGAACCTGACACCCTCCGGCCCCTGGCTGCGCCTAGAAATTCTGTCCATAAATATTATGAACAGAACCGGCGACAAAGGGCAGCCCTGCCGAAGTCCAACATGCACCGGGAACAAGTCTGACTTACTGCCGGCAATGCGAACCAAGCTCCTGCTCCAGTCGTACAGGGACCGGACAGCCCTTAGCAAAGGACCCCGGACCCCATACTCCCGGAGCACCCTCCACAGGCCGCCTCGAGGGACACAGTCGAATGCCTTCTCCAAATCCACAAAGCACAACTCCCATGAACCCTCCAGCACCCTGTAGAGGGTATAGAGCTGGTCCAGTGTTCCACGGCCAGGACGAAAACCGCACTGTTCCTCCTGAATCCGAGGTTCTACTATCGGCCGTATTCTCCTCTCCAGTACCCTGGCATAGACTTTCCCAGGGAGGCTGAGAAGTGTGATCCCCCTGTAGTTGGAACACACCCTCCGGTCCCCCTTCTTAAAAAGAGGGACCACCACCCCGGTCTGCCATCCCAGAGCCACTGTCCCCGACTGCCACGCGATGCTGCAAAGACGTGTCAGCCAAGACAACCCCGCAACATCCAGAGACTTGAGGTACTCAGGGCGGATCTCATCCACCCCCGGTGCCTTGCCACCGAGGAGTTTTTTGGATACCTAATTCAAGTCATCTGGTGAAATTGTTTTCATATCGCAATATGTATCACAGAAAAAATAAATATTGCTATGTCAGCTTTTTCCAGTATCGTGCAGCTCTACGCAGCAGTGGTAGATACAAACATATTCACACACGATGAAACGGAGAAATGAGAATAAGCAGATCAACCGAGTTTTGATGGCACAAGCATGTTCTTCTGAGAAATCAGAGGCAGTGATTTGGTGGGTGGTGCTAGCGCCATCAGCCAACAACTTGCCATGACTCTTTACAGGCTTCAGACAATTGACCGTTCGCAAAAGCCACGCCCCTTAGTTATTGTTACTACGCCCGTCAAACAATTGAGAACCAGACACATGGCTGGGTTGAGCTCCATACATTAAGTGATTGGTTTTGGAGTAATGCAGCAGACATATCCTCCAGGGCACGACAGAAAGTATAGACAGAATAGCGCACGGGAGCACATGCACAAAACAGTTTTGTAAAATTATATATCAATCATTTTTATTTGATCATATATCATTTTACAAAACTGTTTTGCGCATGTGCTCCCGCGCGCGCTATTTCAGTCACAACACTGCAATCAGAGGACGCGCTGAAACCATCAACTCTCGATGCTGTTCTCTTCATTCATAACTCAGCCTACTGAGAAGGATATATTTGTGTAAATAGTTGTGCAACTGCGCAAACTTTGTTTTGAAGTTTAATGCTTGAGTTCCAGAGGAATTTGTAACTGTGTACCTGTTCAACCACATCAAAGTTTCGTAATTAGTAAGTCCGTGCTCTTTCTCTTTTTTTTCCCTCTTGTTTGCTGACTGATGAGGGGCCGCAGTGCCGTAGTGAAACGGTGTTTGTACATGTAGCCTATTTTTTAATAATAGTTGCAAGCAATCATAAAATACAGCAAGTTTTAAGCCCGTGCAGACCTCACTGCCATAGGCGCATCGTTTCACTATCTTGCTGAAATCGGAATGTTTGACGGAGGTCCTTCTCCTTAGTTACAGTTGCTGAGCTAGGATTGGACGAGAACCGTTCGAGGGCGGGGTTTTGCGAACGGTCAATTGTCACACTTGAAGGGTTTGTTCATAGAGTGAGCTAATTGTGCAGCGATGAGTTAACCCAGAACTGCCCAACCAGTCGATCGCGGTCGACCTGTCGATCGCGGACTGCTTTCCAGTCGATCGCGAGAGTGAATTGTACTCTGGTTTGCCCTTTCTCTCTCTTCACCGCTCCCGCGTCTCAGACATCAAAAACATAAAATATTATCCTTTATAGAGTAGACATAGTATTTCTTGAGTAAAGAAAACGCTGTACTTATTTAAAAAAACAGTTATTTATTTAATCTTACAAGATCACTGATTACGTTCAGCTATGCGCTGGCCGGGGGGCGGAGCTACGATGAGCTTTGAGCTGTGAGACAGAGTCCTGCAAGCGTTCGGGTACCCGATGGGTGACCCGCAAATTTTGCTCAAACGGGTGAAAAATATCCAACTGTGTCTGGTGCGGGTCGGACACGGGGGAAACACGGATCTAAACACGGGTTTAAAACAATCACATGCAAACGTAAAAATATGCATATTTTTAGGAACACATCTACAAAAATATGCCTGTATTTCAAGTTGATAAAATAATTTAAAATCCACATCAGTTTATACAACACATCAGCTTGTATAACGTTACCTGGGCTACTTTCACTTTTAAAAATCCATCATAACCGCGCACGCGATCTGCTTGCAGTCTTTGAGATGGATGCTGAGGAGTTGAAGAAAAGAATAGCTTGTGGAGATAGTAAAGTTGTCGACAGTAGCCTACGGCATCAAAAATAAAGTCCAGTGTGTGGGAGAAATTTGGAGTTATCTGAAGAAAATATTGTGAAAGGCTTGCTGCATTTTCGTGTTGGATAGCCGCAGATGTGGAGCTTCATCACCGAGGAAGCACGATAACTGTGGTAACAAGCAGTTCTGTCGAACAGTATTTTTTCATATTTAACACTATGTGTGGTGTGCAGGGCGTGTTTGAACCCCAAATTATCTGATGTAGGCTAGACGAAATTGCTATAGAAATTAAATAAGTAGCCTATGTAATAATGAAATATTGAATAATTTTATTTAAAATAATAGTGTGTGTTCATGCAAGTTATAATGCTAGAGTGCTGGTTATAACATGGGAATAAAGAAGAGAGAAAAAGAGTGACCAGTTTAAATTGCGATTTGTTATTTAAAAAATACTAAACCTTTTTCATTTAAATTACATCTTTTTAAAGTATAGAAACAACATTCAAAACAATAATATAATAGAAAAAATAATACATATTCAGAAAAATAAATAACTGAAAGGATTAAACTGGTCCCTCTTTTTCTCTCTTCTTTATTGCCATGTTATAACCAGCACTCTAGCATTATAACTTCCATGAACACACACTATTATTTTAAATAAAATTATTCAATATTTCATTATTACTTAATTATTTAATTTCTATAGGCTATATTTTTAAAAATAGAGTAGGCTCTTCAGATATGCGAGCTCCCGACGTTCACCTCGAGCCGCCTCATTCGCGCCACAACTCACTGTTGCTATGGAGACGTTGAGAGCTGCGAGTCGCGACGTCAGCAAAATAAAACACAACTATGGCAGAAACCAAAAAAACAAAAACATATTTTCATTCTGACTGGGAAGAGGATTACTTTTTTGTTTATTCAAATTCGAAGTCCGTCTGTCTTATTTGCAATTCAAGCGTGGCCTTACCGAAGAAGGGCAATTTGGAGCGGCATTTCAAGACCGTGCACAAAAGATATGATGCAGATTTCCCGGCTAAATCAGCTCTACGCACCCGAAAAGTCCGGGAATTGAAGGGGCAGTTAGCAGCACAGCAGTCCATTTTTACCAGGCCAAACACCAAGGGTAAGGCTGCAACTATAGCATCTTATCGTGTCAGTCATATTCTTGCAAAACACAAGAAGTCTTTCAAGGACGGCGAAGTTGTGAAAGAAGCGTTTGTCGAGGCTGCAGACGCACTTTTTGGTGACTTTAAGAATAAAAGTGACATCATAGCTGCCATTAAGGACATGCAATTATCCCGTGGCACTGTTACACGGCGATGTGAGGGAATGGCAGAGGATGTCGAGGAGCAGTTAAGGAAGGATGTTGAACAGTGCGAATGTTTTTCTCTTCAATTTGACGAGTCAACTGATGTTGTTGATGTGGCGCAACTATGTGTTTACATTAGAATGGTTTTTGGAGACATGGGTGCAAAAGAAGAGCTGCTCACCATTTTACCATTGAAAGGACACACAAGAGGCGAAGATATTTTCCAAGCTTTCATGGAATTTGTCAACAAGACCCAATTGCCCCTCTTCAAACTCATCTCTATCACAACGGACGGTGCTCCAGCAATGGTGGGCCGTACCAGCGGATTCATTGCATTGTGCAAACAGAGTGAATATTTCCCAGACTTCCTTAATTACCACTGTATAATCCACCAGCAGGCATTATGTAGTAAGATTTTAAACATGAAAGAAGTGATGGATGTTGCAATGAAGATTGTGTGTTCAGTTCGGGCCAGGAGTCTACAGAGAAGGTTATTCCGTGCTCATTTGGAGGAGACCGGTGCAGAACACACAGACCTGTTGCTTCACACAGATGTTAGATGGCTGAGTAGAGGTAAATTTTTAGCGAGATTCTCAGAGTTGTTGCCTGAAATCAAAGATTTTCTGAAGCTTTCGAAACATGCAGAATATGCCCAGCTAGAGGACTACCAGTGGCTATTGGATTTAGCGTTCCTGACCGATCTCACTGACCTGCTGAATGATTTTAATTTAGAGCTGCAGGGTAAAGACAAACATGTAATCAACATGATCAGTGCAGTAAACACATTTAAAAGCAAGCTACAACTGCTTTCAAATAGACTGCAACGGTATGACCTACGTAACACTTTCCTCACATGCAGGCAGAACTTCAGCGTCAGGGCAAAGACTTTGTGCAGCTTGACAGTGCACGTTTTGAGGAGCAGGTTCAGAGCATCTTGTTAGAATTTGAGAGGCGCTTTACAGATTTTGGATCCATCGAGCCTGTTGCCAGCTATCTGTGTTTTCCATTTGGTCCAAGTATTGATGTGGATAGTATTGCCTCCAAAATTGTATCACTGTTCCACTTCGATAACACTGCTGTTGAGAATGAGATTCTCACACTGCAAAATGACATTGAGATCAAATCCAGGGCAACATCTGACATGAATGGAGAGTTCTGGAACTTACTGACTGAACAAAAGTATCACAACCTCAGAAAATGTGCTTTTAACTTGACAGCACTTTTCGGGTCAACCTACTTGTGTGAGTGTGCTTTCTCTCACATGAAAATCATCAAGTCAAAGTACAGATCTACAATGACTGATGACCACCTTCTGGCCTGCTTAAGGCTTGCAACCAGCTCTTACTGCCCTGACTACGAGAAACTAGCTGCCTCCTCCCAGTGCCAGAGGTCCCACTAAGGTAGAGAAATAACTTTATTATATGTTTTTGTTATTATGCATGTCTGAGCATTTCTGGTTATCCTTGTCTGCCTGTGTCTCTGACCCTTGCTATCTCTAACTCTCTCTGATTGTTCTGCTGCCTGCCTACTGACCCAAAGCCTGGTTCTGGATTCTGATTGTTCTGCTGCCTGCCTACTGACCCAAAGCCTGGTTCTGGATTCTGATTGTTCTGCTGCCTGCCTACTAACCCAAAGCCTGGTTCTGGATTCTGATTGTTCTGCTGCCTGCCTACTGACCCAAAGCCTGGTTCTGGATTCTGATTGTTCTGCTGCCTGCCTACTGACCCAAAGCCTGGTTCTGGATTCTGATTGTTCTGCTGCCTGCCTACTGACCCAAAGCCTGGTTCTGGATTCTGATTGTTCTGCTGCCTGCCTACTGACCCAAAGCCTGGTTCTGGATTCTGATTGTTCTGCTGCCTGCCTACTGACCCAAAGCCTGGTTCTGGATTCTGATTGTTCTGCTGCCTGCCTACTGACCCAAAGCCTGGTTCTGGATTCTGATTGTTCTGCTGCCTGCCTACTGACCTCCAGCCTGTTTCTCGACTCGCCTCTGTTTGATCCCTGAAACTGTGCATCTATGCAGATATTGACCTTTGCCTGGAGTTTCTGTTTAATAAATTGAGATCTGTCTCTGCCTTCTGATTCACAACAGATTTATTATATATGGATTAGACTAGAGCTACTTTTCTGTTTGTTTTGAGCATATTAAATCTGCAGATGCGCTGTTAGTAGCGACTGGCTTTCTGTTTGGTGTGGTAGATCTCGGCACACTGATAAATCTAAAAGTAGATCTTTGTTCAAAAAAGGTTGGGCTCCCCTGAGTTAACCTATGAAAGGGAACTTTCATTCGATAATCCACAAATTCAATACAAAAATATTTAAAGGGACAGTTCACCCAAAAATGACATCATGTCATCATTTAGGCCGCATTGACTCTGCATGGTTCAAGTGACCCAATTCTGATTTCTTCCTCCTGTGGAACAGATCGGATATGACCCATGAACATGCAAAAAAGCGCATGGATTCCGACATTCTCAGATCGGTTTCAGGCCTCATTCATATGTGGAAATAAATCTGATATGTATCGGATACGTGGATTTGTGCCTGTAGTGAAAGCGGACAGATCGGATATTCCCCTGTCAATGTGGGTCGTACATCACTGAAAACAGTGACTTTTTAAAACATTTTGCGGTACAGATATATCTACAACAAATTAAACATCTCTAGTTGACTAGCCGAGCATTTATTTAGTCTGTTTGTGTTAAATAAGTGATGATCTGCCGCTGAAATGTGTTGCTTTTGAAATCATCCCGAGAGCTTGTTGCTGCTGTTATCAGTGACGCCGGCTCGTCTGAAGACACATACTTCAGTCCCGTTGTTGAGACACTATTCGTTTCAGTGAAATCACAAAATAAAATGCACACAAATATGTCCCTGCTCTTAATATACAATCTCTGATGAACACATTTGGTTTTAATGAGGAAAAAAAATACAAGAGCAAAGTCGAACCTCTAACATGCTTAACAAATGCTTCTACCGCGAGGCCATTACTACACACTAACTTTTACAGCGGATCTGTGTACATAATCACTGTCTTGAAGAATTTGTACTATATAATGAATTTGATATACGGATGAAACTATTGCATTGAAAATGTTTCTATGAATTCCATGTCAATAAATTAAACACAATGTGCTACTGAAATTGATTTCTTGATATCATAATGTTACTTTTTGTTTGTTTCGCAAGTGAAAATTTTGTAGTGTAAATACAGATATCAGATATGGTCACTTTTAAAAGAAGATTGGGTTGTCAAAGAAAATTGGATATAGTAAAAAAAAAAAAAGGAATTGGGCATCAAGACCTGCAAATGCTGTAAATGCGGCCTTAATATTTCACTTAATAGCGCACACATAAACTGAGAATTTGGTTAAGAATACTATGTTACAGGAACTGAGACTTTGTGTTTGACTTTATCATTACTGATTTGATCATTTTAAGGTCTGTGCTGCATTATTTAGGCTTATAGATGAGCAAGCACTTCCTATGGTCTACTATTCTGTGTGGAGAATCATGCATTGGTAGCATTCTTGAGTCCCGAACCCCAACTTCTGATTTCAACCTAAAAACCACTAAAGAAAATATTTTTTTACCGTACAAATGAAGCCTTCCTCGGCATGAATGCAAGTTCTACTTTTTCTACTTTGAATACAATTTTCTGAGATACATTTGCTGAGAAATGACATTCACAAACTTTACCAAACGTGTCATGAGTGCAGTACCTCAAACGTGGATTTCTCTCGGTTGTTGAAAAGCATGAGTATCGTCATCTGGAATGTGGAAACCTGCAGAATGTGTTTCCTAGTGTTAGAGCCTGTAACTTGAGCCCCACCGACCATATCCGAGCCATCCTCCTGCAGGGAGATGCAAATAGGGCTGGGAGTTAGAAAGTTAAGATCTGCAAGTTCTTTGTCTGTCTGTGATTGTTTGTTAGTGGTGTATGGACCTTTTTTATTGGCCCATGAAAGGTGGCATTGAGGTCTGCTGAACCCATGTGATGCTGCAATGTGAGCTGCCTACCACTGTGCTTGGCCAAATAAAACCTGCAATGAAAAGAGTCAAGAGTCGCTGTGAACACACACAAAACCCCACGATTGACGCTGAAAATGAAAGTTCTCCACAAATGAGCTTCCTAAAAAAAACTAAACCACAAAAAGGAACTAAACTATTGCAAAATACAATAATAAACACCTTCTAAAGACCTCGAAAGCATGTCTTGGTGAAGGGGGGATGTTACATTTGGGAGTTGCGGACTGTGTTGGCCAGTATCCTGTCGTCAGAACCCTTACTGTGAGGTCAACGCCACCTAAAGACACCTGAGAAGAAACAAAGACATTTCAAACCTCCATTCAAATCACTACACATGTACCGTAATGTAATGGCATGCAGTGCGTGAACCTAAACAGCAGCAAGATAAAATGCATGTGTACAGTATCAGTGCTCTAGATCTGTACATTATGCCTTAAAGTGACAGCAGCCTAATATTCCTGCTGCGGTCTGTTAATCAAACAATCACTCACTGCTCTTGACTGAATAACTTTTGTAACTTTAAACAGGGATTCATTTAAGATTGAAATTACACAGTAAAGACTACGCAGTTTAATATGTTACAGCTTATTTTTATGACCAGCTAAAAAATGTGCTGAAATCCTGTGACCAAAACAAAGAGATTATAATCATAGGTGATTTTAATATAAATTGGGATGATAAATATGATAAGAAAAATCTTAAACGATCCACAGATTATTTTAACTTAGAACAACTTATCGAAAAGCCAACTAGAATAACAAATAACTCCCAGACAAGAATAAACCTTCTGTTCACTAATAAGCCAAACCGAATTATCAAGACTTTTAATTTTCTGACTGGTTTATCAGACCACAACATGATTTTATTTTCTAGGAAGCTTTCAAAACAGAGGTATCTAAAATTAAATAGTGCTCCTCATTCCTCCAATGTTAAATTAAACTTTATACCTAAAAATCAAACACTGAACCTCAATACAGCCTTGAAAATGGTTGATTGGGAGGAAACATTATTGTCAAAAAATATAGAAAGCAGTTGTAACAATTTTATCAACAAACTCAAAGAGGTGATGTCCTCCTTCACCCGTAAGAGGAGCTATGGGGCCAAGAAGGGAAATAATCTACCTGTATTAATTTATTTTTTCTGCTGAACACAAAGAAAGATATTTTGAAGAATGTCAGAAACCAAACAGTAGTCTGTACCCATTGACTTCCATAGTATTTTTTTTTCCTACTATGGAAGTCAATGGGTACAGACTACTGTTTGGTTTCTGACATTCTTCAAAATATCTTTCTTTGTGTTCAGCAGAAAAAATAAATTAATACAGGTTTGAAACAACTTGAGGGTGAGTAAATGATGACAGAATTTTCATTTTAAAGTGAACTATCCCTTTAAATCAAACCTGTAAACATCTATTAAAAAAAGAGATGTGCTGCTCAAACAATACCTGAAATCTGGTTTGTCCACTGACAGGGAAAAATTCACACATGCACGTAATAAAGTTATACAAACTATAAGAAAAGCCAAAGCAGATTTTTTTGTTTCCATTATAGAAAGTACAAGAGGTAACGGGAAAAAAACATGGCAAATTTTAAATAAACTATTAGGTAGACACAAACACAATAAAAAGGAAACTACAGCTCTTGAGTTAGTTGTGAATAATGCCCTGGTTAAAGATCCTACGATCGTGGCAAACACTTTTAATAATCACTTTATAGACAGTATATCCGAAATAACAAGGCCCTTCGTCCCTTCTAATATTTTACCTCGACTTATAAATGAAGATCACCCCATCTTTCACATACAAAATATAACAGAGGCAGAGGTAATAAAGATAATTGCTACTCTCAAAAACTCCAAAGCTATGGATGTCCATGGTTTTGACACTAACTTTTTAAAAACCCATTATGATGCATTGGTACAACCTATTACTCTTATGGTTAATCAATCAATTAGTCAAAGGGTAGTTCCGTCATATTGGAAAGAGGCCATTATTACCCCCATCTTTAAATCAGGGTTAAAAACACAGGTCGCCAACTACCGTCCAATCAGCATCTTGCCAATAGTTTCTAAAGTTGCTGAAAAGTGGATAGCACAACAACTGGTTGAACATCTGGATAAAGGTTTTACCCCTCTGCATCGTATGCAGTTCGGTTTCCGGCCCAACCACTCCACTGAGACAGCGAATTGCTTTTTAATTGAAAAGATCAAGTATTTATTGGATAAGAGTCCTTGTGTAGGAGCCGTATTTTTAGACCTTAAGAAGCAATCCCTTGCTTAGACCCTTCCCTTAGCAATCATGTTGGAGTTCCGCAGGGCTCAATTCTCAGGCCTCTATTATTCTCAATGTACATTAATGATTTTCCAGCTGCCTGTCTGGACCTTAATGTACAGATGTATGCGGATGACGCTGTGACATGGTAAAGACGCAAAGATAATAGCTACAAATCTTACAAATGCACTAACCAAAGTTCAAAACTGGTTAAATCAAATTTGTCTCATTCTTAATACCAAAAAGACTGTTGTGATGATGTTCACAAAAAAAAAAAAACATGTGAAGCCAAAAACGATAGAATTTGATTGTAAGACGCCCACTGAAAAACTACCAACAAGAAGTAGATCTTCTGTGTTTTTGGGAGGTGAGGAATTAGAGTTGGTAGACCAGTTTAAGTACCTTGGGATTATACTAGATTCAAACCTCAATTTTAAAAAGCACATAAAAAAGGTAACCAAAGTTATAAAATTTAATTTACAAAATTACAAACAAATTAGGTCTTTCATTACAACAGAGGCCGCCAAATCCTATCTCCATTGTATGATTTTTTTCTCACATTGAATATTGCTTTACAGTCTGGTCATTTGCTGGTGTCACTGCATTAAAACCCATTGCTCAACTTAAAAAAAAAAGCAGTTAAGGTTTTTGATAGAAAACCACAGTCGGTCCACCTTTGTTCAATCCTAGAGAAGTATCAATTCCTAAGTTTTGAAAATCTTAAAGTTTTTAAAAGTAGCTGTCTTATTTATAGGTCATTGAATGGAATGGCCCCACCACCCCTGGGGGATTTTATTAAAAAGAGAAATAGTAAAACTAGTACGAGGTCAATTACTCGGGGGGACTGTGAAGTACTTTTTAGAAAGTCTACGTTTGCACAAAATGTCCTCTCTATTAAAGGCTGCACAAATTGGAACAGTATGCCCACGGAAATTAGAGGTAACCCCACCTTTGTATCATTTAAGAAACAGCTAAAAAGATGGCTGAATAGTAATAAAAAATGTGAACATTAGGTAAAAATGTAGATTTCGATAGGTAGATTTATTTATATTTTTACACAGTAACAAGTAGATTTATTTATATTTTTATACAGTAACAAGTAGATTTATGTATATTTTTATATAGTAATAAGCATGGGTCTGTGCACAGTCTGTGCACAGGCATTTACGATAGGTACTCTTAATGTTTTGTAGCTTTATGTGTATTAGTTGTTATGCATGTTTGTGCTTTTTCTTTTATTTTTTATTTTTTTATTTTCTATGTCTGGGACTACGGATGGAAACTAGCACTGTGCTAAATCCGGCGTATTTACGTCAATTTCGATTGTACGTTCATTAATATGCACTGTCCCTTCTAAAAAAATAAATAAAAAATAGCTACCCCATAGTGATAAAATAAAATTCTGTATCAAATTTATAGGCAGTACAAGTAGTTTGTTAAAGCTTGGTTTGTAGGGAATTACAAACCTGCGCACATATATTCAAATGTGCATAACTAGAGAATTAAGTCTTGATTCTCACGTGAGCGCCATCAGTGTTTCTCACAGGTTCACGTTTAAAGTCTGTGTAGAGAGAACGGTGTCATCTTAGCGGCCCCTAATTTAATAACTAATTATCCTTTCGACGGAAGTGAATCAATCAAAACTAACTTTAGCTGGAAAATATCTTTATTCAAGAACCGCTATAAAGCCAAAACAATCTGTTACCTTAAATTATCAGTTTATCTCTGTAAAGCAGCTTTGAAACAATACACATTGTTAAAAGCGCTATATAAATGAAGATGACTTGACTTTACTTGACATTTGATTACTTAATTGGAATTCTCTTCCTGAAAACTACAGTTAGACCTGCCTGAAAAACCTGAATGGCACTGTTTATTTCATTGGTATCTTTGTTCTATTGCGTGTAATTTGATTATTTGGTCTTATTTTATCACTGACTGTATTCTTGTCTTTAATAATATTTAAAATGTTTATTAGTAAGGCTAGTATTTATTTGCTGTGGTATCTAAATTGGAATAGAGAATTAATCTCAAATCAATATCTCTTATCCCCATAATTATTTATGTGGAAAAATGCTGTGGTAAGACTGTACCCTTAAATGTCCGTCTAGTTTGAACTTGCCACTTGCTATCAACTGCTTTCTCCGTGGAAGCCTTGTGTTTAAAAACCTAATAAATTCAAGTCAATATTTCGGGTCTAATTATTAGAGAGAGAGAGAGAGATAGAGGGAGAGGGAGAGAGAGAGGGAGATATATATATATAGAGAGAGAGAGAGAGAGAGAGAGAGAGAGAGAGGGAGGGAGAGAGAGAGAGAGAGAGAGATAGAGGGAGAGGGAGAGAGAGAGAGAGAGAGAGAGAGAGAGGGAGAGAGAGAGGGAGAGATATATATATATATATATATATATATATATATATATATATATATATATATATATAGAGAGAGAGAGAGGGAGGGAGAGAGAGAGATAGAGGGAGAGATAGAGGGAGAGAGAGAGAGAGAGAGAGAGAGAGAGAGAGAGAGAGAGAGAGAGAGAGAGAGAGAGAGAGAGAGCTACAGAGAGCTAGAGAGAGAGAGAGAGAGAGAGAGAGAGAGAGAGAGAGGGGTTCAGTGTAAATCTCTCTTGAGCATGAACAGAAGAGTAATGACGGCTGTCAGGATGGGAAAAGATAAGTGTTAAAAAGAGAATAGATAACCACTAACGTATGTGAACTACCTATTGAAATGCATAGCTTTTTGAATTATTAAAAAGTAAATTTCAAACGAAACGAAATAATGATGTCACAATATGAACAAAGCATACTAATCCATATTTTAGAAATCTAGGCTACCACTCTTAATGCTGCCCTGCAGAGTAATCCACCTTTCCAATCATTTTTATTTCATAGCAGGGAGAATATAATCATGAAAATGCGCTTTGACACATTTGTCTATGTCATAGCTGGTCACAAGTCTATGGTTATAGCACAGTCAACAGGAGTAAAAGCATTTGCTGCAGTAACCGCGACTTGTTCTGGTCGAGTACCATTTGTATCTCACCCCTGTTGACGTCAGGTGC
The DNA here is from genome assembly GCF_949152265.1 of Phoxinus phoxinus. NCBI lineage: Eukaryota > Metazoa > Chordata > Actinopteri > Cypriniformes > Leuciscidae > Phoxinus > Phoxinus phoxinus. The sequence goes on from NC_136879.1 coordinate 12,383,759, forward strand.
TGCCGAAACTCATCCATGGTTGTGTTTGAGATGCTCATGTCCCTGAACATGCCTTCCAGTTTAGATGTGAACTGACACCCACACTCCGTCTGTGGAACGAGAGACAAATCAAATAAGACACATACAGTTTTATATGCACTCTGAGCTTCTACCCCGTTCAGCAGCAGATCTTGCCTTCAGCTTTGAGATCATGTTTTTTTCTGAGTCATCAGAGACGCTCTTGTTGGTGAGGAGTCTTCTGGCCAGGTGCTGCTTGTAGTAGCGCTCGAACACATCCTTCTCCTGCATAAACCTGAACAGCACCATGGCTTTATCCAAGATCGACTCCACCTCCTGCTCTGTCAGCTGAAGGAGGGACAAACAACAGACGATTAACATCTACAAACAAACTGATTACTCTAACGGTCAAAGGTTTCAAAATGCCTACATTTTAGTTCTCCTCTTAAAGGATAATTCCGGTATTTAACACCTTGAGTCTATATTGTAGTTTGTTTTGGATGAACAAGAGTGGTGGACAACATTTTTTTGACAATGGTTCCTCTCTCGAGTTTTTGACTATAAAAGAATTGGCCATGGACCCATTTAACATTGGAGTCAATGGCCATGTCCGAAAATGTCATTAAAACAGCCAATAATGTTCGTTTACAAAACTGTTAAACTCACCGAGTGGTTGGTGGTGTCCGTTGATGATTATAAACAATATATCGTCGCAATATATGATTCCAATCTGTTTATTTTGCTATAGTAGAACTATTTTTTCAGACACTTCACAACCGTGTAACTTCCGCTCAATATTTGAATCTGAAGCGTTAGCACACTCCCAACCACTTGATGGCGATAACCGCTGTTTATGTCTCGCGGGACACTCACGGTCACAGTCGAGTTCAACTTCATATTGCACTGGTCAGTGGTCACGTCTTTCAATATTTTCAAGGTTTTGTTTGTTTATTTCGCTTACTCTCCCGGAGCATAGTTGCTCTGCTCGCTAGCCTTATGAGAAACGGAAGCGAGCAAAAAGACTACATCGACCAAATGTAAACAGCCCCCTTTCCGTTTCCGGTAGCGCATTTATATTAACGAGCACGCAGTCCTTCAACAGAATTCAATGGGATTTTACAAAATGACGAATAAAACACGACAGAAACTGTATTTCGCAACACTTTTTGTTTCTGGAACATCAACTAACATCACTAACCACTCGGTGAGTTTAACAGTTTTGTAAACGAACATTATTGGCTGTTTTAATGACATTTTCGGACATGCCCATTGACTCCAATGTTAAATGGGTCCATGGCCAATTCTATTATAGTCAAAAACTCGAGAGAGGAACCATTGTCAAAAAAATGTTGTCCACCACTCTTGTTCATCCAAAACAAACTACAATATAGACGCAAGGTGTTAAATACCGGAATTATCCTTTAAAATCTGATTGATCAATAGTTGTGGTTTACTCTGAACAACTCATCAGTCACCAAGTCAATTTCTCATCCTCTTTCCATTACTTTAAATATCCGTCCATCCACGCACATGTATGCATGTCACACGCTCGTCAAAAATGCTTATAAATTTAGATGGCCACTTTAACCAGCAGAAACAAAGGTGTGTTAAATCACTGTTTTATAACGCCTTGAATCAAGGTTGTTCAATCCTGCTCCCCGAGTTTATCTTCAATCCTAATTAAACACACCTGGACCAAACCCTTGCCTTTAAATGGTGTAAGGAAAACAGCATTCACATTTACACAGTTTCATATCACAGCAAAAAGTTGGAAGGTGTCCGCTAATCAAGTGACTGGAGAAAACGACTCACTCCTTTCACTCCTTTTTTCAGCTTATCGTCAATAAAGAGCGAGAGATACTCCGGTGAACGAGAGTTCAGGTTCAAGAAATACTCAAAGTCCCCTGCAATGGTCTGCTTGAATAAACGGTCGTTGTTGAAAGACTCTAGCAAGAAGCGATCAAACCGTGACTTCAGATCGAGAAGGCCCTACAGAAAGGAAGCAGAAAGAGAGAGGGAGGTTTTGACATAAATCGTTTGTGTTCCTCTAGTTAGGTGTGGCTCTGTTTCTTATCTTGGTACCTGGATGTAGTCAACGGGGTTCTTGCCTTCTCCTTCCTCAGACACCAGAGCTTTGCCCTGCTCCCTCAGATACGAGCTCATACACTCGCACATGGTCTTCAGGCCGTTTGGCACCCTACTGAACAACTTGTACATGCAGGCCAGATCTGTGCACACACACACAACATGAATATTCTCTTAATACTCACATAGAAAAGATCCCAAACCACTGAAGACAATATCCTATACATTTTCTATTTAATGTTCATTTAATGTGTAATTCATGCTCATTAAATGTTTCATTTTGAACTTAGGAACAAAATGAATCTTTAATTCATCAAATTCTTTTATCCAAAGCAAGGGGTCATGTCATGATCAAAATATCTTGATTTGTGTACACCGCAAGGTGAAAAAAGGACATAAGTGGACCTTTCAAGTCTCAAGAAATAATCATTCAGAAGTTTGAATGCACAAACTTCTCATTGACCACTAAGCTGTACTGCCGAGTAATGAGAAATGACAAAGATGAGGCAGTGCACCTTCTGTCTTTCCATTCTTGAGCATGTGTACCAGGCCAGAGTTCTCCATCTCCACAATGGTCTTCATGTGTTTGGAGATGAGCTCTCTCTCCACCACCTTCACGATCGGCTCCTCCGTCGTTTTATCCAGACAGTGTATCACTCGCTCGATCTCCTCGTTTATCCGTGCCTCCACTTTCTTTATGTACACACTCGCGCTGTTCTCAGCTAAAAACTTTTGACTTTCCATCTGAAAAAGATAAATATATATATATATATATATATATATATATATACAAAAAATAACAAATTAATAGGTTTATACAAAAAAAAAAACATACTTCATACTTCAATACATCTTTATGCACAAATAAAAAAATCTGTCATTATTTACAGTTGTGCTGTTTAATATTTAATATAGTTATTCTAAATAGAAATCTTTTCAAACAATATAAAAATTTAACTTTAAATTTAAATTAACACATCCTTGCTGAATAATGAGTATTCATTTCTTTCAAAAAAAGACCCCAAACTTTTGAATGGTAGTTTTAAATAAACGCTGTTCTTTTTTTACTTTTAATTCATCAAAGATTCCTGAAAAAAGTATCAAAGATTTTAAAAAAATATTAAGCAGCACAACTGTTTCTAACATTGATAATAAATCACCATATCAAGAGTGATTTCTGCAGGGTCATGTGACACCGAAGACTGGAATAATTATGCTGATGAAAATGCAGCTTTGCATCACAGAAATAAATCATATTTTAAAGTATATCAAAATAGAAAACCATTATTTTAAATTGTAATAATATTTCACAATATTAGTTTTTGATCAAAAAAATGCAGGCTTGATGACTTCTTTCAAAAACATTAAAAATAGTAAAGTTTCAAACTTTTGACCGGTATTGTATGTATGTATATATATAAATAAATAAATGTTATAAATGTGCAAATATAGGCCTATATATATATATATTTAATGTGATCCTTATATGTCACTTATTCCAACTAATAGAGAAATACTAGTGAAATAAAGTGTAATCTAGCTTTACGAACCTGAAAGAATTCAGCAGACATCTCTAAGAACGGGGCCTCAAAATCCTCCTCGTAAACAGAACGTCCTTCCAATCCCAAAATCATTAACATTTGACAAGCGTTACGAATGGCCCCCCTGAATGAAGACAAACATTTATTTACAATCTATATAGAAAAACCTACGGCTGGATAACTTTTCCTGTTACATGTGTAATACATTCTGTGTGTCTGATGGTTGTGGAAAGCAGCAAATCATAAATGTAGATCTATGTGCGTGATAAAACTAAAGAACGGGTGGAGCTCCACGCATCTTCTGCAATGGCAACGATCTGATTGGCTTACTCTGTGCTGTCTAATATTACACATGCTGTTTGCAATGAGGATTTATGTGCGAGTACCGAATGGTTTAAAATTGCTTGAATGTTTAAATTGGTAAAACTTGACAATGACAAAAAAGTGACAATCCGGAAGCGAGAGAGAAAGTCTTGTATCGCAGTGTGCAGACGGTAAGCCAATTGCTCGTCATAATTAGAGAGAGAGAGAGAGACAGAGAGAGGGAGAAGAGGTCGTAAATTCAGGCCCTGATTAAACATGTGACCCTGGATCACAAAACCAGTCACAGTCGCATGGGGTATATTTGTGGCAATAGCCAATACATTGTATGGGTCAAAATTGTAGATTTTTCTTTTATGCAAAAAAATCATTAAGATATTACCGTAAGTAAAGATCATGAAGAGATTTTGTAAATGTCCTACCGTAAATATATAAAACATGTATTTTTGTGAGTGAATGCAGCACAATCGTGAACATAAATGCACAACTTTAAAGGACAAGTTCGGTATTTTACACTTAAAGCCCTGTTTACAGATCGTATCTGATGAAATAGAACGGTTAAGATTAAAATTTGGACACATGCTCCTGTCCCGAGAATTTTAGTTTTATTTAGCGTTTGTGGACCTATTTTGCCAAACGCGTCACACCCAGATTCTTCCGTTGAGAGCTTGAATAATAGACACCAGTTGGTGGCGATAATGCACCTTTGCCGATTGCAAGCAAACCGCTGGCATTTCATTTAATACACAGAAGAAGCAGAAGAAGAAGCGGCGGAGGAATACCGCACCTCACACAGCACATTCAATACAGTCAATGGAGTTGGACAAACACTACGATAAAACCTGTTGGAAAGCATCTTTTTCAGCGATTTTTTTTGGGCCCGTATCAGTGAACACCCCTGACCACTCGGTGAGTTTCACGTCTTTGTAAACGAAAGTTTAATGTGTTTTAGGAAGGAATCTTCCAGTGGCCATAGACAACCATTGTGTGGGGGTGGGGGGGAAGCGAAATAAACCCAAAATTCTCGGGACTGGAACATGTGTCCAAATTTTAAACTTAACCGTTCTATTTCATCAGATACGATCTGTAAATAGGGCTTTAAGTGTAAAATACCGAACTTGTCCTTTAAAGGAGATTTTCTCAATGTTTCGATTTTTTTGCACCCTCAGATTCCAGATAGTTGCACAGTCAGTAATTCATACTGTGACATTCGTTTGTTTGTTGTCATGTTGCAGTTTGTTTGAAATAACACACCTGTTCAACCGAAGGAAAACTCGACGAAGTGCTATTAGAAGACATCCTGTCAAAGCTTTTTGGTACATATCGCCTACCGTAGATGCAACGCGCATTTGAAAAAGCGAGGCGCTGGAGAGCAAAATACGAATTCACCACTAGATGGGACTAATTCCTAGTTAGTGTCCCTTTAAAGCAAAAATGTGAATAAAATATGCAATAACTCGTTAAATAATGCAATATTCGATATGCGACACGATAATGCTTTAAGTGTGTTAAATAAATGTATATTTATATTTAAAAACCAACTAGTAATTGATATAACCAACATACATGTTCTGTGAGTGCTCACCAAGACAGGCATTTTGAACATCATTCAGTTATTGTAACTAAACCATTGTGATATACATATAATTTGTACATTGCGACATTTTGATCATTTCTATATGGTGCAGCCCTGTTCAGGTGATATTAATATCAGTTAATTTTTGAGCATCTTTTATGTCACTGTTAAGCAACAAAAAAATTTATTCTTTTTAATAAACATTCAGTTTGCTTTACATTAAGAGGATGAATTTATCCCTATTATTGGCCTCCTCCTCACATTTACTGATGCTAATGCTTTGTAAACTTGCCACAATATCATATTTTTCATACTCTTTATGCATAAAGAGATTTTGAAGTAGTTCACACAAAAATGAAAATTCGGTCATATTTACTTACCCTTATGTCGTTCCAAACCTCTATGACTTTCTTACCTCTGCGGGACACAAAATAAGATATTTTGAAGAATGTTGGTAATCCAACAGTTTTTTACCATTAACTTCCACTGTATGGACAAAACACACCAGGACATTTCTCAAAATATCTTATTTCGTGTTTCACAGAAGAAAGTAAGTCGTACAGGTTTGGAACGACCTGAGAGTCAGTAATTGATGACAGAAATGTCATTTTTTGGTGAACCACCCCTTTAATCTATATCTTGATTTAACGAGTCTAATAAAAAATAAGCGAATAAATAAGTACAATTAACGGTAATTGTGGAATTTATTTTTTGTCCTTACTCAAGTGTTATTGGCAAGTTCGACTTTTAATATTTCAATATATAATTCTGACATATTTCCTATTTTATGTTACATTTCTTTTTTACACCCCACTTCATTCCCGGGTTTAAACTCAGACCTTTCAAGCCAGGGGCTCGTGCTTTGATGCGGTGTGTGTGCACAAAGAGAGCACATATGGGGCTCACATCAGGATTTATTAAATCTACCGGTACTTGGCAAAGAACTTAGCAGATGTAGGGTTTGATCAATTAAAAAATATATATTGTGTGCCAACTAAAATTTGCATATTGCAATTATGCAACCACACATGTGTAGAGTAGACCAGAACCAGACGACACCCACCTGTCCACCACCTCTCCTTTTCTCTCACGGGCAATCATGTCTAGTAAGGTCTGCCTTAGATGGTCCCGGATGCAACCGTATCGAACCACCTGGTCTCTGAAGATGATGAGACCTAGATTATAGACGTTCTCTACATTATTCTGCTGAACATACACCCGGTCCTATACAAAGACAGAAGGGGAGACAGAGAGAGAGAGAGGGATAAAGCTCTTCTCCAAGCAACAGTCAAGTTAGTTGGACACATGCACAACCACAGTAGGAGAAACTAAAATATATCCGCAGTTCCTGAAAGAAACTCCAGTGCTTGCGAGGCAGCAAAAGAAGAGCTAAAGTTGAGCAGGAACTTTTGTTCTGCTGTTATTAATCATGATTTATCTAAATGGTGCGCTTGTGTGCTTTTCCTGGACGTGAGGGCGTTAACCGGTGCTCTCGTACACTCTTTATGAATGCGCACAGGAGAAAAATTGCTGAAATTAATATTATATATTTAGGTTGGTAAATAACATTTTGGTTTGTTTTTCACCAAACCGGATCATGCCTTCACTTGGACTATAGGGCACAAGTCGCTCGCGATTATTTTATGCTACTTTTGCATCTTTTATAAAGCGATAGTTCACCCAGTAATGACAGTTCTGTCATCATTTACTTCCCCTCATGTTAATCCAAACATGCATGACCTTATTTCTTGAGAAACACAAAGAATATTTGGAAAATGTTCATATTAGTGTTTGTCCACACATTAAAAGTCAATGGTGTCCAATCTTGTTTGGCCTCAACCTCTCTTGTGTTCTGCAGGTTTATGTGAACTCCAGAAAAAATTGTTGTTACAAAATCTTCATGTATAATAATCGCGTATGAAACGTGGCTTTGCATTTGCTGAAGAAAAGATGCGTTTTTCAGGAGTGCATTCAATCCCTGCCACAGTCACAAGATCCCAACTCGCCAACTGAACGACTTTATCAAACAGAACAGAAGTTGGTTTCTAGTCATTATGGTCATTATCTTAGGAGGGAGTTGCATTGCTGCAGTTGTTAAAGGAACAGTTCACCCAAAAATTACAATTCTGAATCCACACAGATAAACGGATCAAAAACACATGCGAATGTCTTCAGATCACCACAGACGTTCACTCGCATTAGAATCGAGGAAGCGGTTTGACCAGCTGAGAACTCATGAAGAGCTTATGTGTAAAAGAGTCAAAACAGCGGCAGGAATCCCTCCGTCACACACACACAAAAGATCTGCCTGTACCGAACTGATGGCAAAATCACTACTATGATGAGAGAAAAACGATATGCATGAACATTGTGTCCTTTTTAGGGTCTTATCTTCCTGGTTTTGGTTCGTTTACATGAACCACACGCACCAGAGTGTGTTTTAATCGAACCCAACATGCCAAGTGTGAACACACCCGAAGAGACCAAAACAGGTCGCAGGCACATTTTAAGCCTTGTTCTTAAGAGTAACTGATGGATTACAGTGGGTGTTTTTTTTCTGTGTTCTTTTCAAAGAAAGTCTTTTTTGTTCCTGGTCCAGTTTGGTTTATGTTTCTTGTTCACAGTCGCACACACAGTGCCGTGACGAGGGGCATCTCAAGAGGTATCGAACGACAGAGAATTAAAATGAGAATTACAACTAGAAAATAATGCACCTAACCAGAATTTTTGAGGAATTATCAACACAGTGATGCCTTGCAAGCCCTGTAATAATAAGCTACCATCACACAGACAAGTACCAAGACAAAAATCAAACAACACACAATGAAAGGTTGCCGTGAGGACCCACCATGTACATCAAGATGTCTCTGATCATCACCATAGCCGTCTGGTGGTCATTCCAGGCTTGATTCAGTGTTTGCAGAAAGTTGTTATTCAGGGAGTTTAACACATCCTCGCGTACCTTTTAAAGGACAAAAACAACATATATAAGGGAAGGAATAACAACCTGCTAATTCATATCAACCCAGCAAGCAGAACCACAACTTGGTGTAATTCATAAATGAAGCACTTATCTTTCTTTCAACTTAAACACATGACATACATTAAAAACCAAACCTCAAACCCACTTCAGAGAGTCACTCTTATTTCATTAATCCAATAATGCCTGTTCAAACCAGACAAATGTTCAGTGCCAAAACATTTTCATTTGAATGAATGTCTGTTACGTGTCTGTGCTGTGCAGACCAACACACACTTTCGCTGTCAATGCGACAGATTTTTTTATTCTAATTTCTAATTATTTTTGCTGAAGGACAATGAATAGCAGAGGAAAAACACAGAACCAGCTCTTTTGTCTCTGCGAAATCTGAACGGCTGTTGGAAAACACGTAATAATGTTGGGCCTAATTTCTTCAGAAGAGTGTCAGAAACAGAAAGTTGCGCTGCACTGGACTTCTTCTTTTCCATAAGCGCCACCTACAGTCAGAGTGCAAATTCACATTTTTATTCCGCCCATCTGCGGTTACTTTTTTCATTGGTCTAAAACGCGTTCTCCTCACATTACTTTCTACACCCTGATATCCCTTTTCCAGTTAACTGGTGCTGGATCTTCCTGTTAGAGCCCTGCATTTCAGCCCGAGCCCGACGGGCCCTGACTTATTTACGCCCCTAGGCCCGGGCTTCGGGACAATTTTCACGTCAGTTCACACGCGGGCCGTGCCTCGGGCCTGTTTTAAGCTTAAACGTTTTATAACCTATCACACTGACATATGACTGACACATGACAGTCTGCTCACGCACACACACACACACACACCTGCACACAGGTTTCCCGGCGGCACGACCCAAGATTCGCGCGACCGGCTCGCTCTGTTTCTAGTGTCCCAGCCAGCAGCAGAAGTATAGCGAGCGTGACTTCAGCGCAGCTGGAATAGTTAAAGGAAAAAGTACGACTGGATTAAAACCTTCCACTGTGGATGCTGTGATCTTTCTTCACGATGCTCGGTAAGAGACAGTTCTGTTAGGGGGCTGTCTTGTTGTTTTTCATTTGAAAGTCTGTTGGAAACTATTGGAAATAAGAATGGCCATGTTCTGTAGTGAAGACTTGACTTTTGAGGAAAGATAATCCGCATGTTTGTTTTTAATTTAATGCCATTTATTTGATTTTATTTATTTGATTAATAAACGTTTAAACTAACTGTCTGTGTGTGATGTGCTTAAGGTGTTTTATATCTATGGATTGTATTGTAGCCAAGTAAAGTGTTGATTTGAGAGGCTAAATGGATCAGACATGTTTAACTGGCTGCTTGGTCGTCATAATTTTTATTTTATTTTTATCCGAACATTAGTCTAAATTAACTTAATAAAGAAATGAAAAGAAACATAACTACTTTGCCATTGAGAAAGAAAACAGATCTGAAGGGGCGGTCAAAATCCCTTGTCTCTTCAGTCAGTTATATATATATTTCATTCCATATCCTTTTGAATGCTTACATTACTTTTATACAAATCAATAATCAAATATATATATGCATTATCACATAATCATTTCTATATTCTTTTGTGCTTGTGAAATCATATATTTTCTCTAGAGAGCAATGCAATTTCTCTCCCTTTCTTCCTGAGGAGCTATGTTTTGGTTAACTGATAATGCAGAGCTCAAGCACTCTTCGGCCTTGGCGATGTTATGTGTGTGTGTGTTTGACTTTCTACGTAGGCATTTGGGACCCAACGCTCAGCCTCATCGACGCTCTCCTCTAACTTGTGAGGTCAACGCTGACCTAAATCTAAGGATTGGCGACAGCTATCCTAACTAATGGCGATAGGCACCTTTTATCTGCTCACATGTGTGAAATTGTTTATGGTTCTATATTCTCTTAGCCAATCAGATGTATGATGATGCGATGCTTGCCCTTGCAAAATGGTATAATTGGTGTATGATTTTGTGTAAGGTAGAGTTGGCTTGCGACCTCCTCGTGAGACTTTGACGCTCGCTCTACCGATGAAACTGCAAACTATTCTTCAGTAAATTTTTATCTTTTTGATTGAACCTCACGACTCCTGGTCATCTTCTTTCATCATATCTGGTCTCGGGTCTTATAACTGTTACCCCCCTAACAGTTTGGTGGAGGATTCGCGGGAAACCATTCTGTGGTGACATCTCTGGCAAATCAGCAAACAAGGTAGAAAGAGATTTTATTAATTATTAGGGCTGTCTGATTGGAAGAGATTTTGAAGGGGAACGGGAGAGCTTCACTCCGACGAGGCGAGTGAAGATTATTTATACTACGAGAGTATAAAGGGTTGCTGTTATGTTTAAAACAGCAAAAGTGAAACGCACTCTGTGGGGGCCCAGTGGGGCAATACGGGTGTGGTACACCACCCCAGCAGAGGGCGTCCCTGGATTAGGTCCAGTGGCACCGCAAAACCTGATCAATCTCTTCCATCTCAGATAGGGGATCCCCGAAGTTAGTGATTCAGGCAGATAGGGAACAAGATGTTAGTTAAATCAATAAAATAAAATTAAAATAGTAAAATATAGGGTTGTTTGCCAGGGATGCATCAGGAACGGTCCCAAACAAATAAATATATATATAGTGTGACCCAAATTGGCATAGACCAGTTTTATGTGACTTGGGAAGCGAAACATAATTTGCAGTTTCATTGTGTAGAAGTCTCACTATTGTTGCTAAACGTATTTTTCCGCCAAATTTATTGTTGTGGCTGCTAAATCTTTTTCTGTGGTGGTTTTTCATCTGTGACCAATAAGAATGACTGATAAAGAAAAAAGTCCTGACCAAATGGAAGAGAGCGAACGCTGTAAACAGCTCTGCTCTGACGAGCTCAAATCAAAGAAATACGCACAGCTCATTAAGAAAATGGTCAGTCAGGGGTTTGATTCTGATTGGAAAATCACACAGCAGTTAGACTGGCTGCAAACAAAAAAAGAAGCTGATAAAGTCAAATTTTTATCCGTGTTTGCCCTATTCATGGATTTGTAAGATGGGTGGTATACCAATAACTCCTGAAAAAAAAACAAGAAAAAAAAAAACAATCCCTAACATGATTAATGGGTGGTCCAGCTTGATTGCTCAACGTGATAGGATGACAAAATTATCGGACGAGAGATAGGATCTGATCTGTGCAGTTTGAGTGAAGGTCTAAAGGCAGTGTGTGATCAGGCTGAGAGAGCTGCGAAATGTGAGACGGTCTCTCGTGCTCCCTCCGCCCCCACCATCTCTTCTCAGACTGTTCAGGCGGCAGCTTTAGCCGGTCAGACTGAGAACCATTATGATGGACCCTATACTGAGGTGCGCGGACTGTTGAATGTGGCTGTTGTAACCAATCGATCTTGAAATCACTTCTGAAACTTTGTATATAGAAGGTCTAAATAGCAAACAGGTGTATCACAAATCTGTTTCTGTCCCTCTAACCATTTCTAACTCTGGAAATGTATATTAGACTGAATTTTGGGTAGGAGAAAACACTGTAGGGACAATTATTGGTGTTTACATTTTGAAAAACCTTGAAGCTGATGTTTTGCTTTCTAAAAATAAGCTAGTGCTTGGCTGCAATGAAACAATTCGCTTATCTCAGACTGGCCCCCACCATGAGGAGAGATGTGCAGTGGCTGATTCTGTGAGTATCGTTGAAGTTTATAATTTCTAAATTCCCAAATGTATGGGCAAAAGACAAATATGATTGTGGTCTGGCACAGATTCAGCCTCTGAGCATTCCAGGTCCCTTGCATGAAGCCAAAAGACAATACCCTTTGAGAAATGAAGCACGAGAGGGAGCTGAAACTATTCAGAATGTTTTGAAGGCCCTCCAAAACGGGGGAGTCAAAGTGAACTTGAAGAAAGCACAGCTAGCATTACCTGGAGTGACTTATCTGGGACAGATTGTGGGGGTGCGTGGCCGACGCATCCCCCCCGAACGAGTTAAAGCTATTATTGAACTTCCAAAGCCAAACACTGTCACTGGTTTAAGGCAAGTGATGGGTCTTTTGAATTACTGCCGCCAGTATGTTTCTGAATAGACTAAACTCTCTAAACCACTCACAGAGGCACTGAAAGGAGGAAGACCTGGATCGGATTTGATCGACTGGACTGAGGAGATGGAGGAGGCTTTCGTGAGTATCAAAGAAACTCTTGCTTCCTCCCCAGCATTACGACATGCCGATGCCAGCAGGCCTTTCCACCTATGGACATGGGTGGGGACCCGGTCTTACTCCGCTGCTCTGGGTCAAAAGGTTCTGGGCCGGAACTCGTATGGGATGGTAGGATATTATTCTGCTCCTATTTCTGTTTCAATGGCAGGGCAACATCTGTGCCTGTTGATATGTGACTGTGCAGAGTGGGCAGTGACATTGTGACACATCAAAAGGTGATACTGCACACCAGACACCAGATTTTGAAACTGTTAACAAATACCCGTTTAGGCTCCATCTCTAATCAACGACGAGCCAAATGGGAGACCACTCTCTTGAGTAAAAATGTGGACATACAAATTGACATTGAAACTGCTATCAATCCTGCCTCCTTGCTTCCAGAAGAAGGAACTGCACACAACTGTGCCCGACTGATCGAGGCGGACAGCCAAAGCCCTCTTCAATCTGAACCCCTGTCTAATGCTATGAACTTGTTCGTGGACGGCTCCAGCTTTCATGAGCAGGGAACACGCTTCGGCCCCGTATGGAGGCGCAGGGGATTTCTGACTACTGCAGGACTTCCTATCTCACATCAACAGCAGGTACAAGAACTTATGAATGCCTGTGATCTTCCCGCAGAAGGAGCAGTCATCAAAGTCATCGGGCACGCTACTGACAGCTCCCCGGAAGCCAAAGGGAACCACGCTGCAGACGCTGCTGCCAAAGAGGCTGCAAAACTGACTGAATCATGTGTGAGTGTGATGACTCTTTCCCTTCAGGAGAATGAAACTTCCAGAGACATTTTGAACTTTATGCAGAGGATGACCCTGAAGAGATAGAACAGTGGACAAAGTTAGGAGCACAGAAAAATTCTGAAGGACTTTGGAAATTTAATGGACGCTTTGTTTGCCCTGTTTCTGCTCGAACGGAACTTATGTCCTTGTATCATGGGTTGGCACATGCAGGGCCTGAGAAATTACATGCAATGATTTCAAAAACCTGGTGGTGGCCAAGGCTGAGGGCTTCTTGCACTGATTTCTGTAAGAGATGTTTAGTATGCCTTAAGGTTAATTCTTCCTCAAAGCTGAAAATTCCCTTAGGACATGCCCCTCGACCTCAGGGTCCGTGGACACACCTCCAAATTGATTTCATAGGTCCATTGCCCCCTAGTGGAGGGTTCACATAGATTCTAATGATTGTTGATCTTTTCTCCAGATGGGTGGAGGCATTTCCACTGAGAAACTGCACCGCAGACGCAACCGCAAAAGTAATGTTGAATGAAATTTTCCCAAGATGGGGCTTACCCTTACAAATTGATTCAGATCAGGGTAAACATTTCATGGGAAAGGTAATGAAAAATGTCATGAAACTGATGGGAGTGAAGCAACACTTCCACATCCCGTTTAGGCCTCAGTCTAGCGGCTCCATTGAACGTACAAACAGAACACTCAAAACGTCATTGAGAAAGAGATTGTTGGAGTGGGGGAAGGGGTGGCACGCAGCTGTTCCAATGGTTCTTTTAAGTCTGAGAGCCAGCCCTAACAAAACTACTCAGATCAGTCCTTTTGAAATAATGACAGGTCGTTACATGCGACTGCCTTGGGATGCTCCCCTGCAACATGAGGGACCGTCCGGGCCGTTGAAAGATGCTTTGCAAAATTATCTGAAGGCTTTGGATAACTGTTTACGCGATACACGAGTTAGTGTCAGTGTCCGACAAGCAGAGAGAGATAATGTTGAGCAAAAAGACATGCCGGCCTTGCCTGAAATAGGTGACAGTGTAATGTTGCAAAGAGAGATTGTTTCTCCTCTAGGTCCAAAATTTGATGGACCTTTCCAGGTGCTCTTGACAACTAATACATCTGTTTTACTTGACAGAGGGGTTCTGGGTACTGTCTGGAGACATTGGTCACAGGTGAAACCACTCGATAAAGGTTCCAACCAAATCACCGCATCATAATAACGAACTGTCTCGTAAAGGTCTGTCGTTTATATGTGTGATAGTGTAAAAATTCTGTAACAATGTTTTACCATTACAGATGGCGGAATCCGACGATAAGCTGCTAATTCTTTAGGAAAGTGAGGCGGGCCATCATTCGATTGGTACTCCCTCTCTCGTTTGTGGCTTTGATTATAATAGCCTTATCATTCCTGATGTGGATTCAGATTTCAATTTGGACCGGTAGACTCCATGCGTTCTCCACTCACTGGGATTGTGAGGAGATTGATAACCGTCCATCATGGGTTCAATACCCATGCCTAAATTCAACTGAGGGTCTAAATTTAATTCCAACCATGTATCAGAACGTTAATGATCGCTGCTATCGCTTGGACGGAAATGAGACGGTGACCTTTTGGCTTGGTCACTCCCCAAATTATCCCTGTAATACCCTCAATATGCAAAAAGGTTGGTGGGATAGAAGTGGAGGCGTGGGTTGGCTCTTCTTTGTTTTTGTGTATGGATGTGTGTTCGTTTCTTCTTCTCATATATTTGCAGGTCTGCTTGCAGTAAGCTGAATCCTGCCGAGGAGGAAAGCAGACTGATCAAGCTGACAAACCGCCTGAGCGATAAACTGAGAAAGAACAACATTGATGCCCTGTTGTGAGTGGAAGGTGGGAGAGCCTCGGAATGGGGACTGGAATTTTTAGTTTCCAGCATGTCCGTAAAGAGGCGAAGAGACTCTTGTGACCCGCCAGGGAATCATAAGTCACCACTCCACCTTCCGTAGTGACCTCACTTGTTAGACCAGACGTGGCGGTATTGGACCCCACATAGGTCTAAAACGGGGGACTGAAGGGGCGGTCAAAATCCCTTGTCTCTTCAGTCAGTTATATATATATTTCATTCCATATCCTTTTGAATGCTTACATTACTTTTATACAAATCAATAATCAAATATATATATGCATTATCACATAATCATTTCTATATTCTTTTGTGCTTGTGAAATCATATATTTTCTCTAGAGAGCAATGCAATTTCTCTCCCTTTCTTCCTGAGGAGCTATGTTTTGGTTAACTGATAATGCAGAGCTCAAGCACTCTTCGGCCTTGGCGATGTTATGTGTGTGTGTGTTTGACTTTCTACGTAGGCATTTGGGACCCAACGCTCAGCCTCATCGACGCTCTCCTCTAACTTGTGAGGTCAACGCTGACCTAAATCTAAGGATTGGCGACAGCTATCCTAACTAATGGCGATAGGCACCTTTTATCTGCTCACATGTGTGAAATTGTTTATGGTTCTATATTCTCTTAGCCAATCAGATGTATGATGATGCGATGCTTGCCCTTGCAAAATGGTATAATTGGTGTATGATTTTGTGTAAGGTAGAGTTGGCTTGCGACCTCCTCGTGAGACTTTGACGCTCGCTCTACCGATGAAACTGCAAACTATTCTTCAGTAAATTTTTATCTTTTTGATTGAACCTCACGACTCCTGGTCATCTTCTTTCATCATATCTGGTCTCGGGTCTTATAACTGTTACCCCCCTAACAGATCTATTTTAATGGCTGCAACATAGGGCAGGCTGTGTAATGAAAAAGAAAAAACCCCGGCCTCGGGTCGGACTCGGGCTGATCATTCTGATGAGCTGTCGGACACGGGCCGGGCTAGGGCCTGAGCGTCTCGGACACGAGCCGGACCAGAGCCTAGATTTGAGGCCCGTGCAGGGCTCTACTTCCTGTAACTTAAACAGCACAGAATTGCATTAGCAACACCGAGGCCATAGGATAACATTCTCAGTAAATCTGCCAAATGCACGATTGTGCATGTGTCAGTTTTTGTGCCAGATGCAGTGCTCGGCACGGGGATCTCGAACTGTGGAAATGCACAGAATTAGAGATGCACCGATTACAATTTTCTAGGCCGATTCCGATTTTTCACCGAGTCCGACCTGCCGATACCGATTTGAGCCGATTCCGATTTCATTTTTTCTAACCACTTTACAGCCCACACAAATATGTATTTTCTATATGTTTATTTTTTATAAAACACCATATACTTTTACCCAAAGTACTGAATAATAAAAACAAGTTTAAATGGGTTAATCCTTCTTCAGTCTTCATTTTATTTTCTGACATAGCCTACTCTAGTTCTTGTTAAAACACACTAGACATGCAAATTCTGTGCATTTTGGGCACTTTTTGTGTGAAATCATATTTATTTTGTCCATCAAAAGTGTGCTTTCACTTTAATTGAGCGACACTCCTGCTTGACGCTCTCGCGCTGCCTCTCCCGGTGTGATCGCACTTTCTTTCTCAATACGCGCTGCTCACGCTTGCATGTGTGCACGTGTGATGCTAATGTTGCGCGATGTTAATAATGCGGCGTCCCGAGTGCATTTGACCGGCATAAAATGGGCATATGCCAGACTGACCAGCCGGTCGTGGCCGATCACGTGAAAATCGGCCAATTCCGGTCACCAGCCGATCAATCGGTGCATCTCTACACAGAGCGGTTCCCTCAGGTTGGGAAAGAGGAAAGAGAGAGATGGGTCTTACTTTGTTGATGAGATGTTCTGTGACCACCTCCCTCAAGCCTGTATAGAGCTTCTCTCCGTGTTTGTGGAGGACCATGGTGTAGGCGTTCCTGTAGAGCTCCTCGAAGCTCAGCCCACTGTTGTTTTTCCTCTGGATCTCCTGAATGGCATTTTTCAAGAGATCCCAGATGTTGTTGACATATTTCTCATCCATGGTCATCTGTAATGAGGTGGAGACAGAAGTGGGGAAACCATTAAGAGAGAAAAGGTGATAGAGGTTGCTCAAAACGTTTGAAAATAACGTGATAATGAAGGTTGCCCGATTCAAAATATAAAGCATCAGTGCGTGAGGCTTACAGAAGCAATACCTTCCTCTCGCTATGGCTCAGCACAACCTTGAATTGGTAACAGATTATCAATCTAACCTAAAGTAGACATTAAATGAATACACAATGTAAACAAATAAGTGAATGTGACTGCATTAAATAAAACAACAACAGACAAAGCGCATTTTTCTTAAAGAAAGATAACACAAACACCCTGGTCAAGCAGAACATTTCACGAAAAGACAAAAGTACAGGTTGTCATGGAAAATGTCCATTAACATGATACACTATGAGTAACTCTATGGGACACCTGTGTGAACTTAAGGCGAAGTTAGTTCAAAGAAAATATATAGTACTATGATCAATGTATTTGTTCGATTGGACAAAACTTGATTGATGTTTTATGACACTCATACATTGTAGCTTATTTATCCACCGTAGTCTACTGAGACAATGCAGAAGTCTTGGCCAACAGGTGATAAAGGGGAGATGTCTCAATGTGTGAGTATCTTAAAACAGTTGTGTGTTCTGGGGTAGTCTATATTTGCTTAAAATCAAACTGAAATATCAACTGAATGTTCACCTCTAACAGTTGATCAATAGATGTGATTCAGAACAAGAATGCGCCCCAGAATCGGTTTATTTTGGTTTTACAGTATTGACTATTGAGAGACCATTGACTATTGTGAGACCAGGCCAACTGTAAACACCACAAACACTCCAGCAGCATTAGTGCTAGCTCACTAAAAGCGTGTCACATCACAGGTGCATTTGTACTGGCCATGTGTGACATTCAAGAAAAAGATACATCATGGAAAAAGTTATCAGACAAATCAACCTGCCAAACACAACATTACTATAGCAGATCTTTCTGATAGAGTTTAACTCAAATTTACCGGTGATTGCATATGCTCACTGAGGGAAGCTCTGCAGTAAAACCATTGCATTTGGGTCATTAAATCATCATTTATGATTATCTAACTGAACGTTAACGTTACTGCTGTTGTTAAACAGGTTAGCCAGCTAACTGGCTCGTTGGGTTAACGAGATGTCATTATGACCAAAAACAACGCAAAAGACACTAAACCTAGATCATTCTGACACTCCTCTCATGATGGCTATTTGATTATTTGTGGGATTTGGGAAAACATCGAGGCAGTGTGAAGGGATTTGTCCACATAGGCCTGTCTGCTCGGATCCCCGGAGCTCGAGTGAATGTCCCGCCGGCTTTGAACGCTCATACTCACAGGAAAGGCTCGTATCCTCATCTTGGTGTCTTTTTTAGTGCCCCCTTTGCTGAGATTTGACATGTCTGGCTTATTCCCCGCCGTTGTCTCCTTTCACATGAAAGTCTGCTCTGACAAAAGACGGGGGACACGTATACTGAGGCAGCGCTGAGCCCCCACTTGACCTTCTTTACGAGTCTCACTCTTCGGACTTGTTGACAACCGCTTCGCGTTCAGCTACTTTCGGGCTCTAGTGATGGCGGACGCGCAAATCTCGCAGATTCTCTACACTGAGGGGAACTCACGCGAGATCTTATACTTCAACATTACAGATTCTTTTATATATGACACAGCCCATTAAATATAGATAGCCCTCAATATTTTAGAAACTTGTAAAATAACTGTAATTTCGGATTAGGTAAATGTTATTGGCTAAAAACTGTGCCCTATAAATTAGTGGTTTTCAAATAGGGGTCTGCTGACACCCAGGGGACCGCAAGGGAGTGACAAGGCAAGAGAAAAAAAATACAAAAAATAAATATAATAAGTATAATAAAATAAATACATGAATGAATGAATAAATCAATAAATTAGATCTAAATAATGTTATTAAAATAAATATGAGTTCGTTTTTTTATCTATTAAATAGATTAAATTATATTATTTATAAAAAATATTAATATACAAAAATGTAGATTTATAATATTAAGTTTTAATGTGTATAAAAACTGGATGTTCATAAAAGACAGATGCCTTATAAATGTTAGGGTGGGGGTCCCTCACACAGGGATGATCATATTTGAGGCTCCAAACCCCTGCAGTAACAAGTTGCATTCCTCAAGGAGGCGCTTGACCGCCCAGAAATGCTCTTTTTGAGTCATATTGCCAAGTGTGATCTCTTTTTGAGGCACACCTAGGCTAATATTTCCTAAGATTAGTAGCTGCTATACAAATGTAAATATATCCCAACAATTGCTAAATAGCATGTCTTAATTTATCCATCAAACACACACAACTGTAGGCTAATTGGTCCATTTGGACAGGCACTGGGAAAAGTAACAAATATCATGTGACAACGCTGTATTCAGCAACGATAATAATTTACTCCAAATATTAATCTGCAATTAATATTAATCTGCCATATTAATCAACAGCACACACTGAAATTCATGGCGTTTTCAACACAACTTCTGCTCACGAATTTAAAGGCTTCTATTGTCAAAATTCTATGATATTCTATTATCAGAAGCCTTCAGATTCAGTGGGTGGCGCTGTCGCCTCGCAGCGAGAAGGGCCGAGGGAGATGCCCGCTTCCAGGAGGCCTCGGGTGCTTCTCAATTCTTATTTGTGCATCCTCGTTTCCTTTCCTCGCTTCCTTTCCTCGCGTCTCAGCTCCACCCCCTGGAGGACGCGAGGGAAAGCTGCAAGGAAAGGAAATGAGGACGGAGGAATCGAATGAAAGCTTTTTTATACATTGGAATACTTGATCATTCGAGCGTCACTTTACAGCGTCATCAGCTGCGTTCAAAAGATCTGCACTTATGTTGTTGAAGTTTGGTTATTTAAGAAATTCATAATAAATAATAATAAAGCAAGATACCCTGTTGAAATATGTGACGTGTGGTTTATATAAACTGCAATAAAATTATATAGCTATAAAATTATTGTGACCGATGTGAAGGGGGAGGAGAATTTACACGTGCGTCACGTTAAGTCAATAAAACATTTCCGCATAGGATACACCTGTGTATCCTCGCTCATAGCTCCTCTGGAAGCCTCCTCACTCCTCGATCCTCGCCTCCTCGCGGTGCAATTAGAGAATTGAGATGTCCTTCAAGATGGCTGAGCTCGATCGGTTTCCGGGTCATAGGATGGAGGACGGAGGAGTGAGGAGACGAGGAGGGATATTGAGAAGCACCCCTCGTGTCTGGAGTTTCCCCCTGTATCCCTGTATCTGCTGTATGGGGTTCCCCCACAATCCCAAAACATACAGTATGTGTTCATTGGAGACGCTTGGAGTGTGTGTGTAATGAGATGGCCCATACCACCAAGACTGAACAACTTACAAGACTTCCTGAAATGTGAAGTGAAGTGAAATGTGTGTGTTTTTTTTAAAAGAAATTAATCATTATTCAGCAAGGATGTGTAAAATATGTAAAAAGTGCTAGTACATTTTTATATTGTTAGAAAATATTTCTATTTTGAATAACTCTGTTCTTTTTAACTTTTGAATCCTGAGAAAAGTATCACAGGTTCCAAAACAAATATTAAGCAGCACAACTGTAGGCTAAATAATGACAGATTTTTTTATTTGTGCATAAAGATGTATTGTATGTTTTTTTTTTCTCCTTTTGGTAAACCTATTAATTTGTTTTTTTTTTACACAGGAATTACAATCGCAAGAAACAGTGAATATAAGAACATCTAAACTAACAGGTTTCATGCAAGTAAAACATTTAATTTGATCTGCATATCAACTTGACAAATTACATCCAATAAAATTGTTTAATTTTGTGGGTTAGATAAAGTAGAAGTAATTTTTGTGGGTTAGATAAAAGTAATTTTTGTGGGTTAGATAAACAAATGAAGGTACGATTGTTGCAGTGTACGTTTAGTGTGCAACCCCAGGTTTTTTAGTGTCCCCCGCTGGCCACCCCATTACACATTTCCTGAGGCGCCACTGGCAAGACATCAGAGGCTCTTCAATCTCTCATTAGGGTCATGCGGTCTCATTCATGTTGTCATGTGGGCTCGTGCTGTATCTCCTGCTGCGGACATATCGGGTCGTGCATGTTCGGGACTCCTGATAAATAATTTGTAAATAGTTGATGAAGAAAAACTGTATTTGTTGGAATTCTCGTTTATTGCTGATTGAACTGTAGTATTTTTTAGTCATGATGGACATGGAGGTGAATGTTTGATCCATGGAATATAAATCAAATAGAGTGATTCAACTGTAAGCTTTCATATGCCCAAGGAAAACAACCTGATAGAGAAATGGTAGGATATTGCAATTTTATTTTACTTGCAGCAAATGTTCTGTATACTATACATTTTGCTTTATTGCATTTTTATTGATGTGTGTACAGTATATGCAGTTGAGTGCATGAATACATCTCAGTTTATAAATCTCTTGCAGAATGTATACAGACATATGAGATAAGAGATATGATATTAGAGAAATATAAGAGATATGATATCTAATTGTTTAATTGCCCTTCAGAATTACTGCATTCAAAATGTAGGGCTGTATGTAATAAAAATTAAATTATAGGGCTATATAAAATAATAACATACAGATCATCCTCACTGTAAAATACAAATCTGTTGAAAAACAGAAACTACTGGTAATTGTCTGCCAGGACATTTTCTGTTAAGGTTACAGACATTTCCTTTAACCCTAAAACAATAACACAATATAATGCGTAATTCAAAATATGAAGGAAAACCCCTTTTTAGGGTGCTGTCAACAAAAGTTTACATCCATTTTAGAGATGTTACATGCATGATCTCAAGGTCATAGCTATTATTGAGAAGAACTCAAAATGCTGGAAAAGTTGTGCGGTGGGATTTTTCTTAAAATGGTGGGCAGCTTCACTCAGGACGAAACAGGGACGATCACAAAATATATAAACCGTCACTGATCATTGACAAATCTATACTATAGCTGGGATCTATACTTTGAACATGATCATTTATAAATACAGTTATTATTTTGTAATGTGGAGCAGTATCTGTAATGTGAAATAGCTTAATCGGGGCAGTACTAAATAAAAAAGCTAAATGCTCTTTTATATTATTTTTTCAAAAATAAACATAATGCAGATTCTGCCAAGGGTAAGCAAACCTATGCCCTTATATAAAAATAAAGTACCGGTACTAGTCTACCTTCATTAGTTTAGCCTTGCCTGAATATGATTAGTTTTGGAGGATGAATTATTCTAATTTAGGAGGTTTTTTTTAGTTATATTTTTGAAACCAACATACAAATCCACTTGTAGAGAAAGCAAACATTGTGCAATAGAATGTTTGACGTAAAATCTTTTAATAACTGATATATAGCCCTAGTGATAACTAGTCTTGGTCTTCACTGTGTATTATTATTACAAACATTAGTTCTTGCTGTGTGAATGTAATCTTCAGTATTGTCTCTACACAACATGTCAAATGGCTGTGTGTTTAACTCTCGTGTCCAGTATGGATTCATCAACACATGTTTGAAGTCTCTAGTGATTGACAGATTTGGAGAAGAGACATGGGACAAACTAAGGTGAGCATCCATAACACTCCTATAAATGACTTGATTTTACACCGAAAAATCCTGGTTTTGATTGGATTTTTGCAGGGATCAGGCGAGGGTTCAAGACACCTTCATGACTTATGAAGTGTACACAGATGACATCACCATGCAGTTAGTGACAGAGGCCTGCAAGATGCTCGGTAAAGCACGTTCACTTCTTTCTTAAGACTGTGTTTGGTTTTCAGAGCACCCAGCAATATTTATTAGAAAGAGCGTGCTTGTTCTTTATCACCTAAGTCAAAGTTAACGTACACTTTCTGTGTTTATCCAAAGACCTTGAACAAAGTGTGTTGCTGAGGCAGTTTGGAGAATACTTCTTTGAATTCTGCAAAAGGTCTGGATATGATCATATGTTGCGCACCCTTGGAGGAAATCTGTTTGAGTTCATGGAGAATCTGGACTCACTGCACAGCTATCTCTCTCTTTCCTACAAGGTAAAGTGAGCAGGACATTATTATTCTCATAAACATCTTGAGGAGAATTTCGATCAAAGACACTGTTTCATAATTTATTTGTTAATCCAGAATTAATAGCCACTTTTGATGTGCCAAAATAGGACCTTTCATTCTCACTCAATATTACTTTTTTTTCTGAGTTAGTGATTTATTCATTCATGCATTCAGAATCATTTATAAATATTTATTCTTGTGAAAAGAACCGCAAAAAACATATGGTTATATGGTGTGATCTGTCATGCATCTAGGCAAAATATCTATTGCAAATTTGTGTTGTATTTATTTTAGGAAATGAACGCACCATCATTCCGTGTCGAAAAAAACAATGACGGCACTTTGCTGTTACACTACTACTCAGACCGACGAGGTCTTTGTCATATTGTCCCTGGTAAACATCTATCTATCTATCTATCTATCTATCTATCTATATTGTCCCTGGTAAACATCTATCTATCTATCTATCTATCTATCTATCTATCTATCTATCTATCTATCTATCTATCTATCTATCTATCTATCTATCTATCTATCTATGCTAGCTATATGTGCATAAGGAATTAATGACATTTTCTGTTTGGTCAATTTCTGATGCTGTAGGTATCATTGGAGCTGTGGCCAAAGACTTCTTTAACAGCACCATAAAGATGGAAATAGTGAACCAGATAGAGGAAGTTGAGAGGATGGGGAAAAAGGAGCATATTGTTTTCCTCATCACACCAGTGTTCTTAGACAAAGTACGCACTAAAAATGCTTTCTAACCAACTCTACACAATTTATTTTTGGTGTTCTAGATATATGTTGTAACATCCATATTAATAATAATTGTATTACTTCACAGTTATATACAACATTATGTATACTTATTGAGGATAAGGGTTTTGATTGGGCATATACAGTAAAATACACCTTCACTGTTTTCTTTCCAGGACTTTTCTAAAAGGTCCCTCCTGAAGAAGTCTAAAAATCCTGTGCAGAAAAACCACTGGGGCACAGTCAGAAGCTTGATACATCCAGAAAAGGGTAAAGATAGAATAAAATTATGTTCTAGGAAGACCATGATGTATATGAGATGCAACAAAATTGACAATTATTATTTTAATTCTACAGTTATGTATACCTCATAGCTGAGCCTCATTTTGTGTCAATCACAAAATGATGGTAAAGATTTGTAATCAGCAACATTCTTATGTTACTAATTTTCTAAACAAATTACCATGTTTTCCTGAGATGAATTGTTGTCACGGAGTCACCAGATCAGCACGCTCCGCCCACTCGTTCACTCTCCCCGGAAATCTAATTCACCATCATCATCCACACACACTATAAAGAGGCACTTCTCCTTCACTTCATTGTCTGGTCTCGTCTTTACGTGCGCTTTACAGACTCCTCTCTGATACTTACCGTTGCCTACTTACCTCAAGGATTCCTCCTCTGAACTTTGTCTCCGATCATCCGTCATCTGTCTACTGCCTTCAGCCTGCCGAATCCTCTTCCATCACCTGCAAATAATCAAGATTAACGTTCAGCTAAGTTCACCATCCAGTTCTGATTCTCCGATACATACTCACCAGTCTCCTCTGCTGTTCCACTCCGTGCCTCTGTTCAATAATAACTATATTTGAATTCATTACCTGTCTGCTTCTCTCTGTACCGTGACAGAAGACCAGACCACATGCAGAGCCCCACGGACACTGCAACAAATCGTCCCACCGACGATCTTTCCCTTTAACCTTCTACGTCAGACAACCCACCTACCGTTCCCGCTGATGTTGTTCAAGCCGCACGTCTATCACTCCTGCACTCAGCACCCACTGCCTAGTCCGCTGCCTCTGCTAGTCCTATAGCCTGACCTGCGATTTATAAACCACCTCGGATTTATCAGTTCACGAGTTATTCAACCTACGCCCAGCCAATAATTCCGTCAGCGCTTACGTTCTCCAGTTCCGCACTCTAGCTGCCGCTAGCGGCTGGAATGAGACTGCACTGCTCACCGCCTTTCGTCAGGGACTCAACGCTGAACTGATGGTTCAAAGCTCCGTCAACTGGTTGTATATGATGACACAATGGGTATAGAGAACTTCACCCAAAAGGCCACCCGAGTTTCTCAAAGTCTCACTGCCAGTTTTCTCCCGAATCCCGCTGCATATCCTCCGCCCTCTGCACCATCAGTCGGCCTTCCAGCACCAGAACCCATGCAGGTAGACTCCTATCACCTAACACATGCGTAGCGTCAGCGAAGAATTCTCAATCAACTGTGTTTGATCAATCTCAGGATTTGAGGATTAGCACCATCCAAGGAAAGATCTTCAAAGTCTCGTCCTCTCTCATCCTCCACTCCGGAACAACCAGCGCTCTCCATCAACTCTACCACCGTTGAGAGTCCAGAGGTGGATCACAAAGTGGAGAATCCTCCAGAATACCGGGCGTTCCAGGATGTCTTCAGTAAGCGGATGGCAAACCAACTTCCACCACATGGGCCATGGGACTGTGCAATCGACCCACTAACTGGGACTACTCTGCCCAAAGGCATAGTATATCCACTGTCCATCCTGGAACAGAAGGCCATGGAGGAGTATTTCCAGGAGGCACTTCAACAACAATTCATCAGACCATATACTTCCCGTACCGCTTCAAGCTTCTTCTTTGTTGCCAAAAAGGATGGAGGCTTGAGTCGTGCATCGACTACCGTCACCTCAACTGCCAAACAGCTATCCACTTCCTCTGGTCCCGGCTGCTCTGGAACAGCTACGGGGAGCTCCCATCTTCTCCAAGCTAGACCTGCGGAGCGCATACAACCTCATTCGTATACGCGAGGTGATGAGTGGAAGACTGCCTTCTGGACACTACGAATTTTGGGTCATGCCGTACGGCCTGTCTAACTCACCGGCTGTCTTCCAGGGCTATAAGAATAAGGTGTCCCGGGAATTTTTTCAACGATTCGTCATGGTCTACATAGACAACATCCTCATCTACTCCCGGAACCTGGCCGAACATCGCCTCCATGTGATGCAGGTCCTCGAGAAGCTCCGTCATCACCATCTCTACCTCAAGTTGGAGAAATGAGAGTTCCATATCACCTCCGTCCAATTCCTGGGGTATGTCATCGACCAACATGGCATCCAGATGGACCAGAGGAAGGTGGATACCATCCAGAACTGGCCTCAACCCACTTCCATCAAAGAACTCCAGTGCTTTCTAGGATTTGCAAACTTCTATAGATGGTTCATTCGCAACTATAGCCTTCTCAGTTCACCTCTGACCTCTGCTCTCAAAGGCCGGCCCAATTCTCTGTCCTTAACCCCGGCAGCATCGGAAGCTTTCCAACAACTCAAAATGGCCTTCCAAACCTCTCCGATCCTGGTCCACCCTAATCCAGATCTCCCATTCAACGTCGAGGTGGACGCCTCGTCCGCCAGGGTCGGAGCGGTCCTCTCTCAGCGGCAGGGGGATCCTCCTAAACTCCATCCATGTGCCTTATATTTGAAAAAGCCTTACCCGGTGGAGCAGAACTACGACATTGGTTATCAAAAGTTGCTTGCCATCAAGCTAGCTCTAGAAGAGTGGAGATACTGGCTAGAGGGAGCACATCACAAATTTTAGGTCATCAAAAATCATTGTAACCTCAAGTACCTGTGAGAAGCTCAGAGATTTAACTCGTTGGGCTTTATTCTTCACAAGTTTTAATTTCACCGTCTCATATCGACCTGGGGATAAGAACTGTAAGGCACATGCCTTATCACGTCTTCATCGACCTGATTCTTCTCCTGAACCTATCCTCCCTCCAGCCATGATCGTCAGTCCTATAAAATGGGCCATCGTTGAACAAATTACCCAAGCCACTCGCTCCAACCCTGCTCCGCCAGGACGTCCAGAAGGGCTCCTCTACGTTCCACCCACCTTTCGTCTGCCCCTTCTGGACTCAGCTCATACATACCCAGGTAGCCAACGTACCCTCTCGCTCCTACGTCAACGCTACTGGTGGCCCACCATGACTCAGGACATCTCCCGGTACGTCAAGGGATGCTCAGTCTGTGCCATTAACAACACTCCCTGGAAACTCCCTGAAGGAAAGATGGTCCCCCTGCCAATTCCACATCGTCCATGGTCACATCTGGGCATCAACTTTATGACGGACCTACCATCTTCAAACAACCACACCTGCGTATTTGTCTTAGTAGATCGCTTCTCAAAGGCCTGTAAGTTAATTCCCCTCAAGGGACTGCCAACTGCCTTCAAAGCGGCTGAAGCATTGTTCCAGAACGTTTTCCTCAACCCTGCACATTTCGGCAACCCCGAAGACATTGTATTAGACCGGGGTTCCCCAATTCATCCCGAGTCTGGTAAACATTCTTCAAACTCCTCTGAGTATTCGTTACCATCCTCAAACTAACAACCAGACTGAGCGGAAGATCCAGGAAATCGGGAGATACCTGAGGTCCTACTGCCACCAGAACCTGGACAGCTGGAGCCAATTCCTCCCGTGGGCTGAATACATCCAGAACTCCCTATGACAATCCACCACAGGGCTCACCCATTTCAAATGTATCCTGGGATCCTCCTCTATTCCCTTGGCCGGGTAAGCCCTCGGAGGTTCCAGCTGTCAACCACTGGTTCGAGCAGAGCGAGAGGGTATGGCACTCAGCTCATGTGCATCTCCAACAGGCAGTGCGGAGACGCAAGAGACAAGCAGGCACCAGTTGGACATCAACGCCTTGCTACCATCCATGCCAGAAGGTATGGCTCTCGACATGGGACATCCGTCTCCACCTGCCTTGCCGTAAGCGGAGTCCATTGTACATGGGTCCATTCACCGTGCAGAGGCAGCTCAACGAGGTCACCTACGGGCTAAACCTTCCCCCTCACTACAGAATCTCACCATCTTTCCATGTTTTCTGCTCCCACAGAATCTGGTGGCGATGAAGTACCTCCTCCTCCCAATATCGCAGAAGAGGAGCTTATCTACTGGGTCCGAGCTATCCTAGACTCGCGACGACGGGGTCCCAGGCTGGAGTACCTCATCGACTGGGAGGATTACGGTCCCGAGGAGTGCTCCTGGGTAACTCGTCATGATATCCTCGATCCTACACTCCTCAAACAATACCATACAGAACACCCAGATCAACCGGCTCCCAAGGGTCGAGGTAGGCCTCGTCGTCGTCCCATCCAGCTGTCAGGAACCACCCGTGGAGGAGGCGGTACTGTCACGGAGTCACCAGATCAGCACCCACTCGTTCACTCTCCAAGGAATTATAATTCACCATCATCATCCACACACACTATAAAGAGGCACTTCTCCTTCACTTCCTTGTCTGGTCTTGTCTTTACGTGCACTTTACAGAGTCCTCTCCGATACTTACCGTTGCCTACTTACCTCAAGGATTCCTCCTCTGAACTTTGTCTCCGATCATCTGTCTACTGCCTTCAGCCTGCCGAATCCTCTGCCATCACCTGCAATCAGGATATCAAGATTAACGTTCAGCTAAGTTCAACATCCAGTTCTGATTCTCCAATACATACTCACCAGTCTCCTCTGCTGTTCCACTCCGTGCCTCTGTTCAATAAACCATATTTGAATTGATTACCTATCTGCTTCTCTCGGTACCGTGACAATTGTAGAGTAAACTTTCTCTTTATGGGTGATTGTATTAATTAGATTTTTTTCTTTCCACATCAGATAAATCTTTAAGGGGATTTGAGCCTGTGTACCCAGATAATCTCTGCATCGATCTGAAGACATTTTGCAATGCCTTCCCTTTCCACATTGTGTTTGATGAAGAAGTAAGTGATGGTTGAGGATTTACATTTATTTATTTAATATACAAGTTTATCTGAAGCAACTTATCAGATTAGTACACAAGCTAGAGCAGAACTAAAATTAAGAAAAGTAGTGGGAAAACATTTATATATACAGTTTATTATTATTATTATTGGAAGTTTGTTTATGGTTGTGAATTAGTTTTTACCCATCGAAAGCATTTGTTGAGTGATGAGCAAATATCCTAAAGTAAAATCACACTAATATTTATAAGCTAATCTGTTGAATGTCAACACTGCTGTAAAGTCGATATAAGGATATAAAGGCCATGCACAACTGAACATGCCACAGAAATCTAAGTGGCATGTGTAACAACATTCAGTGCCACTCACATGCCACTCACAACTGGATATGTCACCGGATGCATCACAACTTCCACCAGCATGTAACAGTAGCAAAATATAAGATGTGGAAAAATATAAGATGCCAATGTTGTGCAATGAATACTGCACGTGAGAGCAAAAGCTCACCTGCATGAGGCAGTGGTTGTACAAGCTGTGTCATTGGCTGTCATCTTCTTAGTCAGAGTCAAGTGTTTGTTGTTGGTTATTATTTGCGTAAAATTGAAAAGAATCTCAGAATGTTATTTCAGAATGTAAAACAGAATTAAAAGCAGAATTATCAATCTGAGCTAAGCAATCTTCACCGGGAAATGCCATGGAAAAAAGTGTTTTCGGTGTGCAGATATTTTACACAAGTTAGGCTTTATTCTTATATACTATATACATGTGCATTTGTATGAGCACAAATTTCTATATTAATTTTGTTAATTAATATATTTGACAGCAGACCTGTCCAGTGGAATGAGGACAGATGATTGGGAGTTCACTCAGTGAAAGTGAAAGGAAAGAGATTGGTCTGTAATTTTCGACTGCTGTGGGGTTCCGTGTTATTTCTTTGAGCCTTCTTAAATGTGGAAGGTTGCCATGTTGTTACAGACGTGTTGATAAAGTGACTGAGAGGGCTATAGTTTTAACATTTTCTGCATTGCTCAGTGTCTAATATTTTTTTTATTAAGTCATTGATCTTTTCTTCTACTCAATGCATCCATACAGCTACAGGTTAGACAGGCAGGGGTGACTATTCAGAGATTTGTGCCAGAGTTACAGACCAGGTGTGGCCAGCTGGATCAATATTTCACCATCCAGAATCCAAAGGTGACTTTCAACATCTGCAGCATCCGCAAGTTCATTAATAGCCATTTTATTTTGCGGACAAAAAGAGAAATAATGCCTATGGCTTGGAAAGAGAGACCCATGCTAGAACTGAGAGGTGAGAATTCTCAGCCATTTATTCCTGATGGTTTCTGCTGTTCTGTCAAAAATTCTATTATTTTTTTATCTGTAAAATGAGCTGTATGTATATTAATTGAAATGAAGGTGGTGTGGGGAATAAGGTGGTATGTGTCTCTTTGTCTGTAGTTTTCTTACCTGTTCCTGAAGACATCCATGAATGTCTCTTTTGTCTGACACACCCATTTCAGGTCTTGGAGTCTCTACCAATAATGTCCTGAATCAAGTGTGTTTAAGGAGACATACTAAATGTGCACTGCTAGGGGAGGTCCAGGAACAGAGTTAAGAAAGTCTCAGGTTACCTATGTAACCCGGTTCCCTGAGAGGGAACGAGATACTGCTTCATGGCATTGGCAAATAGGTGCCTGAGAAACACTCCATCAGATTATAATGTCTGGGACTTTGAATCTGCTTAATGGAGTTGATATTATGAGAACAACAACACCAACATCGACAAACCAAGGGGAAATCAGAATCAGAATGATCGTTATTTGCCAAATATGTTCACAAACACAAGGAATTTGTCTTGGTGACAGGAGCTTCCAGTGCAGAAGAAAATACAGACATGATGCAGACATACTTGATAGTGCAGACATAGGAATTACACAGTAGAAATGAAATATAACAATAATATAAGAAACACAAATTTAAATAATGCGATATATACAGCAGTAGAAGAAAAAAATATATATTGATGAATGTACAGATATGTTATTTATAAGTGAACAGTTTATGATGTAATTTACAGATGTAAAATTGTAGATGTTATGTACAAATGTTATGGTATGTACAGTTAAGAGAGTTTAAATTTTTCAGGCTGAATGTAGCCTGTGGGGAAAAAACTGTTCTTGTGCCTGGCTGTTCTGATGCTCAGTGCTCTGTAGCGCTGGCCAGAGAGCAACAGTTCAAAGAGAGACTGGGCTGGGTGTGTGGGGTCCAAAGGGATGTTCTTAGACCTTTTACTTAGCCCAGGTGTAAAGATCTTGGAGGGTGGGCAGGGGGGAACCAATAATCTTCTCAGTCGCCCTGACTGTCCGTTGTAGTCTCCTGATGTCTGATTTGGTAGCTGAACCAAACCAGACAGTCATTGATGAGCACATGATAGACTTGATTATGGCCGAGTAGAACTGTTTCAGCAGCTCCTGTGGCAGGTTGAACTTCCTTAGCTGGTGAAGGAAGTACAACATCTGCATATGAGTGTCCCACTTCAGGTCCTGAGAGATGGTGGTGCCCAAGAACCTGAATGACTCCACTGCTCCCACAGTGCTGTTCATGATGGTGAGTTGGGGGAGTTCAGGGGGATTTCTCCTTAAGTCCACTATCACTGTTTTGAGCGTGTTCAGCTCAAGGTTGTTATGACTGCACCAGACAGCCAGATGTTAAACCTCCAGTCTATAAGCACACTCGTCATCATTTTAGATGAGGCCGATGACTGTTGTGTCATCTGCAAATTTCATGAGCTTGACAGACTGGTCTTTGGAGGTGCAGTCATTTGTGTACAGGGAGAAGAGCAGTGGAGAGAGGACGCAACCCTCAGGAGCACCATTGCTGATAGTGAGGGTCCTGGATGCAGCCTCCTTACTGCGCCCACCAAAGCAGACCAAGAGTTGGGTGGATTCACACCACTGGCCTAAGCGGTGGACGTAAATCCTAAGGGCCCGGATTGGACATAAAAAATCCAGTCTTTCTTGCTCCAGCAGAAGGCACCTTTAGGACATAATCCGGCCTATGGGTGTAATAGACTAGTCAAGGGGAAAAGTCTAAACAGGAGGAGGCTACTGACAGTGCCTGAAAATCTTCTACTCTTTTAAAGTCAGTGTTATAAAAAGAGACACTTTAAAAGTCAGTAACTTTTGAGGCTGACTGTAGGGACTCAAATGAATCCAAGTCAAGTCTCCTTTATTTATATAGCGCTTTATACAATACAGATTGTTTCAAAGCAGCTTTACAGTGATAACAGGAAAATTATGCATTTCTTCTATTGTTCAGCTGAAGTCAGTTCAGTGTTGATTCAGTTCCGTTGTAAAGATCATCAATTATTAAATTAGTTCATTTAATCTATAAAGCAGTCCTGCAAAAAAAAAATTGTTATCATCCAGCTCAGGCCAGTTTTCATACAGCAGTGTCAGTACAGTCAGATCGATAATATTGTTGAATATTAAGTGTTCTCAACTAAGCAAGCCAGAGGAGGCAATGGCAAGGAACCCAAACTCAATCAGGTTACAGAATAGAGAAAAAACCTTGTGAGAAACCAGAAACCTGCCCCTGATAAACCTTTCAAGATGACTGAAAGATCCGAGCAAGGGACTTGTGGCCTGAAGATAGTCTTACGCCGACTGGCACTGCGCAAAAAGCTGAAGACTTGGGGATGTTTCCCAATAGAAGCTCCATCAATAGGTATATTAATAGCCGAGAGCTTCCACTTCATAGCATACAGCTTCCTCATGGAGGGATCTCTAGAACTTAAAATAGTCTCAACAATCTCTATTGAAGAACCAGAATCCATGAGCTGGTACCCCTCCCAAACCCAAAGCTTCCAGTCTCTGGTCGGGGGTGATATATTGACCCCTGCACTTGAGAAAGAAGGTCCCTTCATCCAAAAATGAACCCCTGCTAGAACTCCCGGAAACAGAGCTATCGGAGGAAAGGCAAACCTGAGAAACTTCCCATGATCTGGCAATATCTCAATGTGGAAGTATGCGTCCTTCAAATCTATCATCACAAACCAATCCTTGGTTAGAATTTGTGACACGATAAGTTTCAGCGTTGACATCTTGAACCTGTATGTCCACGGAGTAGGGATCAAGCAACTCAGATCTTGAATGGGACGCAACCCCTGTCCTTCTTAGGAACCAGGAATTAGCAAATGTAAAAGGCTGATTCTCTGTTGGG
Source organism: Phoxinus phoxinus (assembly GCF_949152265.1). Taxonomy (NCBI): domain Eukaryota; kingdom Metazoa; phylum Chordata; class Actinopteri; order Cypriniformes; family Leuciscidae; genus Phoxinus; species Phoxinus phoxinus. The sequence continues at coordinate 12,417,213 of NC_136879.1, forward strand.
AAGAGGTATGATGTTCGATGGCCCCTTTGGCCAAGAGAGACTGAAGTTCCAAGGACATAATATCTGTTTGAACCGAGTGTAGTACTATGGGCTGTACTCCAGTAAAACAAAGTGTACGTGAGGCAAACTGGATCCTGTAACTCTTTTCTTTTGAGAACCCATTGAGATACATTCGGCAGAAGTCAACACACTGCCAAATTATCTAAAATAATTTGGTATCATCTTATCGATAACCGGAAGAGATGTGGTCTGTTCGCTTTCCTGTAACAGCCTGCTGGGAGAGAACAATCCAACAGGTAGCACTGACTCTTTTTCTCTTTTTGCACATAATGGCATGGTGTGGACCAACTCGCATCAGGTGACTCCTCAAGACAAAGAAGCTGATGGTGTGTTTCTCAGGCATCTATATATAGTCTCGGTGACATGCTCTTCAGACAAAGGCTCACACAGAACCATTCCCATAATGTCAACGCCATGACGCAGTGTCAAAGTTCCTATTCAAAACTTATAATAATAGCATATTGTATTTTTGACCAAATCTGTACTTGATTATTTTATCTTATATTTAGATTTATTTTCCAGACAAATTAGAATTATTAGAATTATTAGAATTCATTTCTGCATTCATTAATTCAGATTTCCCCCTTTTTCATCTCCTTATGTCCACCTCACACCCTTTTGTACCTTTAGGAAATATCAAAGAAACCGTTCTAATGACTGTGGTTTAGTGACTTAATCACACTAAAATGTGGTGTCTCATCTGTAACTTTAGACTGTAACTAGCCCCATATTTAACATTATCTGCCTTAATGCATTTGCCTCTATACCTCTTTCTTAATATTTTCTTACTTCCTTCTCCCAGGACAAATGATATGGATGCCTCTGTTGCATTGCATGCTGTACCTAGCTTCACCCTTACTTCGCAGCTTGCAGGAGCTGGAGGAGCACTGCATGCACCTCTCTGATATTGCTCCACATGACGCTACGCGTGATCTGATCCTGCTTAACCAGCAGCGTCTAGCGGAGATGGAGCTATCCAACCAGCTAGAACGGAAAAAGGAAGAGCTCCATCATCTCTCAAAACACCTTGAGGAAGAAAGGCAGAAGACAGAAAATCTACTCTATGCCATGCTGCCTAAACATGTTGCCAACCAGCTGAAAGAGGGCAAGAAAGTGGAGGCAGGTGAATCAATCAAATGGAGGGATGGATGGTTAGGCAATCAGCGAATGCAATGAGTAAGGTTTCAGTAGAAGTGGTGAGACACAAGTACCCACAATCTACCTCTTTAGTATTTTCAATTAAAGCTAGGCATTCATTCCAGTTAAATTCTCCATTGTAATGTGCTAGGTTCTCATTTGATTAATTCATTTATAATTAAGTAATTTAAATTTCATTCAGTAATTACACAACCACCTCTCAAATTGCCCAAAATTAACTTAAATGCACAGTAAGTTTTAACATCTGTGTCTGAAAGTGCAACTGGGTGACAAGAGAAAGAGGGGAACATGATCAGGAAAGGATCTTGAGCTGTGACTTGTTGCAAAAAAAATTACAACCATCATAATTTCTATTTAATATGTTTAACAAAGCCAAATCTAAATGTACCCTCATATATTTATTTAACTACCCCTTACGGTAATCACACCCCTGGGTGGCAATCACTGCTCTAGAACATCTTTGGATCAGGATTGATTCTACTATATGCATTTACTGGAACTAATTCAGCCCATGTTGGACATAATGCATCAGGAGGACTTAACATATCTTTTTATGACATGTTATAAAATAATTATTACTCTACTGTTGGGGACCAGGATGCAAAGATGTTCATGGTTAGGGCAGGCACAGCTGAAGACTACCAAGGCGGAGCGGAAGACCAAAGTGGAGCCGGTGAAGCTGGAGACCACATTGGGGCTGGTGGAGCAGAGAGTCCAGAGAGATCAGGGTCAGCCATAGTAGCCGTGACAGGGGGCACAGAGAGTTCAGAGACGACCTCCTTGGCCATTACTGGACAGGCAGAAGGGTCAGAGATGGCCTTTTTTTGCCATTAGCGGACAGGCAAAGGTTTCAGAGATGGCCTACTTGGCCACAACTAGGCAGACAGAAGGTTTCCTTAGCAAACACTGCTACCTTAGGAGGAGCTGTAGCAGATGCCGTTGGCTCGAGAGGATCTGCAGAAGTGTGTGCGGCCCAAACATTCAAGATGACAGTTGCCATCACAAGTAGCACCAATGACAGTGGAAGAACATCTGGGAGCACCTGAAAACCTGAAGAATTGAGACCACCAGACTTGAGACCACCGAGGGACCACCTCAATTAAAAGAGACCACCGTAGTAAAATACGGTCCTTAGTAAAATACAATTCAATGAGTTCAAAGTCCGGGAAGTCAGTGAGAATGTCTCTGGTGTGGTCCTCAAGAGAACGTTTGCCTTTACAGAGCTGGATTAACCTGATTTCTGGATCCACAATAGTTTAATCTTCTGTAACATTGAATGAACTCAAAATCATGGGAGAGCTGGATCCAAGTGCACACTGGGTAATAGACTAACAAGATACACCTGAACACAATCAGGGAACTAATCAAGGAAAAAACTACACAGGACTACAACAATGGCACACAGGACAGGAAACAGTTACATAACAAGTACCCTTCACACAGTCAATTAGGTGATTATTTCAGCATGTCATAAGGGTTTCGAGACTAAACCTGCATCCACTTAGAATTTGTTTCCTTTTTAGACAGTTGTTTTTGGTTTTTGGTATCGCACGGGATTACATTTAAGGTGTGTGCACTTGTAGACATATAGTTGGGGCAGCATCAATGCACAACTTTACTTGAGAAAATTACTTCAACACATCTTACTCTACCATGTGTCTTTTAGATACATACAAATATATTAAATTGTAATCATACATTTAAATTGTATGATTACAAAGTCTTAAAAAGTCTTAAAAAGTCCCGTGTTGAGTCAAATTAAGCCGCAGGCTCCACTCCTGGTGGTGCCCTTCCATCAATTCCTTTAAGTTTCAGCTTTGCAACCATACTCCCCCCGGAACCCAAAAGACTCGTGGGAGGTTTGGGAAGACTCGTGCCCGGCGTGTCATGGGAATAACGCCGCCGGATTGCGGGTCGGCATCGTTTACGGTCGGAACTACGACGGTATCTGATCGTCTTCGAACCTCCGACTTTAGTTCTTGATTAATGAAAACATTCTTGGCAAATGCTTTCGCTCACGTCCGTCTTGCGCCGGTTCAAGAATTTCCCCTCTAGCGGCGCAATACGAATGCCCCCGGCCGTCCCTCTCAATTGATGGCCCCGGGTTCCAGAAACCCACAAAATAGAACCGGAGTCCTATTCCATTATTCCTAGCTGCGGTATTCAGCGGCGACGGGCGGCCTGCTTTGAACAGTCTAATTTTTTCAAAGTAAACGCTTCGGGCCCTGAGGACTGGACACCCAATTAAGGGCATCCGGGGGGCGCCGTGAGGCAGGGGTCCGGGACAGGCAGTGGCTCGCCTCGCGGCGGACCGCCGGCCCGCTCCCGAGATCCAACTACGAGCTTTTTAACTGCAGCAACTTTAGTATACGCTATTGGAGCTGGAATTACCGCGGCTGCTGGCAACAGTCATCAACCATATCACCCTGTAGCCCAAGACTGGTTTCCCACTGAAGCTAAGCGGGGCTGAGCCTGGTTAGTACTTGGATGGGAGACCTCCTGAGAAAACCAGGTTGCTGCTGGAAGAGGTGTTAGTGTGGCCAGCAGGGGGCGCTCACCCTGTGGTCTGTGCGGGTCCTAACGCCCCAGTGTAGTGACGGGGACACTATACTGACAAAGAGCGCCGTCCTTCGGGTGAGACGTTAAACCGAGGTCCTGACTCTCTGTGGTCATTAAAAATCCCAGGATGTCTTTCGAAAGAGTAGGGGTGTAACCCCGGCATCCTGGCCAAATTTGCCCAGTGGCCTCTGTCCATCATGGCCTCCTAATCATCCTCCTATATATACTAATTGGCTTCATCACTGTCTCCTCTCCACCAGTTAGCTGGTGTGTGGTGGGTGTTCTGGCGCAATATGGCTGCCGTCGCATCATCCAGGTGGATGCTGCACATTGGTGGTGGTTGAGGAGATTCCACCCTTCTATGTAAAGCGCTTTGAGTGTCCAGAAAAGCGCTATATAAATGTAATGAATTATTATTATTAAATTAAAACATGGAAAGTTTATTAAAATTATGTTTTGAATTAAATTTCTTTTTCTAGCATATATTTCCACACTCATGCTGCATATCACCTGAGGGTACTCAGTTGGAGTTCAGGTCAATAAAAAGTCTTAATCTGTCTTAAATGTTATAACAGAAGTCTTAGCGATTTTAAAAAGTCATAAATATGGGGATCAAAGAAAAAGTATTGTGATACAGACAAATGTGATTATTAAATTGCAAAAGGCTATAATTTAATTTAATTCAATAAATGTGCACTCTAAACATATCAAAGTAAAACGAGGTACAATCTCTGTGTTTCAGGACAGTTCGCAATTAATGAATACTGCACATTTATGCAAAATTTATGCATTAATTATGAAATACTGTTGATGAATTATGACAGCATTTACTTTATGGCTACAAATGCCATATGGCTTTATGGCATTTACATTTTTTCCTTACCGGGACTATAGTCAAATCTTGACTCTACAGTGCTTTTCTTTTAGGCGAGTTTGAAGAGTGCACCATCCTCTTCAGTGATGTGGTGACCTTCACAGATATCTGCTCTGAGTGTGAACCCATCCAGATTGTTTCCATGCTCAATTCTATGTACCTGAAGTTTGACCGTCTTACCTCTGTACACAATGTTTACAAGGTGAGCCTTAGTCATGATGATTTTTCTTAAATGTAAGAATAAATTGGTTTATTTTGATTTGAATGATAAGTGTTGCAAAATGTGTTCGGCAGGTTGAGACAATTGGAGATGCTTACATGGTTGTTGGTGGTGTGCCAATCCTGATGTCAAGTCACACGGAGCGTGTTGCCAACTTCGCCCTAGGCATGATCATAGCTGCAAAAGAGGTTACTAACCCTGTGACTGGTTGCCCTATTCAGGTGATGGTTATCTTTGATTAATGCTTTTGACTTGAGATTCAGTGTTTTTAGTCTGTAATTTCAAGCCAGACCTGCTTTTCTAAAATTCACATTTCCATGAGAAACATTATAAATCTTCAGATGTTTTGTGGGTTTAGGAAAGAGTTTGGATTGATTTTTGCCACCAAAAAAAATCATTTCATCTTATTCATATCTTATTTATACTCTCTGTTTTTAAATATACTTCTATTAAAGTGGTGTTTTGCGTCCCAGATTCGGGTGGGCTTGCACAGTGGACCAGTGTTGGCAGGGGTGGTCGGTGAGAAGATGCCTCGCTACTGTTTATTTGGAGATACAGTTAACACGGCATCCCGAATGGAGAGTCATGGCCTGCCTGACAAAATCCACATTAGTCCCAGTGTTTACCAGTGAGAAGCATTACAATATGTCCTTTGTCTTACAGTTACTTCAAATAATCTCTGTTTGGCACTGTAAATACACAGTATATATATAAACCTTAACATAGATTAAATACTTATTTGCCTGATTTCTTGTTAACAGTGCTCTAAGAAATAAAGGCTATCAGATGGAGGAGCGTGGAGAGATAGAGGTAAAAGGTAAAGGAAGAATGCAAACCTACTTCCTACAGAGGAACCTGAAAGTGACCGAGAGTGAGATCATGGGGCTTTTGGTGCACAGCACTGACTCAGTCAGGAAGATGACTCATTCGGGAAGAGACTGTGCTTCACAGCTACCTCACTATAGGCCGGCATTAAAAGGTCTGTTGAATGTCTGTTCATTCTGCGTTACCAGTTGCATGGCAAATGGATTGGTGTCCTACTATATATTCTTGATCAGGCCAAAATTCCTATTCTTTATCAGGAGAACTATAGATATGTTAAATAAACTGTTTTATATATATTATTGCATATTACTTATATATTATTAGCCAATTTATAATTGCATTGCATTTTTTGCATGAACAGTAGTGTGGGACACATCCCTGTACGGGTTTTAACCTGTATTCACCTGTCCCCAAGTTTTGGTATCAGTTGCAAATGGATTTAGCAAAAATTGCATAGTGAATCAGAAATAAACATAAAATTAAACAGCAGATATAATATATATTTTTATTGCATTCTTTTTCATTGGTACATTTTTATGACATATTTTGTACCCTACAGTGAATATATCCTGTATATGCTTGCAATAAAAAAAGAGAAACCGATTTTATTGGTCCATTCCATATAAAATTATAGTTTTATTAATAATAAATAATTATGAATTAATTAATGTACAGAAAACATCAATTATGTTACTGTTTTCTATGTCATTATCTTCTGTTTTCTTCCTTTTTTCTCTTCCTCTCTTAAAGATACCCAGAGACTGCAGAAAGGAGACAGTTGTCCATTGGTACCAATGAAATATGGAGATAGTCCAACAGAGAGCAAACCTCCCGCACAGTTTATTGAACCTCAGAAAAGCAGTATAACAGGTATCACCATGCAGTACAGCAGAACATAAAACTATAATAAATGGGGAAGTCTGATGAATATAATTTTGAGAGATAAAGGGATAATGTCCACTTTACATTAAAAAAAGTTACATTTATTTCAAACAAATGGGTGCACTGGCATTGCTTATATCATTGACTGCTATGTTCACTAACAGGTAAACCACGAGATTCGGAGAGTTATGGGAGTCTTTACAGTGAGAAAAGCTCATTGGACGAGCTCACACAGGAGAGCACACCCAACAAGACTGACAATAAGAAACCTTCAATTGATAAGCGGAGGAAACATGTTCACACTAGGTTCTGTGTGTTATTCTGATCTGTTTCATGAGCCCAGGTGTATCCAATATGTTATACTGTAACTGTCTGAGACAAGCTAATAGTCATGTACTAAATGATTTGTAGTATTGTCTACACTGCATACAATCATTTCAACTTTTTTAGCCTTTAGATGTAATTTTTCCCTTTTTACTATTTTCTAAAATGAGTGTCCCCTGGGCAATACTTGATATCAGGAGCGTGACCCCAAAAAGATTTTGGAAAAAATATTTTCGGGACTACAACCTCAAAGCCTCTGGACTGTCAATGGCCCTGATATCTTATGTAGATTTTAAAGGGGCAGATCTTAAAGGGGCTATATGCAGAATTCAGAAACACTTGTTATTAGTGACACCGGTGGCCATTAAGTGAACTGCAGCCGGCACACCGCGCATAAGAAACTGAACGAGATTCAATGCCCCACAGCCCGATATACTCACTTTGACAAAGTTCAAAGCTCTCTCACGCTGCTGAGAATGGCGAGATGAATATCTGTATAACATATGTGCTGCACGCTTTTAACTCAATAACAAAATAAACACACTGCACAAATGACAGCGATTTTTGCACCAGCTCTGCAATTCACCAGCCTCATGTCATTAAAATTACACTATGATTGTTTGATTATAACGTATATTTGAGACTACACTCTAAAAAATGCTGGGTTGTTTTAACCCAAATCTGGGTCAAATGTGGACTAGCCCAACCATTGGGTTAACATATTTAATTAAAAAATGTAACCCAACGGCTGGGTTTTTCCCTATTTGACCCAAATTTGAGTTGAAACAACCCAGCATTTTTTAGAGTGTATCGTAACACTTTCCAATAAGGTTCATTACTTAACATTAGTTAATATATTAACTAACATGGACAAACAATACATTTAATGAATGAACAATACATGAGCAATACATTTGTTACAATATTTATTAATTATGGTTAATGTTAGCTAATAAGAAATACAGCCGTTCAGTGCATTAACTAATGTTAACATATAGGCTACAACCTTTAATTTTAATAATGTATTAGTAAATAAAATGAAAAAATTGAAATTAACATTAACTAAGATTAATAAATTCTTTAGAAGTATTGTTCATTCTTAGTTCATGCTACATACAGGGTAGTTAACTAATGTTAAATAATGAAGCTTATTGTAAAGTGTTACCGAGACTATAGACTGTAAAGATCTGGCTATGCGAGACTATAGTTTGATTTTTTTTTTTTTTGCATGACACATTGACATTACATTGATAATTGACATTATCTTTCTGTATTATCCTGAACATTATATAAGCATTCATTTTGTGTGTCATAGAATAGAAGAGAGGCTCTCGGAAGCACAACCTTTTGATTTTCCCAGCAAAAACGTCCTGGCACCTTCACATGAAAATCATTCTCCAAGCTTTCATAGACCGTCTAGGTTGTCGGAGGAAAGTGTCTTTTTTTTTTTAAGTTTGGTAACAAGCAGTTCACACATTGGCAACAAAAAAGCTATTAACACATGCAAATTCTTACATATAGCCCCATTAACTCACTAATAATAATAATAATAATAATAAGTGTAAACCTTCCTTTGGCTTCATTCTCTTTCATGCAGCAAATGAGTCACAGCTTTAGTATGAAGATTGCATGCACAAGTTTTTAGTTAAACATGTTTAGAAGTAAACTATGTTATGTTACAATTAGGCAAGCTAAGATTTCAGGGAGAACTAAAACCAAAATGACTCAAACTAGTAAAGTTCGTCATTCAAAGCGCTCTGTACTAACAATTTCAGCAAACTCGTAGTAGTGGGCAGGAAGTGCATGTCTCCAGTGGCACTTCACACGATCAGACTGTGTGTACACAGACACCTGATCCAAACGCCACAGCGGGATTGCCAGGTCTTCAGACGAGACCATGAGATGACTTGAGTTTCTTCAGCTGGATTAATTTGAGAAACCAAATCTGTAACAGGAGTCAAAGTGTTGAGGTCAGGTGTAGGTATTAATTCACCACAGGACTCACCTACAACGTCTTAAATGAGCTAGGACAGAGTTTTTGACCACATTACTGAACCTCCTCTTTGTCAGATTCACAAACATTGCTTTCACAGGCGTTTCTGTATATCCTGCTGTTAGTTCGGGCCTCACGAGTCCGTCTCCGCTATTGTTTTGAGTTCACAGGTGCTCCTTTCAGGCAGGTGCTCGGCCAGTACAGGTCGATTGGTATAAATATCATCCACAGGCAACAGGAAAGTTACCGTCTTGACTTTGGCTCTAAAATGTTAAATAAAATGATTAGCATACAAATTAGTAAATCAATATTTCAAACAAAGCTACTCACTAAAGCCTAACTCACCGGTTTTTGTTGACAAACTCCTGAAGGGAATGCCTGTTGGTTAATTTCTCTATGTCTGGTTTTGAATAGGCAATAGAAGGAAGCCCGAGTGAGCCATCATGTAATTTTGTCCATTTATTGTTGTTCACAGTCTCCTCATATAGTCTTGGCTCATGCAAAATCTCATTCTTTCGAGAGCCGTTCATGAAATTTGAGGATATGGAGTATCTCCGCACGGTCATAATAATGTTTTCTGTAGAAAGAAATCAGAAAAGCATGTACATAATATCTTTTTGATCAATTATAACCAATGCTTGACTAAAAATACATTACTTGTTTGGACAGAGATAATGTTTTAACTTCTGTGTCATTCTCTGTATCATTTTCATCAATACATTAGTCATAAATTATAGCTCTGGCCCTTGAGGTCCACTGTCCTGCACAGTTTAGCTAAACCCTGTTCAAGCTCACCTCAAAAGTCTTCAGGATTACTTGAAAATTACAGGTTGGTGTTTTTGATTAGGTTCAGGGTGCGTCTCAATCCCTAGTTCAGTAGTCAGAGGGAGTCGTCATTTTAAGGTCTTAATCGCAAGATGCTTCCAGTGCACTGAAAAGTTCACTACCTAAAAAAGTCCCACAATGCACCGTGAAAACCAGGGAGCGTCAACGTTCCCTTTTAACAAAAATTCTGAAGCGCGAAACATGTGAGTCAACACAAAAACATCATACCATGCGAAAGATGTTTTTACAAGTTCACCTGCCCATTCAGCCTTAAGGGTTAATAGTAAACTAACTTGGCTTGCTGTCCTTGGAGGAGGCTGGGACCCGAGGCTCAGCTCGAGCTCAGAGTTAAAAAAAACCAAAAGTAGGCTATTGCAGAGACATTAAGCTGGGCAGTAAACTGCGAATGTATTGGTGAGATAGGTAGTAAAGATATAAGAAATTTAGAATGTCTAAAGTAGACTATCAAAATAAAGTGTAACCGAATATTTCGCTGAATCTGCTTTGGGGAAATATAGGGTGGCTAGTGGGGTAAAACTTGAAACATGAAAAGCTGGCGTGAGAGAGGTGGCCGAAATCACTGTGAAAAATGAAGTTTACTCTGAATGCTGGTGGCAGTAGCCGCAGTCACTGCTGGGTAGTGAAACATTTTGAAAGCTAGAGTAGTATAGTAAGACATTTAATTTAATCTGAAGCTGGTGTGAGAGCAGTGGCCGAAATCACTGCTGCAGTGGTGAGGAATGAGGTTTGATCTGAAGCTGATGCGAGAGTGCTGGCCAATTCCCTGCTGCAGCAGTGAGAAATATATATATTTTTTTATTATTTATTAAATGAAACTGATAGAGCGGTGGCTGAGATCACAGCTGCGGCTGACAATTGCTAAAAGATGAGTTTTAGGTGGGCGGGTAGAGTTTGTTAACTAATATCGAACAGGTGCGCAAAGACTAGATTATTGAATAGGTAGTTAAAGGAGAACTCCGGTGCAAAATGAACCTTTGGTCTAATTACACATTGTTACCTAGTCAACCGTTATCTGAGATTTGTTTTCATGATTATCGAATGTAAATAGTTTTATCTCTAAAAACAGTTTAGCCTATAACGCTAGTATAACGCTAGTATATGGGGCATGGAGTAATGACAAATAAAAATCGCGTGTTAATACCACTAACAAGGCTCAAAATAGCCCCACACTAACACGGTAGCATAATGAAGGTCCCTACCTTCAAACCGAAGCATTGAGAACTTTGACAGTGTCCAGACAGTTTAATAAGTAGATATTTTATACATACAGTCAACTTCACGTATACAAGCAGAATCCATCTTGGAAAAACAGACTCTATCAATCGATCTACGAACCACCGATCCAAATGCGCTGGACCACATGAGATTCTACACAGTTCAGCGCATTTGGATCGGTGGTTCGTAGATCGATTGATAGAGTCTGTTTTTCCAAGATGGATTCTGCTTGTATACGTGAAGTTGACTGTATGTATAAAATATCTTCTTATTAAACTGTCTGGACACTGTCAAAGTTCTCAATGCTTCGGTTTGCATGTAGGGACCCTCATTATGCTACCGTGTTAGTGTGGGGCTATTTTGAGCCTTGTTAGTGGTATTAACAAGCGATTTTTATTTGTCATTACTCCATGCCCCATATACTAGCGTTATACTAGCGTTATAGGCTAAACTGTTTTTAGAGATAAAACTATTTACATTCGATAATCATGAAAACAAATCTCAGATAACGGTTGACTAGGTAACAATGTGTAATTAGACCAAAGGTTCATTTTGCACCGGAGTTCTCCTTTAATGGGCTTGTCTAATGTGGGAAAGGTTTGTTCTGATATATGATTGAAAAGCGTTTGAGTTTTGGTTTGCTGGGATTCCTGATCTGACTAGAATGGATTTGTGGTGTTTTTGAAACCAATGTCTGGAGATGGGGTAATTATTGTCATCGACGAAGAGGGGTTGGGAGAACAGGTCGGGGAACTTCTGTGAGCTAAAAATTGAGAAATGGACTGGTAAGGCTGAAAAGGGGTAGAAAAATAATATTGGGTGTCCGTGCATTAGTTGATCTTTTTTGCTGTGCTTACTGTTGAATCGGATTGTGTGGCTGTCCAGGACCTGAAGATCAGAGAAAGACGAATGTATCTGGGGAGTTGCAGGTAAATTCAATTAGCTGAATCTACGTCGCAATAGTTCAAAGAAAACTCAGGCAGAGGGATTAGGCTATTGATGCTTGGGACAAAGCAGTCGTGAGGAGTGGAGAGATTGATAATTATGTACTCTTTTCCTAAAAACGTTCTTGTTGCTATTCCAATAAGGGTTAATGCAGTAGACGTCGAATGGTGTAGGGGATTGAATTGGCCGATCATAAAGTTAGAAACAACCTCCTTTACAGTGTCCGGATCGGTCAGTGCATACAGTCTGGTAGGCTTTCTAAACCAAGAAGGTAGTGAGTAAATTGCTTGTCGGGATATTTGTTTAGCTCATGTGCTAAGAGAGGGACAACAGGAGAAGAGTGGGATTTTGTTTTTTGTCTTTATTGTTTTTTGCTGAAGATTTGTACATGGGACAGACATGTGCGACCCGCCACAAAAATTAAAATGCAAAAAACTGCATCTTTGTCTGAAACAATGCAAATCATTACAATTGTTACAGACCTGGCGATTTTTTATACTGGAAGAGAAACGTCCTTTTTGTTTTCCAAATAAGAGGGAGCGATCCAGCCCGGACTGTGGCACGTAGGAGGTGGATTTAACATCAGTGAAGGATGGCTGAGAATTTGAGGGGTTTTGGATTTGAGGGCAAGAATGGAACTGAAGATCGATGGACAAAAGTCCAGGGCTCTCAATATGGGCATTGATTCGAATGTGTGACTCTCATTGCACATAGTTTAGAAATGACTGCCACCAAATAACAATAAGTCAGCGATGATGGATAGGTAATTGTTCAGTTCCTTTCGTCTGTTTGGAAAGACTGAACAGATTACCTCAGAATATTTTGTGAAAGCTAGTACACGGAGAGGATGCGATTTGAATTATATGCTGAATCTTTGAGGATAACAGAAAATGCGGCACAGTCCAGGGAGCGAAGGCAATCTTTTTGCAGAATGAGAGGGTGCTGGAGCGGTTCCTGTTTGCGAAGGCAACTTCACGCTGGAGACCACTCCGGGGATGGTTGGAAAGGAAGCAGGAGGGAAATTGGTAGGAACAAGGAATGGCGAGTTATGGGCGAGGCTGTGCAACTCTTTGAGGTGGGTGGCAGGTGGGGCTGTTTGGGGGGAGCAATGTTGTAAACAGAGGTAGCTGAGGGTGCTAGGAAGGTGAGGATTTGTCGGGCTAAGTTTGTTTGTGGAAGTATGGGGGTTAGTGCAGTGGCCATACAACCTGTGCTAGAGACCGAGAGGGTGGAGTTGGAAGCCTTGGTAGCAGACGGTGCATGCGCAGAGGGCATGAGGGAGACGTCGACGGAGCTTGAGGCAGACGCGGCTTCCCGGTTGGAAGGAGCGTGCCGAGTTGTCTTGGATGGACGACTGCCGGCCTTTTTGGGCGGAGCATCAATTGGAGTCTGGCCTGTTTGTGAACTCAGGTAAAGAGCATACAACTGAGCTTTGGTTTGTCTTCGAGAAAAAAACGGATGCTTGCGGCCACAGCCCGTTAACATTCCATTTTGAAATTTCAGGGATAGGAGAAGATGTGATCTCCTGATGTGCGAGGAGAATTCGAGTCGGCCGAGTGGGCGCCTAGCCAGAGGTGGGGAGGAGCTAATTACATGGTGGCGCCTTGGTAAATTCGCTGGAGGACGTCGAGAAGGACAACCTCGATCCCCGTTGTTTTGTCCAGTTGGATGATCCTGTGGTCGGTTCTACGACACCGGATGATTCTGCATCGCAGGAAAATCCGTTGTCATAGGTAAAGAGCTGTACTTCATATTTGTCAATGGGATGACGCAATGTGCTTATATAGTACACTTGTAATGATGATTGACGGGTCTGAATGTTTTAGGCTTCTTCCCGGACCTACGTTTGGAACTTCTCTTAAAAAACAAACCATTGTCTAATTATGTTTCAGCATAAACATACAGAGCTAGACAGGTAATGAACAAAATCTAAAATCTACTTTTAAATAGCAACCAAATAATGTCAAAAAGACATATGTGCTGCAGTTGTTCATAAATATAGCAGTAGTGACGTTGTACAATGAGGACGTTGCCATGTCGCCAGAAATAGAGCCATCAGTGTCCCAATGTGTAGTGAGTCAGAGTCCATACCAGTGTCTGACTTTTTTGTACACAATATACTGATTCACAAGATAGGGAGCTGAACGAGATTCACCCTAGTCCATAGCAGCCCACCCCTGCCTTCTACTATCTACTATGGTTTCATATGCACAATGCATATGCATATATATACACACATATAATGCATGCCGTTCAGGAAATTATTGTATTTATAATATCGTCACCCTCCTAAAATTGTCCTAAAATAATTTGTCATCTGAAAATGAAAATGACTTTGGCAACTATTTTAAGAAGGTGACGATATGAAGTTTGAATATGAATGAAACTCTGAATATATGGAATGAAACTCTGAATATATGGAATGGAACTCTCAATATATGGAATAGAACTCTCAATATATGGAATAGAACTCTAAATATATGGAATAGAACTCTCAATATATGGAATGGGACTCCAAATGTATATAATGGGACTCTGAAAATATGGAATGGGACTCTGAATATATGGAATGAAAATTAATATATGGAATGAAACTCTGAATATATGAAATAGGACTGAATATATGGTATGAAACTGAAAAATACTGAATACTGAAAATACTTAGAAAATAGAACTTTATTCAGTACAGTTCTACTAATAAAGAAATTCATTCACTATTTCATTGCGGAAGACTGAAGCCGTGAACCTCACAGGCCTGGAAGTTCCTGCTTATCAGGCAAACATAAATACAGAAGGAAGCATGTATTCCACCTCACAGGGAGCACCCCAGAAGCCCCTATCTACACGTGATGCAGAATGTGCACTCCAAATACCATGCGCTTGTATATCAGCTTCTACCTGCAGTGCTATTTCAGCCAACATCTCTTGAAGAGATTCATAAATGCCTTCGATAATGATGCATAATGTTTTAAGCAACATTTTGATAAACCTGATTACTCATAATCATTATGAATGTTGCAATAATGAAAATATGATCGTCAATATGACGGGATGTAGACTCCAAACTGTCTGTGAAGTTTGGAGTATGACCAGCTATTTAAAAAAAAAAGTTTTCAAGTATTGGAACATTTCTGGGAATTACATTTTTAAAGTCATGGAAGTCATGGAATATCACTCTCTGATAACAAGGATATATCTTGCTAAACATTATTCGTTAAGTAGTGTCAAATGTGTACTTTCATTCCATATTTTCAAAGTTTCATTACATATATTCACAATTTCATTCTATATAAATATATTCAGAATTTAATTCCATATGTTCACACTTTCATTCTATATATATTCAAGTTCCATTCCACATATTCAGTTTCATTCCATATATTCAGAGTTCCATTCCATATATTCAGTTTCATTCCATATATTTAAGTTTCATTCCATATATTTAAGTTTCATTCCACATATTCACAGTTCCAGTCCATATATTCCATATCCTCAAATTTCATATTATAAATACAATAATTTCCTGAACGGCATGCCATAATACATACATACACACACACACACACACACACATACACACACACACACACACACACACACACACACACACACACACACACACATATATATATATATATATATATATATATATATTATATATATATATTATATATATATTATATAGTGCAATGTATGTAAATATAAAATAAGGTAATATCTAAGTTAACTAGTTTTATTTCAAAACTATTTTATTGTTGGTCAAAAGTATGATTTAACCACATATGATTAAGCCTTTTTTAGTCAGGTCAGGTAGATAAACTTACATAATAGCAATTGTATGTTTTTACAGTCAAGTTACTTATTTGCATTCGTCAGAATTAAGATGTGGCACAAGCTTATTAAAGTTTGAGTACCACAAGATATTTACCTTTGAACTGTCCTTCAAGTTCTGGTGCAGAGACGTTCCGTCTCAGGTTGGCGTGGGTCAAGCTTTCCTGTGACCCGTCCTTCTGCTGAGTCGATAACGCACATGGCTTCATCGAGTCCGAAGCCGACGTTGGCCGGCCGAGCTGCCCACGGAGTGTTTGGTTTTCGTTCTCTAGCTTTCTGATCTCATTCTGCATTTCCGAGATCACCTTCACCAAGCTCCGTCCACTCTCCATGCTTCCAGACGATCCGTCTCACCTGCCGCCGCTGCCCATTTGAGTGCAGAACAAAGAGTCCTATTTCCACTCCCTTATATTGGACCTCTCCCACTGTGCCTTTCAATCTCAGTCCAAATCTTGTCCCGGGGAGATTATGTCGCCTTTCACCACTTATGCAGCTGAAAGCGTTCAGGTGTTTGGCCTTCTGGGCCTCGGGACAATGTTTTATTAATCACTGACAGAGTGTTGAGTTTCGGTTGTTAGCTCTGCCTGCAATAGTGCACACAGAGGAAAAATACTCATACAAATAAACTAAATAGACATAGAACACTTGGCTATAAGAACATCCTGATTAAATTTCTTTCTCTGAGAGGACAAAGGCAATTAATTTGTCATCAGACAGAGATGAAGATCTGCGATAGATTCAGTGGTAACTGATGCGCCTCCCCGGGAGCTTAAAAAATTCATCAGGTCAGTCAACAAGTAGCAACAAATCTAGGATGGAAAAGTTTCCCATAAGCATGTCCTTATTACATGTCCCCTTTACGTCTTTCTGGAGAGTGGAAGTAACAATTGTTGATTGTTGGTTTTTATACCTTTAAAATGTTGATTTAACTAAAAAATATTTTGATGGAATTCATATTTATATTCTTGTTTTCCATACATGCAGAGTCGTCGTATATGATCCTTTTCGCTGGTCATGTCAAAAGATGTCTTCCATTTGTTGTTAAAGTTTACAGTAGTGTTATGCAATGCATATATATTTTGTGGCTGTATCATTTAGAACAACCACTGTAGTTATGCATATATTAGAACTAAAGCAGTCCTAAATATGTTTATTCATTCAGTTTATTTATTTACATGTTCTCAGTGCTAAGATAGATGATTAACCTACTATCACTCTACTTTCATGGCAGGAGTATTTCCTATTAATTCATTAATATATATGGCCCAAGTATGCATTCAAGAATATTTGGGATTTATTGATATTGAAATAAGTTATCAATTATTTTATATTTCATGTTGAGACTTGCCAATATTAATAAAAATACAAATATTTAGCGATAGAAATTATAGACGTAAACATGTTGTATATGTCTGAAAAAAGAGAAAGAGGTGATCAATAGAAACCAACCTCAACCATGGCTAATTACCTGTAATTAGCACCCTTAAAGAAATTGTGTGTTATTCATACACAATTATCCAGTGTCATTATGAGGTCCAATGAATATGCATTTGCCAAAGCAGCATAAAACAGAGGTTAAAGATATTGCCCTTCAGTTATAGCACAAGCATAAAAATAAAGAATACTGCGTTTGAGTCCAACAAAGAATTCATTCTAACGAATACACATCAAATAAAAGGTTACAAAGGAACATACAATGGGGAAAATTACAGAAAATTGCCCTAATATACATACGCACAAAATGGCTAAGCTCAGTAAGCAGTTGTTGCTGCTTTAATGTTTTTTTTCCCCTTCACACTACTGTGATCACAATCTAATCAAAGACAGCATACGGTAGTTTAAAACATTACCACGTTTGACAAACAAGAAATTCTATACTTATTTCTCTTTTCTTTTTGCACACAAGTAAATACATAATATTGTAATAAATTAATGGAATGTAAAAGATCTTCATTTTGATCCATTATGAGGTAAAATGGTCAAATTACAAGTATATTTTCAAAATTCATACCTCCTGATCACACACACACACACACACACACACACACACACACACACACACACACACACACACACACACACACACACACACACACACACACACACACACGTTGGGTTTTCATGTTTAATTTATATTCTTGC
Organism: Phoxinus phoxinus; assembly: GCF_949152265.1. Taxonomy (NCBI): domain Eukaryota; kingdom Metazoa; phylum Chordata; class Actinopteri; order Cypriniformes; family Leuciscidae; genus Phoxinus; species Phoxinus phoxinus. The sequence continues at coordinate 12,435,087 of NC_136879.1, forward strand.
TTACATGCAGGGGTCGTCGCATATATGATCCTTTTCGCTGGTCATGTCAAAAGATGTCTTCCATTTGTTGTTAAAGGTTACAGTAGTGTTATGCACACACACACACACACACACACACACATACACATACACACACACACACACACACACACACACACACACACACACACGTTGGGTTTTCATGTTTAATGGGGACTTTGGACATAATGGTTTTTATACTTTACAAACTGTATATTCTCTCTCCTAACTCTACCCCTAAACCTGACCATTACAGAAGAAAAAAAAAGAAAAGAAAAAAAAACATCACTTAGTATAACTTATAAGTGGTTTTCCTCATGGGATTTCGTATATTGCCATCTTTGTGGGGACATTTTATTCCCATAATACATGCATACACTCACACACACAATATTGAATACCAAAACACCATGTTGTTAACAAGAGATATCTGATTCTCTAGTGTGAATGCTAGATTCTGAATCTTGCATGAGGCTGTCTGTGTGGGAGAGAAACCCTATCACCCAAACACTAGCCTTGCTATCCATGGCTTGAAAATTGTGCCAGTGTGTGTGTGTGTGTGTGTGTGTGCATGGTTGTGATGACAACAGCAGATTATTGTGTGGCAACCATTGTAAATACAATATATAAATGTCCAAAACAAAATCTTTCACCTACCAAACGTAGTGTGACATTTTATTTTGTCTCATTGTATTGCATTATTTACATACTGATGTATGTGGTTGCCAAGGCAATTCCATGTGGTTGCTAAGGTGTTTTAGTGTGTTTAGGGTTTTCTGGTTTCTAGATGGTTGCTTCCTGGCCCAACAAATAAAAACACGTTGTTATATATATCTTAATATATAACTTGATAATAACTTAAAACGAGAAAACAAATTATCCGAAGGTACACGGACCTACACTACATTCATTCATAATTTATATATAGATTATAGATACAATATAGATTGTTTCAAAGCAGCTTTACGGAGATAACAGGGAAATATTGCAAAACTTTTGATCTGAGCCTACTGAAAAGATGAACCAGTTGATTTTTTTTTTGATTTTTTTATTGGGCCTAAAACTAGAGAAGAAGGTACACTTCTTAACAACAATAACAACAATAATAGAACTATAACTTGTAAACAACTCTGTAAAATACAAAAGTGGCAAGGAACCAAAAAAAACTTTATCCAGAAAGAAAACGAGGCTCAATCGCTCAGTTCTCCTCTGGCCACTGAACAAACAGTGTGTGATTATGATTCGGGCAGCATTAAAGGACAGAAGTCAGACTGGACCAGAACATTCAGAATATTATCCAGTTCATCTGGTTGAAGATCGGAGTCACGCCGGTATGGAGTCGGGTTTGTTGAGGATCAGTGCCGATGGCTGTTGTGTCGATGAGCTCTTCACAGCGGAGAGTCTAGTGGACACAATCTCTGCTGACACTTCAGGGATGCGTTGTGGACGTGTCCAGGCGCAGGTCCTCCATCTGATCTGGATACGGCCCGGATCCGGCTGACTTCAGTAAACCTCGGAATAAACAGAAAGACTAACATTAGCGTATGACATTTTTCCTATGATGTAACGAGTACATTGGGTGTTAGGAAGTGTTCCTGGTTCCAGCTGACCTAATTTATGCAGCCTAATTAATTTATTAGATGAACCACCGCATATCCTACTAATCGAGACGGAGGCTGGGACTAACAATATCAAGGAGCAACACTGTTCATGCAAAGCTGGGTAGGTCTCTATTCAGTTATATAATCGTTATTTCAAAGCAAACGGACTACGCGAGTATAACGTTGTATTTATTAGCAGTGTGTGCTAGCGTATCAACAATTAGGGTAGAGAACGGAAATCATAACCTAAAGCAGCATAAAACTGTTTAAACTAGTATAACTTCACAGTAAGGTTAAAAGCAAAATGTATCTTAGAGCACAAAAGTGTGCTTGTTGATCCTTGAGGGGTTTTGCTGACTGTGAGGACGTCCACACAGTTTAATCCAAAGACGACACTTGTCAGGGTTTGACTTCGGTTTTGGGAAGGGGAAAAAACGGACTGCTGTTGAAGACTGGATTATCCTCTGGCTTGGAAAAAAATACCAAAACTGAGGTAAAACTCAAACAGGTAGGTTTATTTGCAGATATGGCAGGGACACAATGCATAAACAAGTAAGTGATGATACTTGAGATTGTTAGCAGATGAGCAGATAGCAGTCTGTGATATTACTCCCCCCTCCTGTACGACGGGTCCAGACAGCGTGACAGGAGATGGCTGACAGAATAGTCCAAGGGGGAGTGGATGGAAGAAGGAGCCAGGGAGAAGATGAAGGAGTGATGGAGCCGAAGGTACGAGGAAGCCTGCTGGAGCCTGAGACAGGACAGACCACGGTGAAGCCGAGGGAACATTGAGCCAAGGTCGAGTCTATGGGTCCGAGGGTTGAGGTGGAATCCAGGGCTCGGAGGCTACAGGTGGACCTGAGGGACCAACACAGCAAGGGTAGCATGGAAGAACCACTGTACAACACAAGGGGCTGAAGGGAGACAGCGGAGGCGAGGCCGAAGAACTGGCAGCGGAGAGGGGAGAGGGAGGCCGGGCGGGACCAAGATGAAGGAGACTTGGAACTGGGCAACAGAGACTTGGAACGACTTGGAGCTGGACTTGACCAGCAACAACTTGGATAACTTGGATGACTCGTCGTCAATGTCAACAAAGACAACTTGGGACTGGACGAGACCTACAGTGGTGACAATGGCTGCAATGTAGAGGGGAATTGGGGTTTTAAGGAGATCACATGAGGAGGTACAGACTTCATAGGCATGAGGAACGATGTCAAACCACCAGCACTCCCTCAGAGTCAGACTTGGCAGGCTTTGGCTCTGGGTCTGCGGTGGGCTCTGGCTTGTGGTTTATGCTCATGGCATTACAGCGAACACTGGTTCAGGGGCCGACATTGGGGCCGACACACACCTGGACAGACTTGGCAGATTCTGTGTTTGCGGTTGGCTTGTGCTTGTGGTCCTTGGTGGGCTTTGGCACTGGCTCTGAGTTTGTGGCGGGCGTGAGGAGTGAGGAAGTCTAGGGAGGAGTTTAAGGATAACTACTTACTGGATGATTGTGGCAGTGGGCTGGGGAGGGTGTGGCTGAGTAGCGATGGCCTCCTCTTCTATATCTCCAGCCATGAATGGTAAACCGTGGTGCATATTCCATGCACTGTGCCAGCGTGCAGGTGGTAGCTCACACTGGCAGTAGTCAAAACAGAAGGGAATCCCGCCCACTTCTAAAAAGGTCTTTAGAGTGTCGTCGCTCTAGGACACCAGATGGCAGAGCTTGAGGATCTCCTCCAAGAAGTCTTTCAGAGGACAGCCATCTTGTGAAAGGGAGAGGGGAAGATCTTCGGGGGAGTGACAGGAAAATCCTCTGTGCTCATCTTGTTGGGTCTGAACTTCTGTCAGGCTCAGGCTCGGCCACCTTGGAATTTTAGGTGTGGGTTTGTTGTTTTCTGATATAGGGTCAGATTCTGGATCAAACACGTATGGCTGAATTTCACTGGTTGCCATTTTTCAACATCGGACATTTTCAAAACAATTATACATGTGTAAATTGATGTAATAAAAACTTGCTACAATTCTAAGTGGACCTCAACGAACATTCTACATAAAAATAAATTAAAAAAACATTGGCCATGAACAGGCAATAGTAAATCACCAGACTGATATGAACATATATAAAAAGAACAAACCCTGCACAGCAGGCTGCATGACATGGACGATACAAACTTTCAGAAACAGCAGAGGAAAAAACTATTGCAAAGAAAAATAGATGAGATCAGAGATAGGTAGTAGACAGTAAACTACCCAAATTGGCCTTTGACAACTCTGGTGCGAATTCCAAAATTACATGGCACACATGTATAGATAAATGTACCACCATATTAACACTGACATAGAATAGATTGTCAAGGTATATGTGAACAGAGGTCTCAAATGCAGAGAGTTCATGAACAGAGTTTATTTGAACACTTTAGGAAAACAGCCTCCAAAGTGAAGTGACACACGTGGGAATGAATGTAAAGGATTGTATGGGACCTCCAGAGCTGTCCGTACAACCATTACACAAATATAAGATTTGGAAGGAGGGCTAGTGTAGTTTTTAATGGACAAAGATAGCGGCATTGTGCATTTATTATAGGCTGACAATGGTTGGAAAGCGTCCAGATGGCAGATGCATGTGTGAAGAAGCAGAAACTGTGTGCATAAAATGTAATGTGTCATCCATCGTACAGAAAGAAATCTCATGTATTCAGAACTATTGGAATCTGGAGTTACAAATTATACATTAAAATCAATTCTTAGTACTAATGACTATGAGACACTAAAAGTTGTGTTTTCACTTGATTTTGATGTTCCCTTTAACACATTCTGTTGACTATAAGTAATGTCGCACCTTCATGTCTACTAACTCTAATTATTAGTAGACTGGTAGGGTTAGGGAATGTAGAAAACATGATAGGAGTTGACATGTTGCAAAGAGACTTATAGTTAGTAGAGTGTCTGTTGAGAACCATCACAATAAAGTGATAGAGGGCAGCAATGCGCCTCTAATGAGTCTAGTCTGCTGCAAATATAAGAAGAAGAAGAAGAAGAAGAATATTTACATGGGAAAAAAAGAGAGATTTCAAAACAATTGAATGAATCCACCAATTTTGTGTAGATCTGATCACAGGGGACCATAAAAAAGAAGAAAAATTCAAAATGTCAGTTGTCAAACACTGAATCATGAACCAGAGCAGAGTTATCTTTGTCTGAACATTAAATATATGACCAACAAGTGCTCACAAGTTACACAGTATACTAATTCAGTCCGTTAATAAAGTCATCCGGTAAGGGGGCTTTGTATAAATGTAGTACTGTGAATGGTGTGGAGTGGATACTGAACCCCTGGCTCTGAGGTTTGCGCTAGTCTTTCCTGTCTCTGCTTCAGGACTGCTCTCCAGCAAATAATGCTCAGCACTCCTCCACCCACCTCAAGCAACACTATTCCCATCCAGCCAGTGAAGATCGCAGCTCCCCGTTCCAGTGTTAATAAGACATTGGCATTCGAATCTGTTAAATGTGTAGTCCAGGAGATCACCACCAGTAAAGGCAGCCCGCTTACAACAAACGATGGCCCGGAGGCAGCTTTAAACAGTATATACTTAGGATAACGTATCCACCCAATACCGTAAACTGCCAAGGCAATAGATCCAATTCCTATAGATGTGATGACGAGGATTTTCCAGGTGGTAAAATGTTCAGTCAGAGACAGCAGAGACTGATAGAAGGTGCAGTGAAGTCTCCCAGTTGTGTGGTGTTGCCAGTTTAACCACACTCCATCCCAGTACAATGGAAGTGTTGTTGTGGTGTTCTCCACCGTTCCACTTACTTTCCACATTGGTAGAAATCTTGTAAGGATAGTGCAAAACCAGCCTGCGCTAGCCAGCCCGACACTAGCAAATTCAATTTTGATATCCATGTCTGTGTTTATTCAGGAGGACCGTGGAGCAGAACTATTCCCCATATCACGGAAACCAGCTGCACTGCATTCCAGCGGTGGGCGGAGAGACACTCTGTGGTTGAAACGTGGAGGATTCTTTTGTGTTTTTGCCATGGTTTCATAACAAATCCCTCTATTTCCTCACATGAGGAGACTTGAATAGGGAGCTATGGAGATTGTATGCTTACACATCAATAGCCTACTGACAAAACAACTCCAGAACCTTTCTAATAAAAGTGTTGGGTCAAAAACTTTTTAGGAAAATGTTGTCCATGAAAAAGTGTGTGGTGTTCGGTGGAAAAACAAACCTGAGGAGTTGGCATAGAGGGAGCAGGGATGGTTGCAACACAGATCAATTACTCCAATCAGGAACAAGTTACAAATCACCTGATTCACTTCACCTGATCAACTTCTATCTTTTGTGAGTTCTGGGAATTTGGACATACTTCTTTTGTCACGTACTGTTTTTCGCCTACTATATAGTAGGGAAGTATGTGATTTCGGATGCAGCCAGCTGTTTTTAGGGGGGAAAAACTAATTTTGAGGAAGAAAGTAACTTTTTTTACTTTATTTTTGTGACGACAATGCCTGCTTTAAAACTCATCAAAGTTAAATTGTTCTTTGTGTCTGTGGATATTTTTGTCTTCATGTGGACATATGTTGGATGTAGGCTATTCAACAAACAGACTGTTAGTGGATCGATTGCTCTGGTCTGCCTCGCTTAAAGGAAAAAAAATAATAATAATAATTTTATCCATCGGATGTATCCTTTGCAGCCTTAAATCACCCACAATACTTTGCACATTTAAAAATTCTCTGGACTAGGAAGTACACAGCATCAGTAGGATGCAGACTTCTGTTTGAGAAGCACCCAAAATGCACAGCATTCTCTCTCTTCTCTCCGCTTACTTTGCACATATATCTAAGTCAAGAAGCTTGAGTGACATCTAGTGGTGCATTAATGTAATGACATCACATTTTTTCATGCAAGTTGCTAGTGCTAATGTTAGCTGTAAAGTGAGCTTGTTCATGGGTACAAGACTCTGGGTTAGTTGTTAGTTGGGTTAGTTATTTAAATGTTTTCTTTTAATTTTAGTGTGCCTAAGTCTTGGAAGAGAAAGAGTAATGTAAAAGACCAGGGAGAATCTGTAAGATCTGTGGCAAAATTGTATGGTATTTGTCATGTACACTCTAAAAAATGCTGGGTTGTTTCAAATATGGACAAACCCAAATGTTGGATCAAAAAGGCAATTAAAAAATGTAACCCAATGGCTGGGTTTGTCCATATTTGACCCAAAGTCAGCATTTAGAGTGTATCCTTGTACAGATTCTGTAAAAAATTAAAATAAATGTTGGAAGAGAAGGAACCGAGTGAGCTTCCCGTGAAAAAAAGGTCTTCACTGATGAACAAGAGAAATAACTTACAGAATATATGATAGGGGCAGCTGATGCATTTTATGGACTGTGTCCACGTGAGGTAAGTAGGATAAAAAGAGTAGGATTAGGGATAAGTTAGGTGAAAGTTAGGAGAAAATGATCAAATTATAGTGGTGCCAATGTAAAACATGCAGGTAGATTGATTGAAAATGATTGAACATTGAAAATATAGAAATTTTTGTGTTAAAAAATATAGCAGAAATTGGCCCATCGGGAGCAGTATTGGACAGTCCTACTTTATTTTAATGTGTCCTCGGTACATGTGTTGCATGCATTAATAGTTGAAAATTAACAAATTAGGCATTATTACAAGTAACTAACCCTAACGTAAGTAGGCCTACATGTTGTTAATAATATTACTCATACTCAAAATTATATAACTTGAGAACTTGTGTACAAATTACACTGCAGCCAGTGTCCTGTAGTCCTCCAGGCCCTCAATGCTATCACTCAAAAGTTTAGACATCTTGACTGATGATTCAATTATGTTATGTTATAAATAAATAAATCTTCAACATTCCCTTCTGGTAGAAATTGACGAAGTTTACTGGTAAAATAAGTGGCACCAAAAGCAATTTTATTCAATCGAATCTGGGTGAGGCAAAAGGATAAACACATAAAGTTAAAATATATAAATAAAGAAGTCACTTCTGCTCACCATCACTTATTTGATAAAAAATACAGTAAAAACATTGATATTGCGAAATATTATTACAATTTAAAATAACTGTTTTCTAGTTTAATGTATTTTAAAATGTAGATTATTCCTGTGAAATCTGTTTCATAATCTGTTTCATAAGGAATAATAGTTGTGTTCGAGCTTTCTTTCGAAGGGATATTGTCTCCAGTTCTGCTATTATATAATTTAGGAATGTGTTGATGGTTTGTTGTGAAGTAACATTTTAAATCTTCCTCAATAAACCTTAATCACAAATAAAATATGCACGCCTTCTTACCTCTCACCAAAAGTTATACCACCAGAGAGCACTTCGAAAATAGAGAGAGAGAGAGCACTCTCTCTCTCTCTCTCTCTCTCTCTCTCTCTCTCTCTCTTTCTCTCTCTCTCTCTCTCTCTCTCTCTCTATATATATATATATATATATATATACTATATAATAATTAAAGTTATTGTCTGTAATTTTCTGCTGTCATATTGCACTGCGATAAATAGGACATTACACAATAAAATATTGCACAATGAAAACTTTATTGACACTTTTTTTCACTAGAATAATTCATAGGATATTGTTCATTAAATTTACTTCATTGTTATTGTTAATTAATTATTTGGATAAAAATTTAGCATGACAGACAATGTCCGGCCAAAAGGGTCAGTGTGACAGATAGGGATTTTTTTTTAGCACAACCTTATTATTTGTTTCAGGCCTTACAAAAAATAAAATATACTATTAACGGTAGTCTTTTCTCTCACTCACTCTCTCTCTCTTTCACACACACTCACAAAGAAACACACATTTGTTTGTGTATCCACATGGGGACTCTCTATTTCTATGGTTTTACTCTTATTCTACTATTCTGGATTTTTACTGTCCTCGTAATGTACAGTAGGAAAAACCTGAACACACATACTCACTCACACAATATCTAATGTTTTGAATGTAACTTTTTTCTCTTTATACAGAAGAACAAACATGCAAATCACAAAAGAGAGAGAGAGAGAGAGAGAGAGAGAGAGAGAGAGAGAGAGAGAGAGAGAGATCTAATCACTTAAAATCTGCTGAAATGTTTCATTTAAGACTTGTACATTATGACGTATCGGTTTTGCATCTGACCAGTGTGTCCGCTTTACTCAGTGCTGTATATCAGACGTAGTTCTTTATGGCGTAGCCACTGTGGGTGTCAGCTTTTGTTAAGGTGTATCTAGGAGAATAGTTGTCCCGCTCTGGAGGGCAGCTGGTGCAGAGAACGGCTCCACCAACGAACAGAAAGCCCGCTGTCACCCAGCCCACATACAGGGCTGCCCCCATCTCTCTCTTCAGTGCTTCGTGCACTAGGGGATTGTGGAAGTCTCTTATAATGGAGTCGGCCGTCCAGGACACAGGCACCACAGTGGTCAGTCCAGAAAGCATAAAGGTAATCCCAGATACCACCACAATCCGGGCTTTGGCGCGTGGGTTACTTAGGCAGTTGGTACAATCCGCCCCAACCAGAAAAATGAGGAAAGCCAAGCAGGCCAAAGCCATGGTGGTCACCACTAGCCCACGCGATGCCTGCAGGGAAGGGTCCAAGTCCAGCAGGGCATCGTACAGTTTACACTGCATCTGCCCAATGCGCTCGTACACGCACGTCATCCACAACCCTTCCCAGAAGACCTGTGCCACCACAATGTTTGTGCCGATGAAGGCGGTTACCTTCCACATGGGCAGAGCACAGATGAGGATGGTTCCTGCAAAGCCAATCATTGAAAGAGTGATTCCCAAGACCTGCAGAGCCATGGAGGCGGCTGGGGAGGACAAACAGAGACAAGCTTTAATTCCTGCTTTTATCAGTGTTTCTGTAACATACATATTTGAACAGTGAGACAGATGTGACTTAGTTGCAGCTCTAATACAGTAGCATATGCATGATGTTCTCTCACTAGGGGGCAGTAGATTTCAAAGTACAGGTGAGCAACGGCGGCACTGAAGTGAGTTTGCTCAAGTAAGACAGATGTGTTTGGAGATTGAATGAAACCGATACTAAGAAATAGTTTTGTCAACAGAGAGCTGCATGGTTTAGTGGTGGTGGTCATACTTTTATCTCTGTCTTTGACATCACTTGTTTACATTTCTAAGAATGTAATGCACGTGTTCGGACATAAAAGAATATGTATGGGTTTTGCGTAAGAGACAACCTGGCATTTCCCTGTATGGTTATCTGATTCTGAAATAACACCGTGACTCTGTGAAAAGTTTTCATTGTAAGGAAACTCAGGATGTTTGTGTACGTAAGCCTGAGAACCATGTAATATGAGCCCTGTAAGGAAGGTTAATAGTGGGAGAACTGGTTTTCTATTTAACTGAAACTCCTGAACTCAGTGTATATTTACTTGAGTTCAAATGTGTCAAAAATAGAAACATGCACTTAAGTCAAATTGCTCATTCAAATGTTTAATTCTTTGTTCAGTGCATCTCAGAAAAGGAAGAAACACACAATTGAAATCAACAAATCAACATTTCATAATTAATAAAGTACAGTGACCTAAACCCACAGTAAAAAATGACTATGAACCTTATATCCCCTAGAACCTGTATTTTTACCGTTTGTCAAGCAGAACAAAAACAATCTATGCATCATCTTGTTCTCCGAGAACACATGAACCTATGTTCGATTGACTGGTGGAAACCGGTGGGTGTTCCTGAACAGCAGGTTTTCCTAGTGTTGCATAAAGTATGTTCCTCTGGCATGCACAAAAAACAGAATGAGACAGGAGCCAAGAACAAATTAGCCGACATGTTATAAAACTGCATATAATTAAAACTGCACATAATTAGTGAAAAACAAAGTGATTTTGCCCAAGAGAATTCCCTGCCGGCGGGCCCACAGCCATTACATATTTAAAACAGTAATATCCTAAACTAAGAGGAGACGTAATTTATCAATTTGCAACAAGAATATTTCCATACTCCTAAGACGTGTTCAGACCTTTATTTTGAAATAGTGATGAACATGAAAAATCATGAAGGAATGGTAGAAACCTCAGTTTGTTTTCATGCCAAGAGTTCAAAAGATAGCATCATTCAATTCTTTTAGAAAAAAAGGTCTGAAAATATTTTGAATGTAAAGAAATAAATAATAGATTCACCATTTGTGATGTGGCAGCGAGCTATAATGCACATACGTGCTCTTTTTGTGTTTCTTAGAGATCAAAATCTGTATGAAATTTGTATGAAATTGTATGAAAATTGTATCAAAATTGTAAAAAATAATGGTTCAGATCACTCAAACAACATATGGAAATGGAGGCGCCCTTATATGGGCAGTAATGTCAACTAGTGGAAAAGTTTGTACTGCGCCCAACCTAAATCTCACTGAAAGCTTATATTTTTAAGATATCAACCTAAAATCTGAAACACAACTTGTTCAGATTTTTGGCGTTGATTTTTTTTTTTCATTTTTAGGGTCCACCAGGTTTTGAAAATATATATTTTATATAAAATATGAATAATAAAATTTTTTACATTGAAGGCTACATTTTCATAAACTGAAACTTCTATAACTTTTTTTCTGTTTAACTACAAAAATCTGCCAAATGTCTTCTTTAAAACAAGACCAATCCTACATCTATATTCCAAAGCAACCATTTAAGTCCGGGATGTGCATTTTCATGTCTATTAAAAAAGGGCGGTGAATGGTTTTCAAAATAAATTACAGAGGAGCCGTAATTTATCAATTTGCAACAATTTAAGGGGTTAAAAGTGCTTCAAGAATTTCACCTACACTATTTTGTGGGGTCAAAATACACAACTATATCTTTCTAATGAAACTGTCTGTAGGTCTTGGGAGGAGTTGGAGACCATGAGACTGGGACTGTGTGGCCGGGAAGAGCCTCATGCTTTACCATCCTTACAGGATTATATATGACAAATGCTGAGTGGTCGAATGAAGCCCTCATCTCTCTACAGAGGTCCAGGGCACAGTGATAAGACATAGAAGCCCAGAGATGATCAGAACCACCACAGCAGCAATGGACGCTTTTACTTTTCCTTGTTCCTCAACTAAGTTGGTACATTTCCCTGAGGCAATGCAATACAATGGGAATCCAGCAACACCCACCACACTGGAAAAGACCATCAGGACACGATCAGCTTGCAGATCAGGGCTCAGTGCCAGCATGGAGTCATAGACTTTACACTCCATCTGTCTGGTACTCTCCACCACACAGCTGATTACAAAGCACTAAATGGTTTAGCTCCGCAGTACTTAAGCGAGCTCTTAACCCATTATAGTCCTTCACGTCTATTGCGATCTCAAAATTCCGGCCAGTTAATAATACCTAGAATATCAAAATCGACTGCTGGCGGTAGATCCTTTTCCTATTTAGCACCAAAACTTTGGAACAGTCTTCCTACCATTGTCCGGGAAGCAGTCACACTCTGTCAGTTCAAATCTAGACCTAAACCACATCTCTTTAACCTGGCATATTATACATTCCTATTATTCAAATCAGTTAAATGATTATTAGGCTGCATAGATTAGGTCAGCTGCAACCGGGAACACGTCCTATAACACCCGATGTACTCGTTATACTCATAAGAAGAATGTCGTCTACGCTAATGTTAGTCTTTCTGTTTATTCCGAGGTTTACTGTAGTCAGCCGGATCCTGGCCATATCCAGATCAGACGGAGAACCTGCGCCTGGACACGACCACAACACATGATGTAGTCAGCCGGATCCGGGCCGTATCCAGATCAGACGGAGGACCTGCGCCCGGACATGTCCACAACGCATCCCTGAAGTGTCAGCAGAGATTGTGTCCACTAGACTCTCCGCTGTGAAGAGCTCATCGACACAACAGCCATCGGCACTGATCCTCAACAAACCCGTCTCCACACCGGCGTGACTCCGATCTTCAACCAGATGAACTGGATAATATTCTGAATGTTCTGGTCCAGTCTGACTTCTGTCCTGTAATGCTGCCCGAATCATAATCACACACTGTTCGTTCAGTGGCCAGAGGAGAACTGAGCGACTGAGCCTGGTTTTTCCCTAGGTTGTTTTCTCCATTCTGTCACTGATGGAGTTTAATTCCTTGCCACCGGCACCTTTGGCTTTTGGCTTGCTTGGTTGGGGACTTTAATATTCAACAATATTATTGATCTGCATTCACACCATTTCATGAGAACTGACCTCAGCTGGACGATGGCATCACGTTTTCTACAGAGCAACTGTATAGATGAATGAACTAAATTAATAACTTTTTACAACAAAAATGAAACATCACTGCACTTACTTAAACTGGACTGTGACGCTATTTTCGTCTAGATCTGCTGTACAGCCGAAACTCTGTTGAATTATTTTCCTGTTATCCCTTTAAAGCTGTTTTGAAACAATCTGTATTGTAAAAAGTGCTATAAAAGTGACATGACTTGACAGCTCATCCAGATTCCCTCCCAGACAATCTGAGAGGTCACAATGTTGGTACCAATGAAGGCTGTAACTCTACACATGGGTCACAAATAATTATTACTCCAATCAAACAGGGCCAGGATGCAACCCAGTAACCCAGTAACCCGGGGCTTTACAAAAACTAGACCAGTATGTAGGAGGTAAACACGCTGGGCTATTCAAAATGAGGATCCGCACAAACTGAGGACATAGCAGGCGTGTGAGGGTCTAGAAGCCTCATGTTATATAAGAAAGCTTTGCTACAGAACTCAATGTTGCTTTCTTTATCCACTCGATTCATCCATTTGAAATTTAGTACTTAATATCAAGACAGACATATTTTCCAAAAGTAACGTCACCCACATCCTGTTGTTAATATTCAGACAAATACCATTGCTAGTTGTCTAACCAGTTTGGGAGGACTTGAAACCAAAGTTCAGCAAAACAACTTTTTGCAGTGCCAAACCTCATTTCTTGAAATGACCTAATTGACTGAAATATATGCACATGATTCATAATCATGAATCATTATGATGTTAGCATGCCCTGGGCACAGAGGTCTCAAAAGGGTCCATCAACAACACATTTTCCATAGCAACCTGTTTATACTACTATGGCCTAGATCCATAATCAGAATCAGAATTTGACCAAATTAATAACATAATATTGTTCTGTATGTAAACTTGGCCATTGCCTTCCCTAGAAGAGCCGAATTAACTACACTGTTAGACCTTACCGGGTTTTTTTTACAGTAAAATACTGGCAACACTGTTGCCAGTAATTTACTGTTAATTGTACAGTTCTTTACTGTAATCTACAGTATTTTACTGTAATATACAGGTTGTTACTGTAAAATGCACTAAATTAAAACTCGAGTTAAAACTATTTTCACTTGCAGAAACCGACTGCCTTAAATTGACCAACTGTCATTTAAATGTATTTACTAAAATGTATAATGCATTAAATACATGAGCAAAGAGTTATTATGAACTTTCATTAGAAACCATTAAAAAACTTAAGTACATAGAAAATATTTCCACTTGACCAGCAACTACACCCTGTTAAATAAAGCAACATGCAGCGTATCATCGATGTTTCTAGTTCTTCTGCTGGACTGAAGCACAGGCTCTACTCTTCAGGACAATGGTGACCCAAAAACTACATTTTACAGTAAACTACTGGCAACAGTGTTGCCAGTATAAAGCTGTTTTATAACTTACAGTTTATCACTGTTAAAATACATTTCGTGGGTGTGTCTTTTTATCTTACACTGTTAACCCTTTCAACCCCACAGGAAAATCCACACTACAAAGAGTAAAAAGTAACATTGATGCAGTGTTGCAGTGAGATAATTAAGTGAATATGTAAGTGATTGTTGAGCATTAGTGATGAACACCTGCTGTTAACAAGCAGAATCACTGAAGGAAAGAGGAACACAAGAACAGAAAATAGAGAAACACAAGAACTACAACTGACTTCCAGCCATTACACATTATTACACGTATTATTAACCAGTAGGACTTTATTTCTGTCATACATCTACAGAAGTAGTTATTGAGATGTTTAATTGAAAATGTTACCATTATAGAGATCAGTGTTTGCTTTAGTTGGGTTGCTGATGCTAAAACATTAGTTTTTCTCTTGCTGCTTGAGCTGTGTTTTTGCCAGTCACACTTGTGCACACACACACAGTTTGTGAATGATTGTGGTTATATTCACTATCATGACAGAATCGTCATATAGCCTGCTCATTTGCTAAGAAGTTAATTCTCACTCATTCTGATTTTAATTCTCAATCAAAAGTGTTACATTACCATCACTGTGAAACAACAGCAAAGATGACTAATTTATTTTTAACACAAGTATATCCAAAAATAACAGAGCTACACTGTCGTGCAGAAACACAGAGATATCACAAATTAGAACATGCATCTCAACAATGGTGAAAATATATATATATATATTTTTTTATTATTCATGCAGCAGAGCATACTGGGAGTTTTATACTATCCTGGAACCCAGCATGCATTGCGACATGAAACTTTTGATCGTCACCATTGTTGAGATTCATACGCTGATTGTTGATGTCTGTGTGTGTGCCAGAGTCAAGCAAGAGTTAATAAAATTTTAATGCACTATATGATTTCAATATTCTTCAGTTGAACTGATTACAGAAATATTGATGGATTTTATGTTGTAAATTACCACCCGTAAATTCATAGCTCACATACAGCTCACATGCAAAAAAGAGCAGAAACTCACTCATGGATGATTATGACATCATCACAAAACCAAAAACACCTGATCAACTTCCTCTTGACTTTTTATTGCCGTAACAAATGTGCTTTATAAACTCACTGTCACAGCAGCCAGAGAGAAATGGAATAACCTTTTAAGTCAAGGTACAAGAGACCAACTAAAGCAAATACTGATCTCCATCATGGTGACAACAAACTTTATTATTAACTAAATCCCTGTTAATTCTCAACAATAACTTTTGTACATGTGTGAAATAAATAATGTTAAACTGGTTTGTAAACTGGTTTCACACTCAGTGTGGCTGGAAGTCAGTTGTAGTTCTTGTGTTTCTCTTTGTTCTGTTCTTGTTTCTCTGTCCTCCAGTGATTCTGCTTATCAGGTGTTCATCAGTGTCTCAATTCACTCACTTCTTTTCATTCAAGTGGACTATACTAGTGAACTAATGTGGGGAATAGTGAATGAGGGTATATGGTGTGATTGGGAAAACTGCCTCTGAGTGTCGAATTTGAGCGCTGTTAATTCACAGTATATTCCTGTAGGTATATTCCTGTATATTACTGTTTTAATGGAAAATGGTATGATATTGTAAGAATTTGGTCGTTTTCTACAGTAAGGGCTAACAGTGTATTTAGGGATGGTTACAGATAAAAAATAAAATTGATCTAGTGAATTTACACTCATTTTATTTAGTAAAGAAGCTTGCTGGCTCAATAATAATATCTTTTAATAATATATTTCTCCACTGAACATCATAATTTTATTTTTGGCAACTCTTACAATAAAATCACATGCTAAAGTGTTAAAGTAGCTGTATTATTGCAATCTAATAAATGTACTGTTTGGACGGCTGATTTGCTGGTGCAAATGCCTGTACTGTAAAACCTTGCTGTAACAATATGGCAAAATTCTGTGAGTAACAGACAATTTTCAATTAAAACAGTAATATAACATAGAAAACTGTGCATTCTGGGTAATATTTGTCATTTTTCAGAAAGTAGCCTTAAAGTGTCCCAAATCACCCTCATTCACTATTCCCTACGTTAGTTCACTAATGTAGTCCACTTGACAGAGTGAATGAAAATAAGTGAGTGAATTGAGATGAACACCTGACAAGCAGAATCACTGAAGGACAGAGAAACAAGAACAGAAGAAAGAGAAGACATAAGCAGAATCACAAGAACTACACTGACTTGTGTAGTTGACAGTGTGAAACCAGATTACAAACCAGTTTCTTTCATACATGTACAGAAGTTCTTGTTGAGATTTAACAGAGATGTTTTATTGAAAATAATAAAGTTTTTAGTCACCATCAAAGGGCACTTTGACCCTTGACTTTTTAACATTTGTTGTTGTTTTTCTGGGTGCTGTAACTGGGTGTTTAAAAAGCATGTTTGTCATGGCAAGAAAAAGCCAAGAGGAATTTGATCAGGTGTTTTTGGCTGTGTTGCGATAATGCCATAATCAATCATCATGAACTTGTCGGATTCCATTCTATGTCTTTTAATTTTATGTTTATGGATGATAGTAGCTACGTGATTCTATAGCTTTCTGTTGTAATCAGTTATATTTAAAATCATACAGAGCATAAAACATTTCAAACTCCTGCAAAACTTAGAAACACACAGACATCAACAATCAGCATTGTATCTGAACAATGGTGACAATCAAAAGTTTTGTGTCGCAATGCATGCTGGGTGCCAGAATAGTACAAAACTGAATACATTATGCTACTTAATAGTCTTTTTATATGTCACCATTGTTGAGATTCATGTGCCGATATTTTTTATGTCTATGGAGGTCATTGATATCCTCAAAAAATTTTGCAAACGTTGATTTGATAATGTTCCTCCTTTGTTATTATGGAACATTGTATAATCTTTTATCTCAACAACATTCCCAAAACATGCTCAAAATGTTACAGTTAAATTTACACTTAACCTTATAGAAACATTATTTGAAATGAGAAAACATCCTTAAAACATTCTTTGAACATTACATTCAAATGTTTTCTTTAAAACATTAACCAAACGTGTTAGACAACTTTCTGAGAACGTTCCCTGCTAGCTGGTGAACATGCCTGTGTCATGCGCGGGAGTTATAGAAAAATCGCACGATGAGGAATATCAAACTAAACAATTCACGAGTTCCTTTGCCCATATAATCTTTAAAGGATTAGTTCACTTTTTAAAAAACTTTTGCTGATAATTTACTCACCCCCATGTCATCCAAGATGTCCATGTCTTTCTTTCTTCAGTCGAAAAGAAATTAAGGTTTTTAATGAAAACATTCTAGGATTTTTCTCCATGCAATGTAATGTATTGGGTACCAAACGGTTCAAGGTCAAAATGACAGTTTTAGTGCAGCTTCAAATGGCTTTAAACGACACCAGACGATGCATAAGGGTCTTATCTTGCGAAATGATCGCTCATTTCAAAAATAAATAAAAAAGTTTAAGTTTTATAAGCACAAATGCTCGCCTTGCTCTGTTGTGTAATGCACGTTTGTAACGTCACGTAATACGCAATTACGTTTAAAAGGTCACGGTTGACGTAGCCGGAAGTAACGGTACAGAGTCAGTGTTTACAAGTTGAACGCGCAAACTAAGTCAATATTAGAAGATATTAGTGATAAACATTCACACGTTATGAAACACATTAACGAGAAAAACACGTCAATACATCTAATATAGTTTTTAAAAAAACAAAGCATACCTCCGTTTGCTGTAAAAACGTACTGGGCACAGCCGACATTTTCAGATAACGGCGATCTCCTTGCTGGGAGGGTTTGAAATCATCGTTGAAAAAGTGATCACTGCACACTCTATTACTTATTATAGCATGTGCAGGTGTGTTGATATCCAAGTGCAGCGCGAGCAGCCACAGTTTCAATCGCTCAGGATTGTGTATAGGAAATCTATGAAAAGTAAAAAATTTCTGTCCTGACGAAAAAGTTCTTTTAGCCTTTATAATATTAATACACCCAGGATACGCACACGAAATGGGCATTTAAAAAAATAAACTGACAAAAAGACATTTGAATATGTGTATGTTCCTCCTTCCTCACATTGGTAAACACTGACTCTGTACCGTTACTTCCGGCTACGTCAACCGTGACCTTTTGCACGTAATTGCGTATTACGTGACGTTACAAACGTGCATCACACAAAAGAGCAAGGCGAGCATTTGTGCTTATAAAACTTAAACTTTTTTATTTATTTTTGAAATGAGCGATCGTTTCGCAAGATAAGACCCTTATGCATCGTCTGGTGTCGTTTAAAGCCATTTGAAGCTGCACTAAAACTGTCATTTTGACCTTGAACCGTTTGGTACCCAATACATTACATTGCATGGAGAAAAATCCTAGAATGTTTTCATCAAAAACCTTAATTTCTTTTCGACTGAAGAAAGAAAGACATGGACATCTTGGATGACATGGGGGTGAGTAAATTATCAGCAAAAGTTTTTTAAAAAGTGAACTAATCCTTTAAGCTTATAAACTTAAGCATATTGGCCTGCTGTCCGCAGTGGAGGGGCTTCGAGGAAGCAGCTTCAACTCGAGCTTGGATAAACTCCCCCCAGTGGGGCTACTAATGGTTGAATGATGAGTATAGCAGCAAGATGCCTCAATTATGTTAGTGGAGTTGGGGAGGTGGAGGAATGCCAAAACAACTGATTCCAGAGCAAGGTGAGTGGCTGCTTATATGCTCCGGCAGTTAATTGAAATTATGTTGTGAACTTCACTAATAGACTTCAGAGGGAAAGGGAGAACACAGGAGATACAACCACCTAAATACGCATACACAGAACAATGAGCAAACCAAAACAGGAAGTACATAGAGGTAAACGAGGGAACTGAACATGAACAGCTGAATCAAATTATAACTAATGTGTAATCATAGAAACTGAGAAATCATACTGACACGACAATAACTGACTAAACAGAACATGATCGTGACAGCCTGCTAGTTGTTTATCTATTTTTTTCTCCTTTAGTTGTCCTCCTCCTTAGTTGGGCAGGAGCTACACAGTATAGCTACCTCCTCCCAGGATCAGCAGTGCAGCTGCACCCCATCCCATGTAGATAGAAGCCCTTCTTTAGGCATCTGGGGATTGTATAAATCCCTGATGGTGTTACCTTGTGTCTTGCAAAACAATGACTTGGTCAGTCTGGAACCATCTCCAAACATACATTTTCTTGTATACAGAGATTCTAATTATTGGAGAAAAAACTTCCACATGTAATAACCTAGAGTACTGTCTAACACTTGATGGCTGCTCTGTTAAGTCTTCGTCGTCGGTTAGGAACCTGGGTGTGCTCTTTGATACCAATCTTTCATTTGAAAGTCACGTGTCTATTATCTGTAAAACCGCATTTTTCCATTTTAAAAATATATCTAAATTACGCCATATGCTCTCATTGACAAATGCGGAACAATTAATTAATGCGTTCATGACCTCAAGGCTAGATTATTGTAATGCTCTACTGGGTGGTTGCCCTGCACGAGTTCTTACCAGAACCAGGAAGTATGACCATATTAGCCCCGTTCTGTCAACACTGCATTGGCTGCCTATTAAACATCGTATACATTTTTAAATATTGCTGATCACTTACAAAGCACTAAATGGTTTAGCTCCGCAGTACTTGAGCGAGCTCTTAACGCATTATAGTCCTACACGTCTACTGCAATCTCAAAATTCCGGCCAGTTAATAATACCTAGAATATCAAAATCGACTGCTGGCGGTAGATCCTTTTCCTATTTAGCCCCAAAACTTTGGAACAGTTTTCCTACCATTGTTCGGGAAGCAGACACACTCTGTCAGTTCAAAGCTAGATTAAAGACACATCTCTTTGACCAAGCATTCACATAACACATTATAGACTTCTATAATTCAATGTTAGGCTGGAAATTCGGCTCGCGTATCTACCCCGAAGTGATCAAATAAAATAAAATGCTGTATCAAATTTATAGGCAGGACAAGTAGTTTGTAGGCTTGGTTTGTAGAGAATTACAAACATGCGCACATATATTCAAACGCACATGACTATAGAATTAATTCTTGATGCGCACGTGAGCGCCATCAGCGTTTCTCACAGGTTCACGTTTAAAGTCTGTGTAGAGAGATCGGTGTCGTCTTAGCGGCCCCTAATTTAATAACAAATTATCCTTTCGACGGAAGTGAATCAATCAAAACTAACTTTAGCTGGAAAATAACATTATTCAAGAACCGCTATTAAGCCAAAACAATCTGTTACCTTAAATTATACATTTATCTCTGTAAAGCAGCTTTGAAACAATCCACATTGTTAAAAGCGCTATATAAATGAAGATGACTTGACTTGACTTGTAGCCTTATAGTTTAAATTGTACGTGTTGCCGCACAACCTACACGTCCCAGCATTAATGCAAGCAACACAAGTGCCCAAGCAGCCTGCAAGTCCACAGTTCATCCACAAGCCCTCCCAGATGGTCTGCTCAGTCACAATACTGGCTCAGATCACTGCTGTCACCTTCCACACATAAGGGCACAAATCATAATAGCTCCCCAGACACCAATAATGGCTAGGGACATGGCTAGTATAAGTCAAAACATAGACGCCATTTGTATTTATTTATTCTGTTAGTTTTCTCGGAAGTGTTTGCTCCTCTGTTCATTGTAGAAATGACTAACCTGTTTTAAGTTTTTCTCAAAAGGGAGGGGTTCGAGACAGGTGGACCTGAAACCAGGTTAAACCTGACCAGATTCCTCAGCAGGGAATGTGGACACAGCTAGTTTCTGTGAGATGTGCATCAACGAGGAACTGTTGGTGGATGACTTGTTTCAAATACAAATGAACCACGTCATCAACCAAAACACATTTGGATATCAACCACAAGCCTTTATAGGGATTTATCTATCTAGTGCTCACTGCTTTTACACTCATTTTATTTAATTAAAAAAAACTTAAAAATGTTTTGCTTACTTGCTGATTTACTGGTCCAAATGTTTGGCACAACAAAGTGATAGAATATCATATAATATCTACCGGTATTCACCCAATAAAAATAGATTTTTAATTGAGTTCATATTATGTAAGAAATGAATGAAGCAGAAACAGACTGTCATGCCTGATTGTTGTTTATTGTTTTCTTTTACAGTAAAATGTTGTTGTTTTTTACAGCAAAATTGCACACACTGTTTTAGAGGAGATCTTAGCCAACATCTCTGTTGAGTTTTCAGCAGTTCAGTCACCATGAGGCCAGCATGATCTGATCTGTAATGTTTTCTTTGATGTGAGAATATTCATTATTGTCAAACTATTATTATGAAATGGTCAATGCAATACGTTATTTTACAAAACTGTTTATTTTATTAATAAAATAGTAAGACACATTTAATGATCATTGTGCAAAAAATGCTAATCTACGCAACCCCAAAAAATAAAACTTGATAAGAAGAGAACGTACATTTTTATAAAACCATAGACATTGTGTTTTTTTAACAGTTATAGTTTCTGATTAATAAAACTATTCCTATTGTCATATTAATCATAAATGGCAAGAGTGGCTTATTTATAAAAAAAAACTGATAGTTGCTTCCCTGAGTTGGATTAATCTCATCACATTACACATGCACATTTTTCTCTTTCATTGATCTGTATAACCACAGCACAAAACCTCAGTATATAAAATACATGTCATATCAGACACTGTCCTTCTACTTTTTCTCCTTGGTGGGGATAAAGAGGTTTTATGGGAAAAAGAGAGTCTTTGCCAGTAAAAAGTCTCTGTGTGCTTGATCTCTTTCAGACGTAGGCTTTGCTGGTGGCAACGGACCGTGGCTGAGAGTACTTGACGCCGTAGTTGTTGTCCTCCTTCGGTGGGCAGGAGCTACACAGTATTCCTCCTCCCAGGATCAGCAGTGCAGCTGCACCAAATCCAATATAGATCGAAGGTCCCATCTCCCTTCGTTGGGCATCTGTGAGCAAGGGGTTGTAGAAATCCCTGATGATGGTGTTAGCGGACCAACAGACGGGGACCAGAACCAGCACTCCAGCGATGATGAAGATTACACCACTAGCAATAGCCACCTTCACCTTTGAGGTTTCATCCTCGACAAAGCTGGTACATTTTCCACCAGCAATTCCCAGGATGATCCCAAAGATGCTCACAATGATGGCGATGATCACAAGTGCCCGAGCAGCCTGCAAGTCCTGAGGTAAAGCCAAGAGGGAGTCGTAGATTTTGCACTGCATCTGTCCTGTGCTTTGTACCACACAGTTCATCCACAAGCCTTCCCAGAAAATCTGCGCAGTCACAATATTGGCTCCGATGAATGCTGTCACCTTCCACATAGGAAGGGCACAAATCACAATAGCTCCGATGAAACCAATCATGCCTAGGGAAATGCCCAGGGTTTGCCGACACATAGACACCATTTTTCTCTTGTTTGCTTGGCTTTGCTGGCTTGAAAGTGTTCGCTCCTCTCTTAATCCAAGAAATTACTTCTGGTCATAACCTTCATAATGTTCCAACCTTTATGATTTTCTCCAAAGGGAGGAGTCCAAGTTGAATGGACCTAAAACCAGGTTAAACCTGACTAAATTCCACAGCAGGAAATGTGGGCATAGTTTGTTTCTGTGAGATACGCATCAATGAGGATAACCCAACACACACATATATCAGCCACAAGCCTTTATAGTGATTTAGTGAGCTTTTACACTCATTTTATTTAATAAACAAGTTGTGAATTTGCAAATTTAATAAACAAGTTTTAGCTTACTGGCTAACATTGACATTGATATTGACAAATGATTAATTCCCACCAGTATGTGCTCTTTCTCCGCTGAGCAGTATAATTTTAGTTTTAGGCATTCAGTTCAATCTCACAAAATCAAAACCAGCGAGGGGTCCCCCTGTCACAGGGGAAGAAGGGCCCTCGCACTGTATTACAACCCATCGCCAGGGCAAACTGTACAACTGGGTAAAAGGGGGCTAGGCATCAGTGCTTTTTAACAATGTTGCACGCTGTATGTTTTTTAACTGGTTATACTCAGCTAAACAACACATAGCAATGTTACGTCACCGTTCTTTTCTTAAATCGGGGCCGATTCATGTCAGGCTACAGTTCGTTATACGTGAAAGCAAACCACTCTGGTGGAAGAGCAGAAGCTGTGCTCATACATGTAAAAGTATGATAGGTGATAGGAAAATAGGTGGCTTAATTTGTTAATTTAGATTATTTGTGTGGGTGTTTAATTTGTGATTGTAATGAAGTTTGTTGTAATGGGAAGAAGGAGGTGGGAAGCTGTGAACTTTAAAATTAAAATAAATCAATACAAAAGTGTCAATCACGCCACCGGCCTCGTCCTATCGTATTCCCCCCTCGCCGGCCGGGGGGGAACTCCTGAGACTGTGCTCTAGTCTACGCTAAAGTCTTCTATGTCTTGGCATGATTTTACCTATGTTTGATGGCAGTCAGAAGAATCCCGCAGGAGGAGTATTTTAAACGCCTGTTTCCTGTTTGGCGGAGCTAATGTCTGTGGTGTGAAAGTTGTCTGGCTTGATATGATATGTGCAAAGCTTGGTGACTTTTTTTCGAATATCCTACTTCCCTCTGCCAGTTGTAATGTTGAGGACAATAGCCCCTTTCACACAGCAATCCTGGTAAATTACCATAGAATTACCAGAATGACTGGTTTTCTGGCTTTTTACCGGTAAGAGACCATTCACACATAATACCAAAATACTGGTCAATTCTGTGATGTCAGCCATCGGAAGTGATCTTTAAACGTTGTGCCGTTGTCTTCATCCGCCCGCATGAGGAAAAGTGCTTTAGTTTCAATATCTGTTCAATTTGAAAACATTTTTTGACGTCTCAGTGAAATGCATAAGGGGATGATCAAACAGAACGTGTTTTTGCTCTTAAAAACACAAGACGTGCATAATAGTATCCAACTGATATCTGATCCAATTTCTGATCCAATCTGACTTCTGACCTGAAATACTGCCTGAATCATAATCATACACTATTTGTTCGTCGGACAGAGGAGAACCCAATGATCCGACTTATCCTCGTACGTGAAGAATTTCTTATCTTTATTTACATGGGACGGGTAACTCCACGGAGGCTTCCATGTCGTTCCGCCATCTTGAAAAACTATAATAGCAGAGAGGGACAAAAAGCACTAGGCTACCTCAACGCGTTTCCACAACGCGCTTTCATCCAGAGCCAGCGTAACGTGACTGAAACCAGCAGAGACGGACAAGGAGAGAGGCGTCATGCGTGTCACTGCCCCGGAAAATTTGAATGGTTGCACGTGCAGTGCAGGTACTTCATAATTCAGGATCATATACGTATGCCGAGCCACAGGACAAATGCCAAAATTGAATTTAAAAGGAAACGTGACCGGCGAATTCAAAAACCGAGGGTAAATATCGGGATAGCTTTAGTTGGAAAGAGCTAATGAAGGATAAAGACTTTGAAAGGGACGCTGAAGTTTCCTGCTTTCTTCTCGACAGGTAAGTCAATGTTACGTTCTAAATTACAAGCTTTTTTTCCTCACTACTACCGTAGTTGTACACGCGATTGAAAAAGCGAAGAGCTAGAGAGCACAATTCGTTTGAAAGCAAAATACAATTTCACCGCTAGATGGGAGTAATTCATACACACTGTCCCTTTAAGCTGGACTATGAAATAGGGATGCTCCGATCCACCTTTTTTGTTTCCGATATCGATTCCGATACCTGCAATTCAATATCGGCCGATACCGAGTACCGATCCGATACAAAGGTAAAATGTTAAAAGAGCTAAATTACTTAATAAGCTGTATGCATTTCTTTGCAAGATAATAATAATAATAATAATTAATAATAATAATAATATAATAATATAATAATAATATTTTTTTAGCCTTGTAAAACAAAATGACAAACAATGTATTCACAAGTTTAGTGATTTATTAAACCAGCACCAGAGCAACAAGTGCAAAATAAAATAAAAAGTTCAGTAGCTTAAACTTGTTGACATTCAAAATTAAAGTGCAAAATTTGCACAGGATGTTTAATGGATGCTATTTGCACTGCAAATAGGAATGAAAATTGTAAATGTATACAAATAAATAGAATCAAAATCTCTTTAACTGTTTAGTTCAGGGGTGTCCAAACTACGGCCCGCGGCAAATTTTGAAAATATAATTGAATATGGCCCACACAAGAAGCTTGAGCTCAACTCTGTTAGCAATAAAGCTAAAAGCAGCGCGCGTCTGACCTAGTACCACGGACATCGGCGCCGCGCAGAGATCTGCCACATGAACGCGTTTCCCCCCGGGGGCGAGCGCTGCGAGTTGGTTGTTGCGCGAGTCTTGCTGCACCTTCCTCGTTGTCGCTTTTGAATTGTGTGCGTTAGTTTTGAAGTATTTTTTATTTGTGAGAATTGTTCTTTAGGCGAATTAGCAGTCTCTTGAAATTGCCTCAGATTATTAGTCTGACAAGTCCTGCTAAATATGGTAAACCTTACAGTTTACACATGTTCATGTTTTCATGTGCTACCTGCAGGCCTGTCGTTCCAGTGCACGAGCAGTGCAGTTCCAGTTATTAACCTACCTGACTCTTTGCAAACACACACAACTGACATTGTATTTAATTCATACCACACTTTTTACTTTAATAATAAACAGTTCTTTATTCATTTTAAATTTTAAAACCTAAACTTTTTGTTCCTGTTCCTTTTTATGTTGAGACCTTGAGTAACAAGCCAGGTTGTAAAAATGCAGTATTCATGTGTCAATATAGTGTGTGGCCCGGCCCTTTGTTTATTTTTCTGTATTTGGCCCTCACTAAAAAAAGTTTGGACACCCCTGGTTTGGTTAGTGCAAATATAACTTCAAAATTAATGCACAAAAAAACAGCTGAAATTTAGCAAAAACTAAAAAAGCAATAGCTTTACTGCTTAAGACATTAAAAATAACAGGATTTAGCTCTTTTCAATGCTTTGCTTTGGTGGATAATATTTAAGATCCAACACAGAAACAGATCAAATAAAACACGAGCTTCTCTACAAACAAACTGAAATTTAACATGCTGTTTAACAATTTAACATATCAATCTCAGTCTTTTTATCACCACCCCTCGGAACATTCACTTGGCATATACTGCAAACCGCATTGGAACTCGTTGGGATAACTATTGTGAAATACCTCCAAATCGCAGATGTTTTGGCTCGCTCCATGCTGTTCGCTGTTAGCTTGTTAATGTGCTGCGTACTAAAGACACAAGCCGTTTCTCAATGTCAAGGAAGGATCCTCGAAAGCCGGAATTTCGAGGATGCTACGTCATCGACATCCGTCGCAGGACTGTTCCAATGTCGAGGATCCTCAGAATTTCAACCAAGGGCGGAGTCCTTCGTTCGGAAAATATCCCATATACAGGAAAGGGTGCATAATTGTAGACTTCGCGCTCTCAAATCGCCCACAATCCTATGCGCGCAGCTTTGCTATCTTGTTTTAAAAAAAATACAAAATGTCGGAGGTTAGCGGAGTCGGAGCAATAACGGGGCAATATGCTTTTAAATGCAAGTATATTTATTAACAATTGTTAGCTTGTTAGCCGTCACCGGCATTTCACATATTTTACCATTGCATGTGTTTTAACAGCTAGAATGTTGCTATGGACGCAGTTCTGTTCACTCAGGCAATACAATCATTTTAAAATCAATAAACTCCTTTTTAAATCAATATTTTGTCTGAAATTATTGATTTATTATTATTGATTATTTTGTTAGGTAGGCAGCCATGTAATAAGCGGGAGAATGTATAGCGAGCCAGTTTTTACAGCGAATACAACCCTTTTAGGTTTATTCAAGACCCCTCCGCTTCGCGTTAGAGTTCGCGGGGTTTCACTAACGGACGCAATGACGTGCACTTGCTAGAATGTTCCATTTACGTGTTCTCTCGAATCCTAAAGAGGATCCTCGCCTAGCCTCTGAAGGAAATGACTTGGAAGGACGCGTCCTGCCAAGCAAGTATCCTTGACATTGAGAAACACCTGCGGTCTCTTGCTCTCTCTCTCCCTTTCTGCCGTGCACGCGCTACGCGGTTTGGAGCACAGTCTCTATCTCGCGGGCGCGCTCGCTCTAGATTCCGGGAGATTTTAACTAATGCCTATCAGATAAGGTCAGGTTTGCCGAAGTGCGTTTAATTTAGGCTATTAGTTTATTTTTGTCCCTGTGCGCCGATCGGAGACGGAGTTCACTGCTGATATTCTGAGGTAAGAGCTTTCTAGTCTCGTGGCTGTCATCAGCAGCGCCCAGCATCGCCCAATCAGCAGATAGCGGGCGGGTGCGGTTTTGAAAATTGGTCAAAAACGTTGGTGCGGATGGATGGCGGACGGATGATGAGTTTTGTGATGCGGTTGCGGATGAAATAATAGCCCATCCGCGCATCTCTACTGCGTACAGTGCACGTTGCTATGATGTCACGCAGTGCGCACAGCGGCGGCGCGAAATCCTTAAAGCGCCGGCATCTCCATAAACGTTTATATCGACTAGCAGATCGGGGCAATTATCGCCGATACCCGATCTAGAATTTTATTCAGTATCGACCCCGATACCTGATACAAATATCGGATCGGCGCATCCCTACTATGAAACTTCTTTCTTCTGGATCTGCTGTACAGCAGAAACAAACTTTGTTGCATTATTTTACTGTTATCACTGTAAAGCTGCTTTGCAAACAATCTGTATTGTAAAAAGCTCTATATAAATAAAGGTGACAATTGGCCCGGTGGCTCTGTGTGAACGCGGAATGAAGATTACCGGTATGATCACGTATGAGGTCAGAATGCGCTGATTAAAGAAGTCTGCTTTATTAAATCAGTGCAAACCTCATACGTGATCATACCAGTAATCTTCATTCCGCGTTCACACTTAGCACATTACCTGTAATTTACTGGTAATGTTACAACTTGCCTTACTGGTACATTGCTGGAACCAATTTATCTGTATTTTTGAAAAGGTCCTGTTCACACATGATCTCTTACCGGTTATTTGCTGGTAATTTACCAGTAAAGACTGTTTGTGTTGTCGGCGCTGATAGCCTCGTGGGTAAGTGCGCCGAATTATAGCGCTGTTATGCTTCCACTGGCTACACCCAAAACAAATGACCAAAGAATTGCTAAATGTTGCTAAGCTTCTACGAGTTTTTAGTTTAGTTTAGTAAAAATTTTGCCTATTCCAAAGGGACCATAATGCAATTTCGAACTAGAGGGTGCTGTGGAGCCAATGAGGGACGGGTCTCCTGAATTGCAGTATCAAAACAAAAGATGTCCTAAGACAAATGTATCTGTTAACTTTCATGATATTTTAGCCATGGTAAGACCATCAAAACAGTGTGGGAAAA
This sequence comes from Phoxinus phoxinus, assembly GCF_949152265.1. NCBI lineage: Eukaryota > Metazoa > Chordata > Actinopteri > Cypriniformes > Leuciscidae > Phoxinus > Phoxinus phoxinus. The sequence continues at coordinate 12,463,802 of NC_136879.1, forward strand.
TTTAAAGCTCCCACATTCCATCCAGGATGGCTGACTTCCTGTTGGGCGGAGTTAGATAAAACCAAGTGAACATTGTCCTATATGATGTCATCAATGACCATACCAAATTTCGTGCATATTGGAGAAACTTCATCCTGACCACAGCCTGCATTTGGGGGTGATATAGAGCCCCTCAACCACCCCAAAGTCCAAGCATTACATAACTTAAAACATTTTCACAGGTGTGATGTGTCTGCAAAGTTTCATGTATGGCAAAGGCCTCAAAAACGAGCAAATTCTCTAAAGGGGAAAAAATATATAATAATAATAATAATAATAGTGAAAAAATAACCCAAAAACTACAGGGCTTTAGTGCCTCTGGTTCAGGCTTCTATGCCCTGCCCCTTCAGTGTTCAGGCCCTAATCATATGTTAAAGTGTTAACATAGCTGTATTATTGCCATAAAATAAATAATGTTTTAAAACACAATAAATGCACTATTCCACCAGATTAGTAAGACAGCCTGCTGATTTGCTGATGCAAATGCCTGGTGCACAACAAAGTGATAGAATACCATATAATATCTATTCACCTAATAAAAATTGCTTTTTCATTGAGTTCATGTTATGTAAGAAACAATACTTTTTGCTTAATTTCTTCAAATGAATTGGAAAAAGACTAAACATGCTGTTTATTGTTTTCTTTCACAGAAAATTTTAGATTTTTTAACAGCAAAATTAACAGCTCAAACTGTTTTAGAGGAGATCTTAGCCAACATCTCTGTTGAGTTCCCTTTCAAGGGAACTCGAGCTGCGTTGAGACGCGGTGGGAACGCAGCGTCTCGTTCCCTCTCAGGGAATACATACGTAACCTGAGACGTTTTCAGCAGTTCAGTCACCTGTCAGAGGCCAGCATGATCTGATCTGTAATGTTTCGTGAGAATATATAGTCAAAGTATTATTATGAAATAATGTCAATGCAGTATCAATAAGTTGTTTTACAGAAGCATTTATTTTAATAACAAGACAAATTTAATGATCAAGACATCTTTGTGCAAAAAATGCTAATTTATGCAACTAAAAAAAACTTGATAAGAAGGTTATCACACATTTTACAAAACCATAAACATTGTATTTTATTAACAATTAGATATCTTAGACTTTCTGATTATTAAAACTATTACTATTGTCATATTAAACATAAATTGCAAGAATGGCTTGTTTATGAAAAACAGATCTCTGTTGCTTCCCTGAGTTGGATTCCCCTCGTCACATTACACATGCACATCTTTCTCTTCCAGTGATCTGTATAACCACAGCACAAAACCTCAGTAAATAAACTATATGTCATACCAGACATTGTTCTTCAACTGTTTCTCCTTGAGAAAAAAAATATCCACAGCTGGGAATAAAGAGGTTTTACGGGGGAAAGAGAGTCTTTGCCAGTAAAAAGTCTGTGTGCTTGATCTCTTTCAGACGTAGGCTTTGCTGGTGGCAACGGACCGTGGCTGAGAGTACTTGATGCCGTAGTTGTTGTCCTCCTTCGGTGGGCAGGAGCTACACATTATACCTCCTCCCAGGATCAGCAGTGCAGCTGCACCAAATCCCATGTAGATAGAAGGTCCCATCTCCCTTCTTTGGGCATCTGTGAGCAAGGGGTTGTAGAAATCCCTGATGATGGTGTTAGCGGACCAACAGACGGGGACCAGAACCAGCACTCCAGCGATGATGAAGATTACACCACTAGCAATAGCCACCTTCACCTTTGAGCTTTCATCCTCGACAAAGCTGGTACATTTTCCACCAGCAATTCCCAGGATGATCCCAAAGATGCTCACAATGATGGCGATGATCACAAGTGCCCGAGCAGCCTGCAAGTCCTGAGGTAAAGCCAAGAGGGAGTCGTAGATTTTGCACTGCATTTGTCCTGTGCTTTGTACCACACAGTTCATCCACAAGCCTTCCCAGACTGTCTGCGCAGTCACAATATTGGCTCCGATGAATGCTGTCACCTTCCACATAGGAAGGGCACAAATCACAATAGCTCCGATGAAACCAATAATTCCTAGGGACATGCCCAGGATCTGTCGGCACATAGACACCATTTTTTCTCGTTAGCTTGGCTTCGTTGGCTTGAAAGTGTTCGCTCCTCTCTTGATCGTAGAAATGATTTCTGTTCCTCCCTTCACAGTTTTAAGATTTTCTCAGATGAAGGGAGGAGTCCAAGTTAGATGGACCTGAAACCAAGCATGGGTCAATTTTCAAGCCTGACCAGATTCCTCAGAAGGGAATGTTGATACTGTCGGTAGTTTCGATGAGATTCCCATTGGCAAGGCACTGAACAATGGCCATGTCACGAATACAAATGAGGCAAGTCATCAACCGGAAGGATTGGGTAGGTATTAACCATAAGCCTTGTTGAGACTCAAAGCAAAAAATAAGCTAAAAATAGAGCTAAGTGTTTTGATAGCCGGATGAATTAAAGGCTTTCATATCATATTTCATATGATATGATCATATTTTGGTTAGCTTTCTTTTTATACTACTGTTAAAAACTAAACCAATGCTACACTGTCCATATGCGTTTATTTCATGTTTTGTGGCAGAATCCCTGGTACTTTCCAAGTAGAATTCACAATACAATTACATCAATGCTTTTTCCAAAAATTACAGGGGTATTTTAATCATATTTTCTCATTTTTAACTGGTTGGCAGCTGAGCGAAAAAGGTTTATTGCTCAAGTTTCAATTAATCAACTAACAAAGGATAAATGTAGAAATGACAATATGAAATCATTTGTAATATTTCAGAAATATATTTATTGACAAGATAATTTATACAAATCCAAAGCTATATTCATTGTAAAAACATTCCCCTGTGGAGACGCAATCACATTTATAGATTTTATAACAAAACAAAAAAACATCAGAAAATGCTTGATTTACAGAAAATGAACAACACAATAGTACTCACAAATTGTACATACTGTGTTGAAACATACATGTATTCATATGCCTTTTAGCATTAGAAAGTCTGTAGCTGTACCTGTAGAACAACTGGGATGAGTGGAGAAAGTGGACAAACAAGTTTTTCCAAATCATCATTCACAGGCTAGCAAAGAATAAGACATTGCAAACAAGTCGCTAATTAGAGTTGTTGTTGGATATATACATTTTATTCAATCAAACACTGAAAGTAAGTACAGATTGCATTTTAAAAAATTGAGGAGCACAGTTTTAGAAGGTGTCAGTCAAAATAATGTTCCATTAGCTAAAGATATTGTCCAGTTGAGTAACCTGCGGGTGGATATGGTTTGTTAGGAACGTAACTTCCAGAATATGCTACATTAGGTGCATATGTGTTGGCAGGCATGTAAGCTCCAGGAGGCCCATACATAGGTCCTTGGTAGGGGTACATGCCTGGGTAATTTGGATACATATCTTCTCTCGGTGGACAGGAAGTACACAGAATGATCCCTCCAAACAGAAGACACGCTGAGGCGCCCCAGCCAATGTATATGGATGCCCCAAGCTCCCTCTTTTGTGTCTCGATTGTGAGAATATTCTGGAAATCTGAGATGGTGACAGCTGACGACCAGCAGACCGGAATAAGACATGCGATTCCAGCTACAATACAGAGGATGCCTCCCAGGATCAGCACTTTAGCCATGGAGGACTCTTTCTTCAGACAGCTACTGCACTGGCCACCCACAAACGTCAGTAACATTCCAACGGCGCCGATCACTATTGAGATGACGGTCAGTGCACGTGCCGCTTGCAAGTCCTGGGTCAGTCGCATTATTGAGTCTTGGATTTTACACTGCATCTGTCCTGTGCTCTGGATTACACAGTTCATCCACAAGCCGTCCCAGACAATCTGGCCCGTGACAATGTTGGCACCGATGTACGAAGTGACACGCCACAATGGGATGCCACAACAGACACATATGCCAACAAAACCAATGAAGCACAGGATCTGGCCCGAAACCTCTTTAGCAATCCTTCCCATGGTGTTGTCACAGTCAAAAGCAGCTGTTGGTCTGGTAATCCATGAGTGTCTGAGGAACAAGCAGGAAGTTTGACACAGATCCTCATTTGGGAGGAGTCTTGCAGAGCTGTTTGTTTTAATCCTGCTGAACAAGATTCCCAAGCAAGATTCTTAAAATATGCAAGCCATTCCGCGAAGACGCATTCAGAAATGCTTTTGGCACAGATGCCTTTAAAACCATTTCAGTCTTGTCTCTCTTGTGTCAAAGATATGAAGATTCTCTCAGATGAGTGGAAATTAATTACAAATGAACAAATAGTGTTTAACACATGATTTTAAATTACATTTATAGTTGAAAGAGGTGAAATGCTGTAAAAACTGTATATTATTACAGTATTACAATCAGTAGCATAAATTAACAACTTGAGCTAAAGCAGTGTTTTCAGAAAAGGTAACCGCTAGTTTTTAGAATGTTTACACTTTATTTTGGATTACAAAGTTATAGCATAAGACTTATTTTAAGTGCCTTCTAAAGGATCTTAACAGAGTGTCTATAATTTGGACCCATTAGTCCTTAAAGAAGATCCCAAGCCTTGAGTTTCCATCACTGCGATCTCACTAATAATATGCAGTTGCAACTGTTTCAAAGAGCAATGCCACTCCAATGAATGTGAAACATGAAAATATTGTATATAAAAGAGGCCAGTGCATTCATCCATATGCTAGTTACACAAAGCCAAGAGAGAAAAATTCGGACGTTTTGATGATTAGGATTCAGAATTTGCCATCAGATTTAAACGTATTATTTATTTTTAAAAACAAATTTGAGAAAATATTGTGAAAGTATATTGGAAGTGTGCTGTTGCCCAAGAGTTTTTAAACTTGTATGAACTATACGGTATATGCTTTAATTAATACCATCACAGTCTGAAGACTTGGGATACAATGTTATTTATTGATGCTAGTACATTATGACAAAAATACACAATACACATGACAAATTACAGAACAATACAAAAGGTATTATAAGTATTTTAAATAAACCTATATATATTCCCATCCATAAAAGCTGTAATACATACATTTAAGCATTTGGCCAACACTTTTATCCAAGGGACTTGCTATACATTAAAGCATATTAATAGATATTTAAGCTATACATTTAGTATAGTATATACTAGTATATACAAGGGAGATAGAAAATGTTACACTATTAAATGTAAAAAAATGTCTCAAGTAATTCTACAGATGAATTGTTGACATACAGTAATTAGATCTGCAGTTACTAGCGTGCATTTTAAGGCCAGTCATATGGGTTCTGCATCTCAGACAAATTCTCTTGTTGAACTGGACCTCACAGCGGAGAACTTGGGGTTGTAGATGCGTTCTTGCTTTGGTGGGCAGCTCCAACAAAGTATTCCTCCTCCTAGCAGGAGCAACCCAGCAGATCCCCAGCCGACATACAGAGCTGCACCCAACTCTCTCCGCTGGGCCTCTATCACCAACGGATTATAGAAGTTCTGTATGATCGTGTTTGCTGACCATGAAACTGGGATCAGACAAAGAAGTCCAGAGACAATGAAGAGAATCCCTGCAATGATGCACGCCTTTGCTTTAGACCCTGGGTCTTCAATACAGTTGGTGCACTTCCCACCAGCCATAGAAATGATGATTCCCAAGAGTCCGGTCAAAATGGAGATGATGATCATGGCCCGGCCGGCTTGAAGGTCTGAGCTGAGGGCCAGCATGGAGTCATAGACTTTACACTGCATTTGTCCAGTGCTCTGCACCACACAGTTCATCCACATGCCCTCCCAGATGATCTGTGCTGTAACAATGTTGGCTCCAATAAATGCAGACACCCTCCACTGGGGCAGAGCACACACAATAATGACCCCCAGCCAACCTAGCATGGCTGTGACCATGCCCATAATCTGAAGTCCTTGGGAGACCATGTTTTTTAAATCACTGGCCTGCCTTTACAGTGATAACGTAGCCAAAAGTGTGCAAACCACACATGCTTTTGCTCTTTATAGGAAAAGTGTGAAAAGGCGGAGTTTGGTTGTCCAGAGTTGATGATTTCTGGAGAGCCCCTATGACTTCTCATTCGGCTGCTTACACCATAAACACAAAACAAGAGAAACTGACAAAGCACAGCAACACTTTGAGATCCTTCAAGGTCAGTTAAAAAATAATTTTTCAAAATGACCTTGCACTGACATAAAAGCTTCTGTGAAAAGATATGGCCTTTAGATGAGTGATTATGGTTAGAAATATTGGTAATACGGGTGCACTAATATGCATTAATTCATGCTTAACTAATGCACAGATAATCATGTGTTAATGTATGACTCATGAAGAACTAAACCATTCATTAATGATTACTGCATCAGCAACTAAAAAAGATTCTAAATTATTAATATATTAAGTAATATATGAAATGTTATTAATTAAATGTGTCATAATGTATTAATTCCTTAATAACATATCGTATTAACTAATAGTGTAAATGAATGTGTTAATTACCACAGTGGGTTGAAGCAATGTACTTCAACTTCGAATTGTCTGCTTTTATTATTCATTAGCTAATGATTTGCAAACGTATCATTATGTTATGACTTTACTTGAGGCACACGACTATTAACTAACTGTTAAGTAATATTTCATTTATGGGTTTTGGTTTTGACATCCACACTAAGTCATAATTTCAATTTCCAGCATCTACAACCAAGATTTCACTGAGTCCGATGAACTGCCGCATCAGTGCCTGTTGTTCATGGACAGGAGTGTGTCAGGTTAAGCTTGAGGTCGTGGTTCACTGAGAACATGCAGCCGGGCTCTGCTATTTCATAACACTGTGTCTAGACTGGACAAAGACAATAGTACCCATTATAGTCAGTGATACTACACTGGAGGCGGCGCGACGCTACATGACAAAACCCCGACAGTAAACTGATGACACACTCTATTCCTGATGTACTCCGAGCTCTTGCACTACTTCCGGTACGAAGGACAAATGGACTTGCAATGGTCTGTCATGTCCAGTGTAACAGCGGTCAGGAGTTCAGATTCTGGTGTGCTGATATCTGTGTGCAGCCCAACTTACACATCCTTAAAACACATTCTCTGACATACATTCACTGCATGTGCAACTGTCAAAACCCATAAATAACATATTACTTAACAATGAGTTAATAGTCGTGTGCCTCAACAAGTAAAGTCATAACATAATGATACATTTGCAAATCATTAGTTAATGATTAATTAAAGCAGACAACTGGAAGTTGAAGTACATTGCTTTGACCAATTGTGGTAATTAATGTATTAATTTACACTATTAGTTAATACAATATGTTATTAAGAAATTAATACATTATGACACATTTAATTAATAATGATTAATTATTTAATTTAAAACATTTAATCATAATTCACATATTACTTAATCTATTAATCATATAGAATCTTAGTTGCTGATGCAGTAATCATTAATTAATGGTTTAGTTCTTCATGAGTCATACATTAACACATGATTATCTGTGCATTAGTTAAGCATGAATTAATGCATATTAGTGCACTCGTATTGTAAAGTGTTACCGAAATATTTAATGTTTTTCTTTACCATTTTTATGATATAGGTAGATGATACAACAAACAAAATTGCAAGAAATTATACAAAGTGCACGCTAACCATAAATTCCTGTACCCTAACCATGATTGTAACAGGGACAAACCATTTTAAAATGAGTTATATACATGATAATAACTGCACTCTCAATGCAGGGTTGTTTCAACGTTATTACTGATGAGCAGCACCTGCGTGACGCACCGGTCTCGTATCTCTCACGGCGGAGCTGCGGAAGCATAACAGGAGGAGCGACGACAGTGAAGGACGAGAGAGGACCAGGCCTGGACTTTACATTGTTTTGTTTATATTTTATTATGTTTGTGGGGCAGACGTCCGTGAGGGGCTGCCACCTTTACTTTCATTTTGTGTTTATTTATTTTATTATTACCAAAGTTTGTTAAACGTTCGCCAGTTCCCGCCTCCCTCTCATAACAACTAATCTTCGTTACACCATGTTTGGGCCAAATATGGACAAACCCAACCGTTGGGTTTAAAATTTTGATTAAAACTTCTAAATGGTTGGGTTTGTCTATATTCAGCCTGTTCTCATGTAAATGCGTCTTTATAGCACACAGTGTGTTTATCGTGCAATTTATACGCGAAAATTAGTTTATGTGCATGATACACATTTTTCTCATGCATTTGATACGCACTTCAGGCGTGTAATACACATGCACCCCACACCACTACTAAACCTACACTAACCAACCCATGCGTATCCTATGCACGTAAAAACTAATTTTCGCGTATAAATTACACTATAAACACACTGAGTGTTATAGAGACGCATTTAGTGTGATCGGGTTGCTATATTTGACCCAAACGTGGGTTGAAACAACCCAGCATTTTCAGAGTGTGGATATCCCACCAAGGATGCCATAACTATTTGGATATGTTGAAACAATATTTGAGATTTTTTTTATTTTTTTATCTGCTCCAGGTTAGACACAGGAGACTGGGGTTAGTTGCAACAACCTTTACTACATTTACTTCTCAGGGTATGGAAGCTTATGGGTAGCAAATTTCAATTTGAAATGTAATATGCAAAATGACAATGCAATATATAAAATGGCAATGCATTTCTGTATTTTAATTTAAATCCTTTGTGCAACGTTTGGTGTAAAATAAAATAAAATAATATAATTTACATTTGTCATTTCATACACTAGTTTTAATATGTAAATTGAATACATATTTTAACGCTTTAAAAGTTACAAAATTAAAATGTATTACGGAAATGTTTATCTGTTTAGCATGTTCAAGCAAAAACTGTAGCAAAATTGTAATTTAAATGTAATTTTTTCTTAATTTTATTTACACTCACAGTTAAGACACTTGCGATTGCATTTCCATTAAGTGTCCCGCAGTGAATGTAGCAAAATTCATTGTGCAATTTGGGACACGTGCCCGTCCCGCCCTGTCAATCACTCACAAATTATACTTTACCACCCCTTTAAACAACGAAGCAGCACACGAAACTTTAACCGGCACAAGCGATCGCACAAACAAACATGACTATTTGGGTGAATGTGGAGCAGGTAGGCGGACTGAGTGACCTCAGAATGACCAATAAATATTATTTTAATATTTAAGAAACCGAAGCAGCACAAAATAAACCATTATCGGCGTAAATTAGCACAAACATATGGAGACTATTTTGGGTGAATGTGAAGCAGGTCGGGGGCTGGTGACGTCATAGTCTATAATTCAGTCTAATATTTCCAAAACTGAAGCAGCACAAACAAAACCGGCACAAACCGAACGAGACGGTATTTTATTTGGAGCATGTGGCGGGCTGGGTGATATCAGAATGACCTATAAATATTATTTTACTATCTAAAAAACAGAAGCAGCACAAATAAACAAACAAAAATTACAGCACAAACGAAGTAAAAACGATTGAGCCTATTTTGCCGACGTTTTGCATTGGGTTGGGGGCGGGGCCAACTTCAGAGAGTGATTGACAGGGCGGGGTGGGCACGTCGGCTCAGAATGCATTTTCAAATTGCACATTGAATTTTGCTACATTCACTGCGGGACACTTAATAGAAATGCAATCGCAAGTGTCTTGTGTAAATGCAATTTTTTTTTAAACAACATTTACAATTTTGCTTCAGTTTTTGCTTGAACATGTTAAACAGATCTACTCATTTCTGTATGCATTTTAATTGTGCAACATTTAAAGCGTTAAAATATGTATTTAATTTACATATTAAAACTAGTGTATGAAATGGCATTTAAACATTTAAAGGGGTCATGACATGTTTTTTTTTATTTTATTATTATGTTCCCTTAGGTGCAATTATAGTATTACTATAGTTTTTTTTACAAAAAACTTTTAAAATGTAGTGTTTTATGACCTTTTCCCACCCTGTTTCTCATCCTCTGATTCAAACAGTCTGTTTTGGGGGTGTTTCCCCTTTAAGAGTTCAGTGTTAACGCCCACTGTTATGATTGGCTAACGTCAGTGCCTATGCATCAATTATTAACGCCCCCAGCCAGAACATTTGCGGATTCCGCGTATTTAAAAAGTAGTTTAAAGTTTTAAATACATTACTTACAGTTTGCGTCGTCGTTGTTGAGCCCAGAATAGTCGGCACGGACTTATCTTTGAGCAACAGTTTTCTGTCAAAGCCAGCATCATTTTGGGATTTGTTATCAAAACAGTCATCCTTCAAATGTATAGAACAAACGCTTAAATTAACACTGCCGTGACTGGGACGTCCGCAAAAAATAAAGTGCATCCATTTTTCCCTGACGTCTGGATCTTTCGCAGCGTATTCATAGATGTTGTTTGTCCACAGCCAGGAACAGCACATCTGCGTGGCATCGTAATTTCCCTGTACACAGACCGACTCGCTGTCCGTCGACTGAACACTTGTGAGGCGCGCGGGCGCGACAATGGTACGAAATGAGCGTAGTTGCCTTGCGCTTAAAGCGTAGTTGTCTTGTGCCTGGAGGCGGTCATTATGCAAACGCTGGTACGTCACTTCGTACCGTGACGTCACTTCTTACCATGGATCCAGAACGAGCTGTATTTAGAGCTTGATTAAATAAATGATTCGTTTATAATGGGGAGGACGTCTTAAGCTATGAAACTTGCAGGACGTTTTAATGGTACAAAGACCTATTATATACCAAAAGATCAAGGCAAATTTGGTTTCTCATGTCATGACCCCTTTAAATACAGAAATGCATTGTCATTTTACATATTGCATTGTCATTTTGCATTGTCATTTTGCATATTACATTTTAAATTTGCTACGCATAAGCTTCCATACTCAGGGAAGATTTATTTTTGAAAGTCAGTTTTCTGTGTAGACATTCAATAGATCAACAGCTACAAAACATTTCCGTTTTTTAATTTCCAGACAAAAATGATACCATTCTTAAAACTTCTGGAACTTCATTACAGTAAAAAAACACTTAAATAAGCTGAAACGTATACAGTACATATTTGGATATTTAATCAGACATTACACAACTATTATTTGTCATACAGTTTATAAAATTGCTAGACACTAAAAGTCTCTAAAACTACAAGCACATTATGTGCTTCACACTCAAGTTGCAATTGTAAAACAAACTTTTTGCAAAACTCTAAATACAGTTCTCTTCTGTTACAGAACAGAGACTCCAAACAGTAATGGTGGAGGTGAGAAACAGGTTTATTGACTATGAAGCAAATAGCAGTATTGTGAACCTTTAAAGGTAAACGTAAAGATGAACGGAGATACTGACAGTCTTTCTGTTTAGACGGTTGAAGAGGTTGGAAGAGGATGGTGGAAGCACACACACACCGGTGCGGGAAGAGAGGTAAGTGACTGCAGAATGACAACGAAGGAGATGAAGACACTCTGCCAATGATGCATGGACGTAGGAGAAGACAATGAGGTGAGTCCTTACTCATGTACGAGACCAGATAAAGTAGCAGAGTGAGTTGTGCTATAAGTGTGGTGATGAGCAGATGGCGTGCAGGTGCTGGTGATTAATACTCAGGCGACATCTACTTTAGACACTCAAAACTAACAGCTCTTTGGTTTCATCTGGGAAAGACTGCCATTTAAATTGTACAATCATTTCCCAATTACCTACACCCAATTATCATGTGTGAAAACACTTATGCATAAATTGTTCACTTATAAATCAAAACTCAGTGTTTTGAGAAAGAAAGAAAATATTTAACCCCTTACATCTCCGTTTATAGTGTAAATATATATATATTTCTGTGTGTGTATATATATGTGTAAGTATGTATGTATGTATGTATGTATGTGTATATATATATATATATATATATATATACGTACATACAGAAACTCAACTTTATTTCTAAAGCGCTTTATATAATCCAGATTTCACATTCTGCTAAAGCAGCTCTATCAGCCAATAGTGTCATTATTCAGCTCAAGTCTCAGTATTGATTCAGTTTAGTTTCATACCTGTCTAAAAAAAATTATCAGTTGAGCAACCATACTGTACATAATTTAACATTTAATTGAATATTCAACAATAATATTGATCTGTTAAACAAGAACTGAACTGAGCGGGACGATGACATCACGGTTTACTATTATCCTGTTATCTCTGTAAAGCTGCTTTGAAACAATCTGTACTGTAAAAAGTGCTATATAAATATAAATATATAAATAAATGTGACTAGTAGTTTTGAAACCTCACAAATAGCTTAAAGTAATATTACCCAATTATGTATCAGATCATTTATTGAGAACAGAACCGTCTTCAACAAACAAAGAGTTTGTATATAACAAATAGTAAAACATTTAAATGGGTTTGCTAGATTCAGGTTTGTATTAATTTATAAATAATTGACATAAATGCAAAAATCCACTTTTAACTGTGTGTAATGAGGCACAAGACACTAATTTGAGTGTTTGTAAAGAATTTATTTGTTGCCATGCACAAACTTGAAATGTTTTCTAGCTCAAATCTGTCACAATTTTAAAACACAATATGAGTACATTTACATTTTATATAAATCCTTAACAGTTTAAGCACATCACCAGAGTGTGAAGCCAGTCGGCAAAGTTCAGAAGAGATACGTACAGTTCCCGTTTACTTTGGCAGCAGAGTTCAGTTCAGCACTGTGACACCCACACACACACACTGATACATGACACTGAGTATTTCACCTTTCCGGTCACAGCTTGAGCTGACAGCTAATTCAACCATTTGGTCAGTGATAGAGTGTTCGCATGGATGGTCAATTGTAACACCACAGGTCAAAAGCTGACCGAGGTACAATGTTCACAAATTGTGCAGTTTGAATGTCACTATTTGAGTGCTCTCTGGCTCCTCTTCACACATACCCTTTGGTTCCTCCAGGTCGAGCAGTGTACTTCGTGGTGTACTGATCCCGGGGAGGGCAATTTGCACAAAGCAGTGAGCCGCCAATAACCAGCAGTGCCGAAGCACCCCACCCAATAAACAACGAAGCTCCCAACTCTCTCTTCTGTGCACTGATGGTCAAGGGGTTGTAGAAGTCCCTCACAATTGTGTTGGCGGTCCAGCAGACAGGAATCAGACACAGAACTCCAGCGACGATGAAGATGGCTCCTGAGATAATGCCAACTTTGGCCTTGGCGGTCTCATCTTCAATGCAGTTGGTGCATTTCCCTCCAGCAGCCGCTAGCAGGATCCCAAAAACGCCTACCAGGATGGAGATAATACACAAGGCCCGGGCCGCCTGCAGGTCTGAGCTGAGGGCCAGCATGGAGTCGTAGACTTTGCACTGCATCTGTCCCGTGCTCTGCACCACACAGCTCATCCAGATTCCTTCCCAGGTGATCTGCGCCGTGACGATGTTCTGTCCGATGAAAGCCGTGACGAGCCACATAGGGAGAATGCAAACCACAATTACCCCGATCCAGCCAATGACAGCCAGGGCAATGCCCAGCATCTGTAACCCTGCCGATACCATGCTTTGCTTGTGCGTTGAAGTCAGAGAGAGCGAAAGAACAAGTATGCTTCAGTCTGTAGAGCGGGTTTAGTGAACATGGGAATAAAGCGGGCTCTTTTATGCATGGGGAACAAGGAGGGGCACGGGGAATCATTCACAGGAACCGTCACCATGATTCGCCCCCTGGCCCGTGCTGTCATCGCTCAGGCAAATCCCAGGGGCGAGTCTCAACTCATGCTCGCATTAGGGTGGGTTGCCTTAGGGCATTTTATGGATCATTAGTTATTCATAGTTTTTGTGGAAAATAACATGATTCATGGTTCAACAATAGGAGTAATCCATAAATGAAGATTAAAGAAGCAAGGCAGACACAAAAATATAATACACCCAAAGGCGCGTGAAGGGTTTTGAAAGATGAAGTAACATAATGAACTCTGGGCAATACGTTTAAACACTTAAAAGAGCACGAATCATACAAAAGATCGATTTAGCCTCTGAAACACACACCCAAACACTCTTCATTTTGATTCACTGTCTTTTGTCTTCACTAATTGCTGAAGCTTTAGCGTAGAAGGATGATTTTCCATAATGCAAAAGAAACCACACATTTCTACTTAGAGATAGTTATGTGACCATTATATGCAGTTTTGGTAATGTTTTAGACAATTTTAATGAGCTTAATGAAATTAATTATCTTGAGCGAAGCGTGTTTCATGCCACCCTCTCACCAATACTTCTATTACACATTCTTTTATCTAGCAAAAAGACATTCAATGGAAAAAGCAGTTGCTTAAATTAGATTAAAACGGCCACTACTTGAAGTTCCACAACCATCTCCCCTTTATATATTTAATATTTTGTCTAAATAGTAGAGTTTCTAAAGAAACAAGGGAACAAACATGCAGTAAAATGCTGACCTGGTTTCCAATGTCCAGAGAAAGAGGTGGAATATTTCCTAAAGCCACTGCTGCACTATATAGTTAAAAGAGCAAAAAAGTGTTCGCTGTCCAAGGGTTTGCAGGGAACAGACATTAGAGGCACACGGTGAAGGGATGGAAATCAATCTCAGGTGTTTGCTGTGGAGAAAATGGAGGGGGAAAGAGGGACAGAGTAAGAGATACTGTTTGTTTCGTGAATGAAAGAACGCTCTGTTTGGTGGCCAGGAGAACAAGAATGGCTCTATTTTATGGCAGCTCATTAAAATCCCTCGGCAAGGAGAAGGAGGATACGGTTCCACACAGGTAAGGAATGTCTGCAATTAAGGAATTGAGGAAAGATGGTCTGCCAAGTTTTACCTTCTCGGATGGGTTATTTTGAAGTCTACGAAATCCTATTTGAGGCTGTAGAGTCAAACATTTCAATACAGACATCAGAATTTATTCAATTTGTATTAAAAGATTATGTCATCATAATCACATGACTGTAATATAGTAAATGGTAAAAAACGAATCACATTTGGTTAGTGTTCATTTGTTCAAATATCCAAGCGCACTCATTTAATTGGGTTTGTCCTGTATGGACACTTTAGTTAGAAGTTAAGAACAGAATCTCAAAATCAGCGAGGCTCTTGAAAAACACAAAAACACCTAAACGGTTATGTGGAGAACTGGCTGGTCTAGATGTTAGGCAAATTCAGTTATTACACATGAACATGAGCAGCTCATACTCTGAGTTTTGTAACGTGAGAAGAACATTTTCATAAAATGTCGACCTCAGTCTCTTCGGTAAGTGTGTAGATGTGTAAAATGTTCACAGAGCAATAATTCATGTTATCAGGCACAACATTTGAACTTAAAAGTATTATTAGTATTAGTAAGTGTTGAGATTAACATGTTTAATAGATGCTAGATTGTTAGTTTATGTTGACTAAACAAATGAAACTTAATTGTAAAGTGTTACCAAGCAATAAGATATAGGAAACATAAATAAATGTATTTTAGCCTATGTAAGTACAGATATTTCCAATGTGACAATGGGAAATGTTTTTACTTCTACTTTCAGCAGTGAGTCATTTGTCTCCACACTGTTTACACCTGTGTAATTACTAATGAATCTTTTAATAGTTTCATCCTCCCAGGTGACGGGGGAGGTAGTCTGACATCAGAGAGTTTCGCCCCCGGGCTCGTGGGACGGCTACACTTAGTTTCTGGATGATCAAGCCTGTGATAGCGATCTCGAGGAATGAGAAGACGGATGACTCAGCAGTGCTTTCCAATGATCAAACAACAACACGTGACACGAGAACACTTGATGTTTGACCCAGCCGGATAATTAAACTCTGCTGAGTTTCTGAACAATTAACATAATAGACCAGAACAGAACAGTGGTCTACACATCTTGCTAAAGCTCATCAGAAAACAAAGGCTTAGATTTTTCTAGAAAAATAAGTGGATTTCCTTCACTTTATATATGATGTAATTAAGACCAGACTGAAAATGTTTAAATTCAAATAAAATTCAAACACTGAGAAACAATGGACAGGTTTGATATATTGCAAAGGAAAAGTCAACAAATGAATAATTTAAAATTGAACAAAATTAAATACTTTATTCCTGGTAGTATCTGGTAGTTTTGATGTGGCTTGTAATAAATCACGTTTAGTAAATAAATAAGCAAGCAAGCTAATAAATATACATACATATACATACATACACACACACACACACACACACACACACATAACTTATTTTAAAATGTTCTCAAACCATTATATAGCAAATATCATTACGTAAAGTCAAGTCACTTTTATTTATATAGAGCTTTTTACAGTAAAGATTGTTTCAAAGCAGCTTTACAGAGATAACAGGAGAATAATGCAACAAAGTTTGTTTCCAGATGAAAATATCGTCACAGTCCAGTTTAAGTGAGTTCAGTGATGTTTCACTTTGTTGTAAAAAAGTTATTAATTTAGTTCATTTATATATATATATATAGCCGCTCTGGAGAAAACTGTGGTGTCAGTTCTTGTATATCAATGCAGGCAGATCAATATTATTGTTGAAAATTAAATTTAATGTCCCCAACATTAACATTAACACCACATTATATATATATATATATATATATATATATATATATATTATTATATAGGCCTACCTATTTACCAGTATAGGCTATTTGTGATTTCTATCAAAAATTATATTTTTCTGTATAAGATATTTCCCATAAAAGAGTACTACTGAGTTTCAGGCAAACATTTCTGGCAAAAGACTTTGCGTTATTTCAATATACTGATAATTATATGCTAAAGCCTTAGCCTATTTCCAAATGTTGATACACTTGTCTGGTTTCAGGAAATGACAGGAAGACTGTGTGAAATAATTTTGCCCTGTAATCATACAGGGAAAGGATTAAAAGTTTTTGCCATTTTCAGCTGGAAAACGCAAAGAAATGCATACGTGCATGCAGGGAAAGGGAAAGGGATTAGGCAGTCACATTTTTCATAAGCCTTAATAAATGTTGACTCTAACTCCCACACAGAAATGCTATGCTGATCTCAAATGCTGGTTGCATACTATTGTAAACATAACAAGTCAGTATTCAGTTAAAAAGAAAAAGAAAAAAATGCATCTCATGTCTTCTGTCAATTGTTTACGACAGCCATACTGTGCCAAAGGCCAACGCTCACCTGTGAAATTCTTGGTTGGTGCGTAACAAAAGCACATACACACCGCACACTTTTAAATCCTTGCACTTTTAACGCTCACATGGTCCTGAATGTTGTACACACTTATATATACACAAGTATATATTATGTTTTTATAGTAATTTAAAAAAAGAAAAATTATAAAATATTTTAAGACATTTTTCATTGCTAAAGTTTGTTTGCATTGCTGTCAGGTTGTTCTCACCCAAACTGTTCAAGTGAAAAGAGTTGTTATCTAGTAGCTCCCTCTATCAGCTAAATGCAAGAACTAAAACACACAACACGTGCTGTTCACTTTTGGCACGTACACACAGCACAAAATAATTACTGAATGTAAAAAAAAAAAGAGTAAATGTCTTGAAAATGTATTTGCTGTTTGGCAGTTTGATATTACTCAAAATCTGGGAGCAATCTAACCAGTGAACAGTGTTTTAGCCTTGAAAACAAAAGTGAATCTTTTGAAATACAGATGCATGCGCTGGGAGAACTGATCTAATCTCAGTCGACCCAAAACCAGTCTACAGGATTCAATCTCTATAGCCTTAACTCTTGGCCTGCTGTCACACAATAGCGGATCTGTGGAATGATTATTTACTGTACATCTTCAATTGATGGAAATCAAACATCTTCATGAAATGAAAATATAATGTTTTGGTAATAAGAATAGTGTAATAAAGTATTTATGAATCATTTGTAAACTGTTAGTTTATAGTTCATAAATTATCAACTGTAGTTACAGTAATAGATTAATATATTACAAATAGTGATTTCTTCATTCATTGTTTCTGTAATTAACAAATGATCATTGTTTAATTAGATCATACAGTATGTAAAGAGTTAGAACGGTTCTCAACCTTTTTTGAGCCAGCGCCCCCTATCCGATATCCAGGTCCCTGACCGCCACCCTGCGGTCGAATATTTTAGCCTTCTGCAGTTTGTGCCTTGACACAATCTTGTCTCTGAGTTCTGAATGCAGTTCCTTTGACCATATGTCTTGGTTTTTGCTCTCATATGCATTCTCAGCTGTTAGACCTTATATAGACACATCTTTGTCATTTTGGTGTATGAAGTGTAGACTTATTTATGTATTTAAGGATTTAGACATAAAGCAACATAACAAGAAGTTAAAAAAAAGAATATTCTTTAAATGCACTGTATGGACATGGATCTTTGTCATAAATAATTTTCAAATGAATGGCCTGCCATGAATTCCAACATTGATTTGGAAATTAGATTTTTCTATGATGTTTGAAAATATCCACATCAATATGCAACCATATGGTGTCTATGTGTGGCATATACAGTGGGGCTTGGAAGTTTGTGAACCCTTTAAAATTTTCTGTATTTCTGCATAAATATGACACAAAACAGACAAAGAGAACCCAATCAAAGAAATGAGAAAAAAAGAAAAATGATGTGTGATTGGCAAAAGTATGTGAACCTTTGCTCTTATCTGGTGTGACCCCCTTGTGCAGCAATAACTGCAACTAAATGATCCTGCAGAACTGACTACTGTACATCCAGCCCATTAGTGGGTTTCATCACATTAATTACTTTCTTCAGATCCTTCCACAACATTTCAATTGCATTAAGGTCGGGATTTTGACTTGGCATTCCCAAACATGTAGATGAACAATCCAAGATGGCGTAATGTGCGAGGCGTGTATTCAGTCTGTCCCGTGTATAGTTTTTGTTTTATTGTTTCGGTTTCGATTTTAAAGTTTATTATTATATCCAGACACAAAAATTCAGACGCATAACTCTCCGGTCATATGCTTCTATCCAAGACCAATATTATGTAACGTTAGCCTTGTGCGCGTCTTACTTTTCGCTGAGCCGAGGAGGGGATCCAGCTCCAGGACACCTGCTGTTGCTGACGCTTAAACCAACCACATCGCTGACATATTCCTCGGATGTGCCCCGACTATGGCGGGTTTTTCAGCATGATGAGCTTATCGTGAGTAATTTTCCGGATTCTTGGACCTGCTTGCTTCAGCCCTGGACATCGCTCCTATCATAGGCAGCTGGTTAGCGGATTTGTGGCTGTACAGAAGTACTAACAGTTACATCGGCAGGCTAGCTTTGGTGGCTAACCCTGCCCCCTTACCCGGCTCTCGGGTCCTCGCTGTTTCTCTGCATCTCTGTGACTCGGATCATATATACTCTGCGGGACTCTTGTGACTCACTGGATTACACATTGCAGTGGAATCGCTTCACTAGAACAGTGCTGTGTCGGGAGAAACACGATTGTAGCTTGTTGACGCGGGACCCTGTGCGCATGCGCGACGCTTGGTCGGTGATCGCGCTGGTTCGGTTGTCTTTTCGACTATCAGTATGTCTCGTTTATTGTTGCTTTTGTTATTTATTGTTGCATCATTCCATTGTAAATCACCCATTCATCATGTATCAGGATCCTCTGTTCTTTCAATTCCCCTCTTCTCTATAACCTCATCTGATTTACCTGGTTCCTCTAGAGATATAATTGTCTTTATTGTTACACAATGTTTAGGTTCACCTCCATTTCATATCCAGGCTCTGATATCATTGTGTGTTCATAAAGCTCTGTATACATTCTATTATGCTCATAATCCCATCCCTTTATTTTACATTTCCAAGTGCACTAAACGGCCAGTTTTCACAGTCATCAGCCGGGCTCTTATCCTTCTTCTTCTATTTTCCTCCGGAGACGTTCAGCTAAATCCTGGCCCTGTAACCTCTTTTGGAAACTTAACACCTCATATATTTTCATTTGATGACTTTTGTAATCGTAAAAGTCTTGGTTTCATGCATATTAATATTAGAAGTCTCCTCCCTAAAATTGACTTAGTCACTGCTCTGACACACTCGGCTAACCCTGACATCCTAGCTGTGTCTGAATCTTGGCTTAAGAAATCAATAAAAAATTCAGAAATATCTATTCCAAACTATAATATCTTCCGTCAAGACAGATCTGCAAAAGGGGGCGGAGTTGGAATCTATTGCAGAGATAATCTACAATGCTCCATTGTTCTATCTAGGTCCGCCCCCAAAATGTTTGAGATTTTAATTTTAAAAATCCATTTTTCCAAGGACAAATCACTAACAGTAGCTGCTTGTTATAGACCTCCTTCAGCCCCCAGTTGTGCTATAGACATGCTATGCGAATTGATTGCCCCACACTTATCCTCCGAGTTTTTACTATTAGGAGATTTAAATTTGGACATGTTAAATGTCTCAACAAATTTACAGTCTAAGCTGGATGCACTAAACCTTATACAAATGATTAACGAACCTACTAGATACAATTTAAAATCTGCAAACAAAGGCACTTTGATCGATATAGCGCTCACTAATATGCCTTCAAAATATACACCAGCGGTCTTTAGTCAGGATCTCAGTGATCACTGCCTCATTGCATGTGTTCGTAACGGGTCTGCAGTTAAAAGGCCTTCCCTCATCATCACTAAACGCTCTCTAAAGCACTTCTGTGAACAGGCCTTTCTATTAGATCTTGCCCAGGTATCCTGGAAGGACATTGACCTGATACCATATGTGGAAGACGCCTGGTTCTTCTTTAAGGATGCTTTCATTTCTATCCTGAACAAGCATGCTCCCTTTAAAAAGTTCAGAACAAAAAATAGGCACAGTCCTTGGTTCACTCCGGAATTGACCGCCCTCAGCAAGTACAAAAACATTCTGTGGCGAACTGCATTAGCCTCAAATAACCCTCATGATTTGCAGCTTTTTAAGAAAACCAGAAACCGTTATACACAGGCAGTAAGGGAAGCTAAGGCTAGTTTTTATAAACATAAATTTGCTTCTTGCAGTACCAATTCTAAAAAGTTCTGGGACACAGTCAAATCAATGGAGAACAAGAACACCTCCGCCCAACTGCCCACGGCTTTAAAGTTAGGAGATATTGTCACTACCAATAAGTCCACTATAATAGAGGGATTCAACAAGCACTTTGCTACGGCAGGCCATGTTTTCCATCCAGCTACTTGCTCCCGGGACAACAACACCGTATCTACCTTAGCATCTGGCTCTAGCCCTCCGCAATTCTCATTTGCAGAAATTCAATCTGAAGATGTCTTGAGAGAACTACAGAATCTAGACCCATATAAATCAGCTGGACTTGACAATCTGGACCCCTTCTTTCTGAAAATGTCAGCTGCAATTATTGCCTCTCCCATTACCAGCCTTTTCAATCTCTCATTTGTTTCATCAGAGATACCTAAAGACTGGAAAGCTGCTGCAGTTATCCCCCTATTCAAAGGGGGGGATACTACAGACCCAAACTGTTATAGACCCATCTCCGTCTTGCCCTGCCTCTCAAAAGTCTTTGAAAGCCAAGTCAATAAACAGATAATAGGTCATCTTGAGTTCTACCATTGCCTCTCTGATATGCAATCTGGCTTCAGAGCTGGTCATGGGTGCTCCTCAGCAACACTTAAGGTCCTAAATGATGTTATAACAGCTATTGACCAAAAACAATATTGTGCTGCTGTCTTTATTGACTTGGCCAAAGCTTTCGATTCTGTCAATCACAGTATTCTTATTGGCAGACTCAAGGGCCTGGGTCTTTCAAACAAATGCCTTTCCTGGTTTTCAAATTATTTCTCTGACAGATTTCAGTGTGTTAAGTCCGAGGGCCTGCTGTCAGAGCCCCTGGCTGTCTCTATCGGGGTACCCCAGGGCTCGATTCTTGGACCAATATTATTTTCTGTTTACATTAATGATGTCGCTCGTGCTGTAGGCAACTCTCTTATCCATCTCTACGCAGACGACACCATTTTATACACATCAGGCCCTACATTGGAAAACGTTTTAGAAAAACTCCAAAAGAGTTTTGATGACCTTCAACTTTCCTTTCGAGGCCTCCAATTGTCTTTAAATTCTGGTAAAACAAAATGCATGATTTTCAACCGGTCACGTTCTGCACCTTCTTGCCCAATAAACATCACCACCCTGGATGGGTCTAAGCTGGAAAATGTGGAGAAATACAAATATTTAGGGGTCTGGCTAGACCCCTCACTCTCTTTTCAGATCCACATAAACCATCTACAGTCTAAGATCAAGTCCAGGATCGGCTTTTTATTTCGAAATAGAGCCTCATTTACTATCTCTGCAAAACAGGCCCTTGTGAAAATGACCGTCATCCCAATACTTGACTTCAGTGATGTTGTCTATAGAACTGCATCCAATTCTCTACTCAAGAAATTGGATGTTGTTTATCACAGTGCCATTCGTTTTGTTACTAAAGCCCCATACAACACCCACCACTGCACTCTTTACTCAATAGTTGGATGGCCTTCGTTACACACCAGACGCCTAAATCATTGGCTCCAGTTAATCTACAAGTCCTTACTAGGTAAAACACCATCTTATCTAAGCACTTTAATAACCATATCTGTACCTACACTTAACCTGCGTTCGAGTAGATATATTTCTTTAGTTGCTACAAAAACTCGCACCTCATTTGGCCGTTTTTCTTTCAAATTTTCAGCTGCAAATGATTGGAACACTTTACAAAAATCTCTCAAACTCGAATCCCTTGTTCCTGTCACTACTTTTAAAACACTACTCTCCAACTTACTGACAGATCATTGTACATGTTGACGCTCTTTGCTTGTTAATGTTTTAGCACAGTCAACAAAGCCTCAACGTATTTTGCACATATTCAATTGAATTCAACTAAAACTATTTGCACATTACTATTAAGTCTGGATTATACTATTATTCTATTGATATTCCTCTCGCACTGCCACTTTACATTTTTAAACAATCTACTTTTAACTTCTTATTAATTTTTAAATGTCTTCTATATGTATGATTGTGTATTTGAATGTTTGTATGCTGTGTGTAACTTTGTTGCCTTGCACCTTCTGCCTTATCTTGGCCAGGTCGCGGTTGCAAATGAGAACTTGTTCTCAACCGATTAACCTGGTTAAATAAAGGTGAAATAAAATAAATAAAAATAAAACATTAGCTCTGCTCTTCTTTATCCATTCTTTGGCAGAATGACTTGTGTGCTTGGGGTCGTCGTCTTGCTGCATGATCTACTTGCTCCTGAGATTCAGTTCACGGACAGATGTCCTGACATTTTTCTTTAGTATTTGCTGGTATATTTCAGAATTATTTTTTCCATCTTATGCTGGAATGCAGTGTTTTTCTTTCTCATTTAAACCAAAAAGTTATATATTTCGTCTTATCCGTCCACAAAGCATTTGGTAACACTTTATTTTGATGGTCCCTTTTGAACATTCTGTTAACTAAGTAACTTTTTAACTACATGTCAACTAGCTCTCATTACAGTATTAGCAGACTGTCTGCTTAATATCTGCTAACTCTTTATTATGATGGTCTTCCAACAGACATTATACTGACTACAAGTAACTTTGCAACTACATGTTAGCTTATTCTAATCCTAACCCTTCCAGTCTACTAATACTCTAATGAGATTTAGTACAAGTGCAACGTTACTTATAGTCAACAGAATGTGTTAAAGGTACCATTAAAATTGAAACCAAGCATTTTCCCAATAGCCCTCTGGCTTGTCCACATGATTTTTAGCAAACTGCAGATGGAGAGCAGTGACTTTCTCCTCCCAACTCTGCCAATCACAGCATGGTTGTTCAGTGTTCTCCTGATGGTGGACTCATGAACATTAACATGAGCCGATGTGAGAAACCTGAGAGTTGAGAGTTGCTTAGAAGTTACCCTGGGATCCTTTGTGACCTTGTGGACTATTACACTTCTTGCGTCTTGGAGTGATCTTTGTTGGTCGACCACTCCTTGGTTTTGGTGACAATGGTCTTGAATTTCCTCCATTGTACACAGCCTGTCTGACTGTGGATTTGTGGAGTCCAAACGCTTTAGAGATGGTTGTATCCCTTTTCAGTCTGGTGAGCAACAACAACCCTTTTTCTGAGTTCCTCAGAAATCTCCTTTGTCCATGCCACGGTACACTTCCACAAACATTGTGAAGATCAGACTTTTTGATATATCCCTGTTCTTTAAAAAGAAAGGACTAAATAAAAGTACACACTGACACCTGACTATCAATACATTGACTGAAAACATCTCAGAACAGGTGGACCCTAATTTCACCTTCAAATTAACAGCTAATTTTAGAGGTTCAGTTTTGACATTCAAATATTTGTAATATTGGATAATTTTCCTGAATAATTAAATGATTATATATAATAACGATTTAAATTAATTCGTCTTTGTCTCTAGGATACGTACCAAAAACTTTTAAGCTGGCTATGATTAAACCGCTTGTTAAAAAAACACAACTTGATCCTACAGAATTAGTCAATTACAGGCCGATCTCTAATCTGCCATTTCTGTCAAAGAAATCCTCACAACTGTGTACCTTTCTAGAAATAAATGATATCTGCGAGGATTTTCAGTCCAGATTTAGACCGTACCATAGTACCAACACAGCTCTTGTTAGAGTCACAAATGATTTGCTCTTATCATCCGATCGTGGTAGGACCGCTGCTGTTCACTCTGTACATGCTACCATTATGAGATATCATTAGGAGACATGGAATTAGCTTTCACTGTTATGCCGATGATACTCAGCTGTATATTTCTTCAAAACCTAACGAAACTTACCAATTCACAAAATTAACGGAATGCATAGCTGATATAAAAAATTGGATGACTAGTAATTTCCTACTACTAAATTCTGAAAAAAACGGAGATTCTAATTATTGTACAAAAAACTTCCACACGTAATAACCTAGAACACTTGATGGCTGCTCTGTTAAGTCTTCGTCGTCGGTTAGGAACCTGGGTGTGCTCTTTGACACCAATCTTACATTTGAAAGTCATGTGTCTATTATCTGTAAAACCGCATTTTTCCATCTTAAAAATATATCTAAATCACGCCATATGCTCTCATTGACAAATGCGGAACAATTAGTTCATGCATTCATGACCTCAAGGCTAGATTATTGTAATGCTCTACTGGGTGGTTGCCCTGCACGCTTAATAAACAAACTACAGCTAGTTCAAAACGCAGCAGCTCGAGTTCTTACCAGAACTAGGAAGTATGACCATATTAGCCCCGTTCTGTCAACACTGTATTGGCATAACATTGTATAAATGTTAAAATATTGCTGATTACTTACAAAGCACTAAATGGTTTAGCTCCGCAGTACTTGAGCGAGCTCTTAACGCATTGTAGTCTTTCACGTCTATTGCGATCTCAAATTCCGGCCAGTTAATAATACCTAGAATATCAAAATCGACTGCTGGCGGTAGATCCTTTTCCTACTTAGCACCAAAACTTTGGAACAGTCTTCCTACCATTGTCCGGGAAGCAGACACACTCTGTCAGTTCAAATCTAGATTAAAGACACATCTCTTTGACCTAGCATTCACATAATGCATTATAGACTTCTATAACTCAATGTTACGCTGAATAGATTAGGTCAGCCGGAACTGGGAACACTTCCCTTATATCCTGATGTACTCGTTACATCATAAGAAGAATGGCATCTACGCTAATTTTAGTGTATTTGTTTATCCCGAGGTTTTCCCGCAGTCTGCCGGATCCAGGCCGTATCCAGATCTGACGAAGGACCTTCGCCTGGACCCGATGACAACGCAGTGCTGAAGTGCCAACTAGTCTCTCCCTATGGAGGATCCCTTACCACTCTATAGATAAAGTGCTGTGGGGAAATTTGGTTCTCGTATCTAGTGATAAAATAAAATAAAATTCTGTATCAAATTTATAGGCAGGACAAGTAGTTTGTTTAGGCTTGGTTTGTAGGGAATTACAAACCTGCGCACATATATTCAAATGCGCATGACTATATAATTAATTATTAATGCGCACGTGAGCGTCATCAGCGTTTATTACAGGTTCGCGTTTAAAGTCTGTGTAGAGAGAACGGTGTCGTCTTAGCGGCCCCTAATTTAATAACTAATTATCGTTGCGACGGAAGTGAATCAATCAAAACTAACTTTAGCTGAAAAATAACATTATTCAAGAACCGCTATAAAGCCAAAACAATCTGTTACCTTAAATTATCCGTTTATCTCTTTAAAGCAGCTTCGAAACAATCTACATTGCTAAAAGCGCTATATAAATGAAGATGACTTGACTTGACTTGAAACACATCAATATTCATGGTGGTTCATGCCTACCTCGCATACAACTTTCTTACACAAAATATGTCTTAAAAATTTTAAATCAATATATTGTTTTATCTGAACGAGTATTCAGGATGATTTTCACATAGTTTTGAAGCAAATATTCTAGGCTACGGGATACAATTTTCAAGAGTCTTGTGAAGAAATAATCAGTTTTACAAATGTAAACGTAAAATGTAAATGTAAGAAATAATCAGTTTGGGTTTCATGACCTTATTTCAGTGACACATTTTTTTTTTTCACAAACCACCCATAAATATCATTATCACAAAACTACAAACTTTTACATACATGCTGCTGACATATTATTGTAGCAGAGTTTGTGCTGAATGCAGTGTAATACGACTTTAGCCATGAAAATGTCACAAGTAACAGAAATAAGCGCAAATGTCAGAGCATGTCAGAACACCTCCAGGACCCAGAAAACACCTCAGACCCCAGAGGGTTAATAACTAATGATCTTTGCAATGGAAGTGAATAGATAACTTTAGCTGGACAATATCTTTACTCTAGAGCTGCTGTAAAGCCAAAACAATCACTGTTACTTTAATTTCCTATAAGCTGCTTTGAAACAATCTATTTTGTCAAAAGTGCTATATAAATGAAGTTAAGTTGACTTTACTTGGACCCCCTTTTGCCTTTATTCATCACGGCATAGATTCAACAAGGTGCTGGAAACATTCTTCAGAGATTTTGGTCCTATTGACAGGATATCATCACGCAGTTGCTACAGATTTGTCGTCTGCACATCCATGATGAGAATCTCCTGTTCCTCCACATCCCAAAGCTGCTCTATTGGATCGAGATGTGGTGACTGTGAAGGCCATTTGAGTTTAGTGAACTCCTTTTCATGTTCAAGAAACTAGTTTGAGATTATTTGAGCTTTGTGTTATGCTGTGATACCCTGCTGGAAGAGGCCATCTGGAAATGGTACACTGTGGTCGTAAATGGATGGACATGGTCAGCAAAAATACTCAGGAAGGCCGTGGCGTTTGAATTATGCTCAATTGGTACTAAGGGGCCCAAAGTGTTGGGGTGATGAGTGTTTCATTTAGTTGGGCAGTTTGAAACAAATATGATCAGGTGATATAGTTTTCATCATCAAAAGGTAGAACCAAAAGTGGTAATTTGTTATTAATAGATTTTATTCACCAACCATTTTTTCTTGCAACAGATCACACACGTTGCGGATGCTGCTGTCATTGTTTTTGGCGTATACCTACCAGCGCAACATCATTGTCATAGAAACCAATGCAGATATTCTGGAAAATGAAAGAGCGGCATGGACACACAAATCGGATCTGAACATTTGTGATACACAATATGGACGTCAATTATTTTAGATCAGATTCCAATCGGATACACAAATAATATGACCTGGACTGACAGTTTGAATGTATAAAGGTGACTGGACGACGTCTCTAAGTTATATTATTTATTTATATAGTGATATTTTTGTCAGGGCCAAAGCCTTTTTGACAGTGTCCAGACATGTAGTGCACTAGTGCTGTGGGCGACCCACGGTCCAGTCCCGGCTTGTGGTCTTTACCGGCTCCCACTCCCCTTTGCTTCTCTCGTTGTCTCTCCTCTCAAAATTGTATATGCTGTCAATATATGCAATATATGTTAATAATGTATTTTTTCATGTCTAAGTAATGAATGAAAAATGTAAGTGTGTTAGAACCTCACACACAGAAAGAATGCCTATGATTACTGCTGAGATCCCATTGGATTATGTCTTACTCCTGAAGACATTTACATTTAGTCATTTAGCAGACGCCTTTATCCAAAGCGACTTACAACTGAGGACTACAGCAAGCGAGTCATCGTGAAGAGGCAAAAAATAACGCAAGAAGTGCTCAAAATACAAAGTTCTGGCATTGCTCAGAGTAGCATAAGCCAAAACAAGGGAGGGTAAAGGAGAGGGTTTTTTTTTTCAAGACAAAGAGATGAATTGTCCCTTTTCAAAGAGCAGTGATTCAGCAGATCTCAAGGTTATCTGGAGAAGTGGACACATGAGACACTAGTGGAGTTTCATTTAAATGTGGAACAAAAATGTATTCTTTTATATAATGCCAAGGTATGCAGGTGTAGAAAGACCAGAACAGAAATCTGAACCGTAATCACTGGGGCTGAAGGAAGAAAGAAATATGTTATGTATTTTTAATGCATTGCGTGTGTGTGTGTGTGTGTGTGTGTGTGTGTGTGTGGTCCTGGTAAACACGTTATGGGAATAAAATGTCCCCAGAAATATGGCAATATACAAAATAGTTGGTCTTGTGGGGACATGTTTTGGTCCCCATGAGGAAAATAGCTTATAAATCCTTTTTTTGACAATGTAAAAATGCAGAAAATGTTCAGTGATGGGCAGGTTTATGGGTATTTCTAATTTTCTCATTTATTTCTAATAACATTGAAATATTATTAATACAATACTAACGACGACATATGATACATTATGCTATCCGGTAACACTTTATAATAACTGCACGCTATTAATCATTAGTTAAGTAGGATTAAGTATGAGATTAAGTATTTATTATTAAGTATTAGTTATAATAAAACATTCATAGACATTAATAAGCAGTTTATAAATACAGCTATAAATGCTTTATTCTTGATTTAAAAGCGTATCTATAATGTGTTTAATAATTGTATTGTCCTTTCTAAATGAAGGATAGCATTATTTACAAACCAGTTATTTTGGAGTTGGCAGTGATTCGATTCGACTTAGAAATTGTAAGTAAATGTAGTAAATTCAGGTAGTTATAAAACATTTAGTAGTGGTCAGTTAACTGTTTGAGAGCTCATCTAAAGTGAGGACTAGTTATGCTAGATTTAAAGGCTCATTTGTCTTTGAAACTGAAAAAATAAACAAACACAACACAGTGACACAGAACATAGACATAATAACAGCCTTTAAATCTCCTTCGTAAATGCTTTACAAGGCATAACTAGTCCTCACTTTAGATGAGCTCACAACAATAGTAACTGACCACTACTAAATGCTTTAAAACTACCTGCATTAACCCTGAATTACAGTAGAAATACATGTTATTAAAGCAGTTACTAACACACTAAGTAACTATTACTATATGTCTGAATAATAAGATGTATGAATGTACATTTAAATAGTTTATTAATCATTTACTTACTAAGTGATCTTATGAACCACTGACAACTCCTAAATAACTGGTGTGTAAATAATGCAATACTTCATTTATAAATGATAATTGAGCATTAATAAAGTATGAAAATACAATTATTAAACACATAACAGATATGCTTTTAAATCAAGAATAAAGCATGTATAGCTGCATTTAGAAACTTCTTATTAATGTCTCTTAATGCGTTATAAATGATGAATTAACTGTTTACTAATGCTTAACTAATGATTAATAACGTGCAGTTATTATAAAGTGTTACCAGCTATTCTTCTATTTCCCCTATTTTCTTATGTCACTAAACAATTACATAACAGGCATACAAATATGTAACAATCCAGATATGAAGCATTTGAGAGGATCATTTGAATAATTCCACCCAGTTACAAGAAAAGTGCTTAAAAAGCCCCAGTCTCTCTTGTACCACACAAAACATGATGCCATCTAAGACTCCACCTTCCATCTTCTCTTAGCAGTATAAAGAAGGTAGAAACTTTATCTCTCTCTCTCCCTCTCTCTCTCTCTCTCTCCCTCTCTCCCCCCCCTTTCTCTCTTTCACCGTTTCTTCATTTAAGCAAGTCTTCAAGTCTAAGGACAGCTCTAATATCAGAGCTAATGTTCAGCGTTTAGTCCTGGATAGCGAGCACCACGGTCTGTGAAACTGCACATCGCAGAGAAGCACAATGGCTTCAGCCGGCCTGGAGATCCTGGGGATGATCCTGACTGTGGCGGGGTGGCTCGGCGTGATGGTCGCCTGCTGCTTGCCCATGTGGAGAGTAGCGGCGTACATAGGCCAGAACATCGTCATCACACAGATCGTGTGGGAAGGTTTGTGGATGAGCTGCGTGGTGCAAAGCACAGGACAGATGCACTGCCGAGTGTACGACTCCATGCTGGGGCTCCCGGACGAGCTGCAGGCTGGCCGCGCGCTCACCGTCGTCAGCACGCTGCTCGGGGTGGTGGGCATGGCTCTGGCCGTGGCGGGGGCAAAGTGCACCAACTGCACCTCGGATGCCTCCAGCAAGCCACGCATCATGATGGCAGCGGGGGGCACGTTCATAACCTGTGGGCTGCTGCTGTTAGTGGCCGTCTGTTGGACAGCTAACGGCATCGTCATGGATTTTCACAACCCGCTTCTAGAGGAGACGCAAAAGAGGGAGTTTGGGAACTCGCTGTACTTCGGATGGGGTGCCTCCTGCCTGCTGATCCTAGGTGGAGCCATTTTGTCTTGTTCCTGCACCTCAAAAGCACAGAACAATGCCGTGCCGACAAGAGTGGACTACTCGGGGGTCAAATCCCTCTCTGTGAATGGATATGACAGGAGAGACTATGTTTGAGGGCTCTGGATCTGTGCACATGAAGGACCTCCTTGAGGGAAAAGCCAACAAGTCTGCTAAATGACAAGCATTCAAATGTCAACAGCAAGTGAATGATCGATGCTGAATCTTGAATACCAACATGGCAGATATACAATTAGTATTATTGTTTTTGTTTATTAATGTTGCAAGAACTAAGTTTAATTGTAATTGTGTCTTTTGATCCAGACGCTAGGTGATAATCAGTAGCTCTTTGACTCACTGAAATGATTATAATAGATGCTTTTCCATTCAAACTGCAAGATTAATTAAATGATCAATGAACATGATTTTATTGAAACAGACATTGGTCTGTTTATCAATAAGTATTTTACCAATTTTGCTAAATGGGTAACAATTTATTTTGATGGTCCCTTTTGAACAGTCTGTTGACTATAAGTAACTTTGAAACTACATGTCAACTAGCTCTCATTAGAGTATTAGTAGACTTTCTGCTTAATATCTGCTAACTCTTTATTGTGATGCTCCTCCAACAGACATCACTGACTTTGAGTAACTTTGCAACTACATGTCAATTTATTCTAACCCTAACCCTTCCAGTCTACTAATACTCTAATGAGATTTAGTAGACACAAGGTGCAAACTTACTTATACAAATGTGTTGAAGGGACCATCAAAATAAAGTGAAATCGCTAAATGCTAGATTTTGTCAAAAACAAAAAATACATATAGCCTATATTGGTGGATTACAAACTAAAGTGTACATCTGAAATTAATGCATTTATTTGAAGGAAAACATCAATACATGTTGTTTTCGACTTTTTCACCTTTCCCCCTCAAAGTCTATCAAAGTTTATAACATTGAATCATGGACGAACTATGGAAACAAAGTACTTGGAAAACTCAGAAACTAGAGTGAAGCAAAGAGTGCACTTTATCATCATTCGTAATCAACCCTACTCTTAAAGGTCTACCACAAATATAAATGATACTCTCCCAGTTGGGAACGGAGACAATGCGCTGGTTGTTCTGGTAAATCTCTAAACCTCTTTGTTCCCGATCCTTTAGTCAGGAGAGCGTAACTGAGACTATGGAAAGATAAACTCACCTGCCTTATTGCTCAGAGGAGCTAGATAATTACTCTTTTTACTCTAGTGTTTGGTAATTAGGAAAATATGTAAAGATTTTGTGGGTTATTATGCTAACCTTCTTTTGCAGCTCATTAAATATTATCATTCGAAGTACTGTAACGTATTTTGTTTACTGCTCATTTCAGTTGAAATATTGACAGATGATATAAAACAAATGTGTCTGAATTAATTATTGTTTCATGCCACAAAACAGCAATGTTAGCGCACATTTGATGCAATAGATTTGAACATACTTTTGCACACAGAAAAGATGCCAATTCCACTTGTTCCTTACTATCATACTCCTAAATAAATAACCACTGCAAAGGTTAAAGCAAGGTCACAAGACTTTGCATACCTATGCATGACTGATTAGAGTTTGAGTGTGTGTGTATAATGTGTGTGTGAGAGAGAGAGAGAGAGAGAGAGAGAGAGAGAGAGCTGAATATGCATATTTGTGATGCTGTTTAGATTAGATAGACTCTGTTATTGAGTGGCCTTGTGGAGCTGATAGCAGCTAAAGACATGCTCTCATGCATCAGTGGACTGTATTGCTCCTTCTCAAGTGAATCCTGAAGAATCAACTCCCCAAGTTGAATGATCAATCTCAAACGAATCTCTGCTCATAGTATCCAAACAAAATGATGAAATATCATCATTTATAATTGTGTATAATTGTGGTATACTTGCGTCCACATTTCAAGCATGCTTTCTAATCTCACACCGTTGGAATTTTTGTTCAAAAGTGTGGTCTTGCCGGTTATCCTTTAACCAGTCCCCGCTGGGCTTTTGTTATCTATCCACTATTTGGTCTCGGAGTGGGAAATACCAGATGAAGACAGCTAAATCATTAAACAAACTTGTTTCCTAGCCAAGGTTAAGCTCACTCAAAAACCAGCAAAGTTTAGCCAATCCCCCCAGACTTTTTCCAGCATAACTCCACCTTCCTCACCGTTGCCATTATAAAGCCTTCATTGTGCTGAGAGCCTTTCCTTAGCGAATGCAACCTGTGAGTTTATATCCCGGCACGTTCTTCCAGCCTAAGTGATCAGAATGGCAGCTCTTGGGTTAGAGATACTAGGGGTCACCCTGGCTGTGTTAGGTTGGATTGTGGGCATTGTGTCTTGCGCTTTACCCATGTGGAGGGTGACGGCTTTCATCGGGGTGAACATTGTAACGGCGCAGACCATATGGGAAGGAATCTGGATGAGCTGTGTGGTGCAGAGCACTGGCCAGATGCAGTGCAAAGTCTACGACTCCATGCTGGCCCTCAGCTCAGACCTGCAGGCGGCCCGGGCTCTGTGCGTGATCGCCATCGTGACGGGAGTACTGGCGCTCATGCTCTCTATTTTGGGGGCCAAGTGCACTAAATGCCTAGAAGAGGAGCGTGCCAAAGCCAGAGTTATGATCGCCGCTGGAGTCACCTTCATCTGTGCTGCGGTCATGCACTTGATCCCTGTGTGTTGGTCTGCGCACAGTATCATCAGAGCCTTCTACAACCCCATAGTCATTGAGGCACAGAAAAGGGAGATAGGTGCGTCTCTGTACCTGGGCTGGGCGTCCAGTGCCCTCCTGCTCCTCGGCGGGGGCCTCCTCTGCTGCAGCTGCCCCCCACAGCAGGAGAATAGGTACGGTCCGCCCAGCAGGATGGTTTACTCCGTCGCACGTTCTGTACCACCCACTGGCTTTGACAAACAGAATTATGTGTGAACAAACGTACTCTTTTTGAACAGAAAATGCGGCGACACAGTATAAGACAATGTGCAGTGAGATCTGTCGCTTTGCCATTCAAATGTATTTGCTGTGCTCTCTTTTGTTTGGTGGTGTTACCCAGTTTATTCAACCAGTTTTGAAGAATTGCAAGTATTACATTATTTCTAATGAGCACATCTATATATATGTTTATAACCGTGCGTGTAAAATGATGTTGTAATTATTAGTACTGTGTTTTTACTAATAATTAAAGATTCTCTTCAGTGTTTCAATATATTTTTGCAAACATTTCAGTACATGTGTTTACATGATATATGAGCTCATGTTCAAGTGTGCCACTCTCTGTTGTTTGCTGGAGGGTGTTTTTTTATTAACCAATAAAAACAGTATATTAAAAGTAATAGTTGTTAAAAATATAAATGAGTGTTTATCTATATTCCGTGTTTTTTTCTGGTTGTAACTAAAATGCACTGAACAAACTTACTGTGCCATCTTTGTTGAGTTGTCTAGTATGAAACACAGACAGTTACAGAACCTCAATGATGAGGTGATGAGTTGAATCGTCTGTCACTACCTTGTTATTCACCTGTTTCCAAGATCTACTCGCTCTGCACAAGAATCTTGTCTTTGTCCGGGCCCGAACTGTCCAAGTGGTTCCCAGACAATGGGTCTGTTTCAGGGATGAAGATGAGGCGCTGGGTCATGGAGTGTAACACAAATCTCTTTGTGCTTTGTGCATTTAATAATGGACCTTTGAGAACATCCATGCAGCCTGAAGATCGAGGACTCTAACATTGAGAGTATTATGCCATCCATAAAGTATAAGACAGAGCTTCACATGTCCATATATTTAAACACTTAGTGTCATGTCTCTACACTTGTTTGTTAAAGCACATTTTAAGTCATCATAGGGCAGCAACTTCATGAATGCCAACAGACATGTTCTGCATCCACATTCGTTCCCTATTTCCCACTATATGCATCAGCCATTTTGTAGGGCTGTCCGGATTCCAAGGGAACAGTTTTATTCCCTACAGTATATTTTTGCACTTTGATTTATGGCGTGCAACCTATATAGATTTGCCAGTGATGTATTCCCTATAATCTAATGCAAAGAGGACTGACAAGTTTTAAAAGAAATGCATGTCCGCTATTATATTTCTTGACTAATTTACTGAGGTAATGTATTATTGTTATGGGAGGAAATATAATTTTGTGGATGATTTAAATATTCAGTTATTTAGGTAACATGTCTAGTCATTGAATGCTGTTATGTTATGTCTGATGTTCTCTGATCATATGATACACTTCTTGGAAAATAATGTTTCTAGATACTAAGATAATAAATTCAATTATTCAAATGTGTTTTTATTTATTTATCATATATTAATTATTATTATTATATCATATCAAACATGACAAACGGAACAACACTTTAGAGTCCTCTCTGGTGCACAATAATTACGTCAATGTCTAAAAATTTAAAAATGAAAAGATAGATAGTTGTACCTTTTGGATTTCTAATTTTGGACTATATGGCGTTTAATATTTAAGGACTATTGATTGAGGGAACAAGCTATTGTCAAGATGTTCAGTTAAAACCAAACATCAGATTTAGAAATATAATATTATTCAAGTGAATTGATCTTGGAATGATTGTAAGTGCTTATTTCCTGGAATTGTCCTGCACAATGTCTGTGAAAAACAAAATAACAAACAAACAAACAACTATATACAAGTGAGCTCCACTTCTGTGTGTGCATTGATAATGAGAGACATCTGAAGTTATAGAAGAAAAGGCAGATTTTTCAGCCTATTTCCAGCTGTTGGCCTCGTTTCACTGTAGAATCAGAGGAAGTTGAAAGATGTGCATGTGTCTTTCCTGCATGAGGTAATGTCATTTTTTTTTTTTTTTTTTATATATCAGAGCCAGTGGTGAGGTGAGGTCATGGCTGTTATAGTGACCAACTGAGAAACCACTGTCCTTCTGAGCCAACACTTCGCATTACGAATGCAAAGGCACATTGCGACGATTACAGAATAAGTTTTTTTTCAATGTTTTTGCTCCCTGAATCTTCATTGACATATTATACAGCAAATGAAC
Source organism: Phoxinus phoxinus (assembly GCF_949152265.1). Taxonomy (NCBI): domain Eukaryota; kingdom Metazoa; phylum Chordata; class Actinopteri; order Cypriniformes; family Leuciscidae; genus Phoxinus; species Phoxinus phoxinus. The sequence continues at coordinate 12,499,535 of NC_136879.1, forward strand.
ATCACAAACATTCACAGTGTAATGGTATATGAATTGCATCCTAATTCACCCCATTACAATAGTTTATGTTGCCTTTCCTTGTGCTCTTGTTGTTATTTTGGATAGGTTTTTTTGCATGTGTAGTCAAAAAATTCTGCTGTAACTGTGAATCTTTCCAGTGCCTTGTTGAATCCATGCCAAAAAAAAGATGAATCAGGCTGACACCCAGTATCAGAAAGATATGGCTAATAAAGTGCCCATTGAGTGTAGGCCACCTGACTCAATAAAACCAGTGCAATGGTCTGCCTCAAGAATGTGACGAATAACGGCAACTTTCCAAAATATTTCTCATGTGTTTTGAATTGTTGATGCTTGGTCACTAACAGTTTGAATATAATTACATTTTTCTTGTTTCAATTATACATTTTTAAGAGTTATTTTGAAAAACATGATCTTGTTCTCGAAGATCGAACTAGTCCACTCTGTTTAACTTCTGAAAACACAGAGAAGCAGACATACAGAAAGATGGCAGGCAGATATATGGAAATCATGTTACCTTTGTTTAATAAAATGTAACCTAGATTAACACAGATAATAATGTCTTTTAGTGTTACCTGGCAGCATTATCCAAAAGCTCTGCGTTGGTTTAGCAGGAGATCACACGTTTAAAGCATTCTGCAATGATAGCTCCACAGGTTACAGAAACATCCATGCAGACCTTGCTGGTGTTCCCTTTCGAAGGAACTCGCGATGTGTCGATGACGCTTTGGGAACGCGTACAGCGTGAACGAATCTGAAGCAGCTATGTCAACTTAGTCCAAAATAATGAATGAACGAGCGCCACGTGCGGGTGACATCATGACCAGGAAGATACATAAGCGCATACGGTGAAACCGGCACTTCAGCTTTTTTTGCCTCAGCAAAACAATCTGTGTCTGACTGTCTGTCTATTTACGGTTGTCTGTGATTTATATTTATATATATATCTTAGGAGAAATGGCGAAACAATTATACAGGCTGTGTGCTTCTCCTTGCCCGCGTTATTTAACGGGTGGGGACACACACGAGCTTTGTGTAATGTGTTTGGGAGTGGAGCATGCGGTGTCAGCCTTCGAGGGGGCTGACTGCCAGCATTGTGAGAAGCTTCCGCTTCGCATGCTCCGCTCCCGTCTGTCACTCTTTGAGGAGAGTGGTCAGGCTCGCGATCCTCAGGGTGCAGGACCCGCTGTTGCCGAGGCAACACGGAGAATGCATTCCTGGGGGTTGGAGACGGGTCCAAGGACCTTATCTCCTTCCTGTCCTGGGAGATCCAGCGCTCTCTCTCCGGTGTCGGAAGCCCGCTCTGCGGCTTCTTCCGCCCGGGTAGAGAGCCCAATGCTTCAGTGCTCTAGCTCCGAGGAGGTAGATGTACTAAGCATTGGCAGTGACACAATCACTGGAGAAGAGGACTCGCCATCCTCTTCTCCAGCATATGAGGAGCTGGTGGAAGTGATAACTCGTGCTGTGGATAAATTACATATTGAATGGCCAGCCGAGAAAAGGGGCGCTCGTCCGAAAAGCAAATTAGACGAGCGCTTCTTACCATCTAATGTTTCACTTCCACCACGAGGTCTTCCATTTTTTTCTGATCTTCACAGTGAGCTGTCTAGATCATGGGATAAACCATATTCTTCTCGGCTGTTTAGTCCTCAAGTGCATATTTATTCGGGGATTAGAGGGCTGAGAGAGCATGGTTATGAGTCGATGCCCCGGGCTGAACAGACGCTCGCGAGTTATCTGTCACCCGGTTCAGCATCGTCTCTGAAGACCTTGTCTTTGCCCACTAAGCCATTAAAAACGACATCTACATTAGTGGGCAAAGCATATACGGCAGCAGGTCAGGCTGGAGCGTGTCTGCACACTATGGCACTGCTCCAGGCATATCAGGCTGAGCTGCTGGGGGATTTGGATAAAAGTGAGGGAGTTGGTCCCGAGGAGGTTCGAGAACTTCATCGGGCCACAGATTTATCTCTCAGGGCTACTAAGGAGACCGCCAGAGCAATCGGGCGGTCTATGGCAGCTCTTGTAGCCACTGAGAGGCACCTCTGGCTGAATCTGGCAGATTTAAAGGACAAAGATCGTTCTTTTCTGCTGGATGCTCCTGTCGAGCCTTCTGGTCTCTTCGGCGACTCTTTCGAAGAAATTTCTCCCTCGCCGAGTCCAACCCCCTGGGGCTGCTGTGCGTGAGCAGCCCTAGCCGTCAGGCTCCTCATATAGAGGTCAGCAAAAGGAGAGTGTTGCGTCTCGTGCACCTCCGCAAAAATACTGGAAGCAGACGCAACACTCTCAGTCGAAGTCTTCTAAGCCGAAGCCGGATCTGAGGACCGTTCTTCAGGCTAAGAAGGCTCAAAAGAAAAGGTCCTGACGCCAATGGCGTCAGACCAGTGAGGGCAGCCCCACCCGGGGTGCAGCGGGTCACACCTCAGTATACGGTGTCCGTTCCACCTCGGTGTCCTCAGGGGACCATTCTGCCAACCCCGCCACCCTTGGTGCTTCGGGGCGCAGTGGTTCCCAGCGAATGTCTGCCGCAATGTTGACCCGACATTGCGTCGGACATGAACCTTCTGAGGGGGGTTCAAAAACAGTCAGTTCGGGTAGTTCCTGCCGGTATGTTTCAGGTCCCCGAGCTGAGTGTCTCAGTTACACCAGAGACCAGAGGGGCTGGTTCCCCTTAGTAGATTTTCTGTCAGAGTGGAAGATTCTGCCAAATATTTCTCGATGGGTCCTGCATATTGTAGAGAGAGGATACAGAATCCAGTTCGTTTCTCGTCCTCCTCGCTACAACGGGGTGTTGCTCACGTTAGTGCGTCCCGAGCAGGCTCTGGTGATGGAGCAAGAGGTGGAAGCTCTGTTAGCCAAGAAGGCTATAGAGCAGGTGTATCCACCCGACAGGGAATCGTGTTTTTACAGCCGCTATTTCATCGGTCCAAAAAAGGATGGGGGGTTGCGTCCCATTTTAGATCTTCGTCTGTTCTAAGAGGTTTTCTTTCGGGGGCAAAGAATACCAGTATCGGGTACTTCCGTTCGGTCTAGCACTATCACCCCGCACGTTCACGAAATGCGTAGATGCAGCTCTGGCCCCGCTCAGGCTGCAGGGCATACGTATTCTGAACTACATAGACGACTGGCTGATTCTAGCGGAATCAGAGCAGTTAGCGGTTCGGCACCGAGGTGTTGTTCTCGCTCATATGCGGAAATTGGGGTTGAGGCTCAACGCCAAGAAGAGTGTGCTGTCTCCATTACAGAGGACCACTTTTCTTGGTGTGGTATGGGATTCAGTCACGATGCGGGCCACTCTATCGCCCGCTCGTGTAGCTGCTATCCTGACAGCCACGAAAGAGCTAACGCTAGGCCAGTCACGCACTGTAAAACAGTTCGAGAGACTGTTGGGTCTCATGGCAGCGGCGTCCAATGTGATACCCTTTGGCCTGCTGTACATGAGACCTTTGCAGTGGTGGCTCAGGACCAGAGGGTTCTCCCCGGGAGGAAACCCACTTCGGGTAATCAAGATCACGCGGCGGTGTCTCCGCGCCTTGGTTATGTGGAGGAAACATTGGTTCCTGTCCCAGGGTCCGGTGTTGGGAGCTCTTTGTCATCTTTGATCTCGACAGATGCTTCCCTCACCGGCTGGGGAGCGGTAATGGAAGGCCGCTCAGCTCAGGGTCTGTGGAGGAGTCATCATCTCTCTTGGCACATAAATTGCCTGGAGATGATGGCCGTTTTCAATGCATTGAGGCACTTCCTCCCAGACCTGAGGGGCCACCATGTGCTTGTCCGGACAGACAACACATCGGTGGTCTCTTATCTGAATCGCCAAGGAGGTCTACGGTCGCGTCCACTGTACAAGTTGGCGCACCAGATCCTCGTATGGTCCCTAGGGAAATCACGCTCTCTGAGGGCAGTGTATATTCCGGGGGTACAGAATATTGGAGCAGACGTCCTGTCGAGGCAGGAGCTGAGGCCAGGGGATTGGAGACTCCACCCCGAGGCGGTGGAGAAGATATGGGAGTTTTATGGCCAGGCTCAAGTGGACCTTTTTGCGTCTCAGCACACGACCCACTGTCCACTTTGGTTCTCCCTTACTCACCCAGCCCCCCTGGGGCTGGATGCTATGGTACAGACGTGGCCGAGGCTACGGCTGTACGCCTTTCCCCCTGTTGCTCTGCTCCCAGGAGTTCTGGAGCGAGTCCGCCAATGCGGAGTAAGCCTATTGTTAGTAGCACCGCGCTGGCCGAGTCGAATCTGGTTTGCGGACCTAATTCATCTCCTAGACGGTCCTCCCTTGGAGATCCCGATCAGGAGAGACCTTCTGTCTCAGGCCGGGGGCACAATATTTCACCCCCGACCAGAGATATGGAAACTATGGGTTTGGCCTCTGAGGGGGCCCAATTCGTAGAGAGTGGTCTCTCAGCCGAGGTTGTTGAGACCATTCTAAGCTCCAGAGCTCCCGCTACAAGGAAGTTGTACACTTTAAAATGGAGAGTTTTCACTTCTTGGTGTCACCAGCGTCAGTGGGATCCGGTTTCCTGTTCAGTAAACACAGTACTGGAGTTCCTGCAGGAGCGCTTTGCGTCAGGTTTATGTCTGTCCACCTTGAAAGTTTATGTGGCGGCCATTGCGGCTTTCCACACCCCGGTGGGTGGTACATCTTTGGGTCGAGACCCCCTGATTACTCGTTTCCTTCGTGGTACCCTGAGGCTAAGGCCTGCAACTCGCACTAGGATGCCGGCTTGGGATTTGGCATTGGTTTTAGAAGGCCTATCTGGGGCTCCGTTTGAGCCCTTAGAGTCGGTCTCAGAAAAATTTCTTACTTTTAAGACTATTTTCCTCCTAGCCATCTCGTCCCTTAAGAGAGTCGGAGATCTTCAGGCCCTTTCGGTATCTCCTACCTGCCTGGAGTTCGCTCCAGGCATGGTTAAGGCTTTTTTATACCCTAAGCAAGGTTATTTCCCTAAGGTATCTACCATCACTCCTAGGCCTATTGTGCTGCAGGCTTTCTGTCCTCCTCCGTTCACTTCATCGGACCAGGAAAGGTTGAACCTCTTGTGTCCAGTGCGAGCACTGGACACTTATGTTCATCGGTCTTCTTCTTGGAGGAAGGCCGACCAGCTGTTTGTTTGTTTCGGATCACCCAAGAAAGGTCTTCCTGCTTCTAAGCAGACAGTTAGTAAGTGGATAGTTGAGGCTATTACTCTTGCTTATGAGTCTTCTGGCCAGCCTTGCCCTTTGGTGGTCAGGGCTCATTCTACTAGAAGTATGGCGGCCTCTAAAGCTTTAATTTCTGGAGTTTCTCTCCAAGACGTTTGTGATGCGGCGGGTTGGTCCTCTCCGCTTACGTTCGTCAGATTTTATAGCCTGGACCTGGATGCTGCCCCAGGGTCCCATGTTCTTAGTGCTTAGTGTTTTCTGGATGACAGTATTACACTCAGGCATTTGTAACTATGGCGGTTTGGGTATTCTCGTTCCCAAAGCGTCATCGACGCATCGCGAGTTCCCTCGAAAGGGAACGTCTCAGGTTACGTATGTAACCATAGTTCCCTGAGAAAGGGAACGAGACGATGCGTCGCCCTGCCATACTTCCTGCATTCCTGGGATTGTCTTGCTTCGGCAAGTTTATGCTGAAGTGCCGGTTTCACCGTATGCGCTTATGTATCTTCCTGGTCATGACGTCACCCGCACGTGGCGCTCGTTCATTCATTACTTTGGACTAAGTTGACACAGCTGCTTCAGATTCGTTCACGCTGTACGCGTTCCCAAAGCGTCATCGACGCATCGTCTCGTTCCCTTTCTCAGGGAACTATGGTTACATACGTAACCTGAGACGTTCTACATACACACGAGCAAATCATCGATTTACACAACAATCTATATATGTGTTGTAGTTCTAAAGTTTTTCTACAGTATATCTAACAAGTGTTAAGTGTTCCCAAAGCAAGAACTTGTGCACAAACTTCTGTCTGTAAACGACTTGCTAAAAGGGTTGCTTAATGTATGCAATAAATCACATTCACAAAGATTGGGCACACAAAATCTTGTGTAAAATTCACAAGGAAATAAGGATCACAAATTGCTTAGATCAGCATCTCACATACATCCCATGTTATCCATGGGCAGACCATGAACAACCCCAAAATCACAGAGAGAGAATTAATTAAATTTTTGGCAGAAAGATCCTAACTAGTGTCGAACTAAATTCAGCCGTGCTCTTAAAGGCGAGTGAAGTGCGGTGAAGTTTGCTCTTGCACTGCCTGATTAGGGAAGTCTTGTTCCTGCAATATACAGAAGGTCATCCAGACATGGTAAATATTACTGTAGTAATATAAGTGTTTGCTTTGACACAGAAAATTATCTCAATCTTTTTTATTTGTGTGTGGTTTTTAAATCGGTTATGGCTTCAATATTTCATTCATACCTTTTCTTTTGATTGGTCAGACTGCCCCGACGGTATCTTTACACTTTAATTAAAAACATTTAGCCAGAAACTGCTAATGTCATTTTAAGCAGAAATAATGTTGCTGGGCTTAATCATTGCTGCTGCGACTTGCAATATGCAATCTAATACAAATAATGTACAACACTTTTCAGATCACAAGAATTAGTCTACACTGAAAAAAACAACAACAAAAACTAAAACAATGTTTTAGTCAGTTCAACTTAGAAATGTTACTTCATGTGGTAATATCTACAATGACTGGGTTTGTTGAGATGAACTAAATGATTTAAGATTACTGATTATAACTGTAAGAAAAATTGATGTGGACGTCGAAGATCTCAAAAATGAAGTTTATTACAGCAAAGTAGTGGCAAGGTACACAGAAGCACCTTGGGTTCACCGGCGTCAGAATGAACCCAGATCATCCAAATCTCAAACCTTTTATCCTAATACAGTTTTCAACTCTTAATGTAAATTAAGTTGCTCTTATTGTGACAGCTGTGGTCTGTATGTTAATGAAGTTGAGACACCCCCTTGTCTGAGAAGATTCTCTGTGTCCCACACCCATTCTACAATTGACTACCATTTGTTCAGGATATGATCAACCCAAATGGTCAACTCTTAATGTAAATGAAATCAGAACAGCAAAAGGTTTAGGTGATACAATCTATCTGAAGTGATCACATCTTTGATCTTCTGTTAGAACGGTCAAATGCTTAAGGTGACAAGCTATTTGAAGTCCCTGTAATCAAAATGGTGGTTGGTTGCCCTCTGTGAAGCTATTTATTTACATATTACTGAGATTGGATGTAATTGTCTCTATATGATAATTAAGCTCTTTTAAGTGAAGGAACATTCTGATATAAATGTATATATTGGAGTGGAAGTTGGATCGGGGCAGACTATAATTTCTTACAGACCCCCCTGTGATGCTCTTGGCCCAAAAGAAGCATCAAAACCACTCCCTTTTCATAGATAACACCTCCCTTTCCTGGTGGGCAGGTGCCTCAGTGGCGGCGTAGCCCTGGCTTAGGTTGTTCCCTTATGGCCATCGGAGAATCTTACCCGTCTTTGGGATCTACGCCTCCTGCACACCGAGTTATGGCTCTACTTCACTTGAGCAAAATTATCATAGTTTGTGATAATGAAATTTACTTTTTTTTTTCTTTTTTTTTTTTTTTACCGAGGTAACCAAGAACCATTATATCCACTTGGAACATTCAATATTGATCATGGAATTATCTATAATCTAACAATAATCTAATGTTTAAACAGAATACATAACATAATGCATTGGCAAATAATAAGAAAGATACATACACATACAGCCGTTTTAACGGTTACATTCCAAATTAAACCAGAATAGGCCACATCTCCATCATGCATTTGTTTAGCAAAAATCTTGTCTTTCTTCAAGGCCTTGTTGGGCTCTCACAATGTCAAATGTTCAGTGGTGTTCTCATCAGTGATGTTAGCATATTGTTTAGTTTTGATAACTCAAATAATCAACAATCAATAGACAATAGTGTGTGTGTGTGTGTGTGTGTGTGTGTGTGTGTGTGTGTGTGTGTGTGTGTGTGTTTGTCATTTTGTGTCCATGTGTGTGTGTGTGTTTCATTTTATGTCCATGTGTGTGTGTGTGTCATTTTGTGTCCGTGTGTGTGTGTGTGTGTGTGTGTCATTTTGTGTCCATGTGTGTGTCATTTTTATCAGTGTGGACATCTTTTATCCACTTGTTTTCCCTCTATGTGGAGAAACTGCTGTCCGTAGTCTCTGAAACGGTTTGTTTCTGAAATCTCCTCTTGTTTCACTTCCCATTGTCCATTTTTCTTTTTTTTCTTTTTTTTTTTTCTTTTTTTTTTTTTTTTCTTGGACCATTCTTCTAGAAGAAGCAGTCACTGGTGTTGTTCAAGTCTGTGCCTCTTCATCAGTTTATTCCATCCTAACTTTTAGGCCTGGAGTTCTGGATCTTGCAGGTCTGGATATCTCTATTCTTTTCTTTTTCTTGAGAAAATCCCCTGGCTCCACTTCCTTCTCGTCCTTCAAACGACCAGATCACCTTTCTCCAGGAGGTTACACATTTCAGACAAACATCTTGATGCTTATATCTGAAACTATAATCAAAAGAAGAGGTTGCCCCCCTTTCCCCCACAAGCATCTTTTCACATTCAAACATCAAAATCACAGAAGTTTCATCTCGAAACATCAAACATCAGTAATGTCTCAAAAAAATAATTTCAAAATTAATGTCATTTAAACAATTATTATGAATTTCAACTACATATCAACGCTAATAAAACATGCTTCATAAGGAATCACCCCCTTTTTGATAGTAAACCATTTTCTAAAATATGTTACTATCATAAAAACTCATTCTAATTTGCATCAGCATGTGCTTGTGACTGAGTCATGTTGCTCGTGCAGTGATAGATTTGACAAGTTGTGAATTAATTCTTCATTATTTCCTTTCAACAGTGCTAACTGGGTTTCTAAATTGCCTATTTTCTCAAGCAAACCACGATAGCCCACTCATATGGTTTATCAACAATATTTTCTATTCCATCAAACAATCCCTGAGAACCGTGTTTAGCGATGTATTTAACAATAATTTCTTCCATTTAAAAGTTATATCTGGCTTTACAATAACTTGTGTATTCACAACGTCTGATTTAAATGACTGCGTTATCTAGATGCTTTTAGATATTCGTTAGTCAATTTATTCCCAGATTGTATGCAAATGAACACAACCAGCACACTGAGCGAACCTTCTAAACCTAATCAAAGTCACAGTCCTTAGGACCTTAAATTTTACACAAAATCGTTTTGGGAAAAAAAATAAAAATTAAAAACAACACTGTCACAGTACGTCGGACACAACCGCATTACGTCGGGTTCTTGTGTTTTTTTTTATTTATTTATTTATTTTCCTTAAAACAGCTTGATAAATCCCAGTACTTCGACCATAAACAAATTATATCAAAAAACTAACACTGTCACAGTACGTCGGACATAACCACACTACGTCGGGTTTTTATGTTATTTTCTTAAAACAGTCTGCTTATCATTACTTCTGGCATAAACAATATAAAAAATTAACACAGTCACAGTACGTCGGACAACCACACTACGTCGGGTTTTTATGTTATTTTCTTAAAACAGTCTGCTCATCAGTACTTCGGCCATAAACAATATAAAAAATTAACACTGTCACAGTACGTCGGACAACCACACTACGTCGGGTTTTTATGTTATTTTTTAAACAGTATTGCTTATCAGTACTTCGGGTTCAAACAATATTTATAAATTTTAAAACAATGCCACAGTACGTTGGGCAAAACCACACTGCTTCGGGTTCTTTGTTTTAAACTTCACAAAGTCACGGCACATCAGACTCAGTAGTCTAGCCTATGCTATAACACACAATAGTTGTGAAATAATTCTGTGACCACACTGCGTCGGGTCTATTCAATTACTTTAGAATTTCCTCAGAATCATTACAACAATCAGTTTCAAGTACGTTAGAAACCTACACATTTGTTTCAGTTACTTTAGAAACAACCAATCTAATATAACTCTGCCACCACACTACTTCGGGTTATTCAGTTACTTTAGAATCTTAACAGAATTATAAGAGACCAACACCAAGTTTCAGTTACTTTAGAAACTTTACACTTAAGCACTTTGTTTCAATTACTTTAGAAACAACAATTCCAATACAAGTCTGCCACCACACTGCTTCGGGCTTATTCAGTTACGTTAGAATCTTAAACAAAATTGTACGGAATAGGCTTAAAACTCCTCCTGCTAATACTGAATAAACCAAATTCGATCTCTTCTGTCCTTAATTTTTCTTTTCTAGATTCTTTTAAAACGAGGAATTCCTTGACAAAAACAGCATAAATGAAAGAAAACAGCTTTTTCTTACCTTTTCTCTTCTTTGTTGGAAATCCGTCGACTGGGCTGGCTCGCCAATGTAAGAAAAATTGATGTGGACGTCGAAGATCTCAAAAATGAAGTTTATTACAGCAAAGTAGTGGCAAGGTACACAGAAGCACCTTGGGTTCACCGGCGTCAGAATGAACCCAGATCATCCAAATCTCAAACCTTTTATCCTAATACAGTTTTCAACTCTTAATGTAAATTAAGTTGCTCTTATTGTGACAGCTGTGGTCTGTATGTTAATGAAGTTGAGACACCCCCTTGTCTGAGAAGATTCTCTGTGTCCCACACCCATTCTACAATTGACTACCATTTGTTCAGGATATGATCAACCCAAATGGTCAACTCTTAATGTAAATGAAATCAGAACAGCAAAAGGTTTAGGTGATACAATCTATCTGAAGTGATCACATCTTTGATCTTCTGTTAGAACGGTCAAATGCTTAAGGTGACAAGCTATTTGAAGTCCCTGTAATCAAAATGGTGGTTGGTTGCCCTCTGTGAAGCTATTTATTTACATATTACTGAGATTGGATGTAATTGTCTCTATATGATAATTAAGCTCTTTTAAGTGAAGGAACATTCTGATATAAATGTATATATTGGAGTGGAAGTTGGATCGGGGCAGACTATAATTTCTTACATAACTTAATTCAATTCAGTAGATATAACCGGATTTCTCCAGTAAAATTACTTAAGCTGTACATACATTGTTTTGTTATATATGATTAAAGTAATTTTTCACCTTGATGTAAATACACTACATAAAAAAAAACAGTATCTCTCAGTGAGAGAAGTTCCCGAGTCCGTTCCGAGTCGTTGTGTTCAGTTCTGTGTTTTTGACCTAGGCTGCATCCCAATACTACGCCCTAAAAGTATGTACTCTTTTTGTGAAGAAAAAGTACATACTTTTGAGTGTGTAGCAAAAGAGTAGGCAAGCTTTGGGTCATACTTCTTCCTCATCTTTAATGGACAGATCTGTCGCGTGCATCCTGTCAGTAAACTGCCCAGTCAATCATCTTGCCTCCATTCAATCTTATTTAATTTCCTACCGTGTCGGAGAGAAATGTAGTAGCACGTTCATCTGCCAGTCGCGGGTCTTTCATGCGGAGACTCTCCTCATGTGCTTGCAATTTGAATGTAATGATGCATTTAAAAGTTAATGGCTAAACGTATCTTTACAAAAGTTCACAATGCTGCTGCAGATACAATATTGAATAAATAAATTTGTGTCAGGTTAGATACTGATAATTAATCACTCAAACCCCTTTGTCGAAACCTCTCTACATAACGCCGGACTCGCGTGTCTGTAGTTTTTTTTAACACTTTTCACTCGTGTTTGTAGTTCGAACCGAATCCTCGTTCAACGCGCGATGGGTTGTGGGCAATATTAGCCGGAAATAGTAGACCATCCGGGTCTCTTTTGAACACTTATTTCAACATACTACGATTTGGGACATACTAATTCTACTTTCGAATACTATTTAGGACGGATAGTATGCGAATTTGAAAAATACATAAATCTCTCATCACAGGAGGACATGAGGGAGGGAAGCACGGACATTTGAAAATACTCCCGGGTTTCTACCGATACATATTTATGATTCTGATACTTATTCTTATTTGTAATATTTCACAATGTTACTTTTTTTATTATTAAATAAATGCAGCCTTGAGCAGAAGAGACTTCTTTCAAAAACATTAAAAAAAACATAATGTTTCCGAACTTTTGACAGGTACAAAAGTCTCCAAGAATTGCAGTTAACCATCCTTTTTTACCAACAACAAACCCTAACCCGGTAACACTTTAGAATTCTGATCTGTCATTAATGAATAACTTCACAGGAACGAATGAGTAATGCAACATTAACACTAATAACTACTATTAACTAACAAGAAACTCTGATGAACAAATTCATAAGTAATAGTGCCGAGTCGAATGTGGTAGTTCTTAGCTACTTTTTTTATCCAGAGCTCATGGAGAACTAATAAAACTAACGTATGTACTATAACTACATTCACAATTAATGTGAATAATGTATAAATCATTCTAAAGTGAAGATCATAATAACCAACTAGTATAATGACTTATATTACCAAATCCTTAAGGAAGAATTACTAACTATTTAAAACCGTATTCTAAAGTGAAAAGCATGATACCTTTCTAGTAATGACTGAAGTCATTGTACACTTGTGAGGTTTGTGTAATGTTTTTGGATAGGAATGATTCAAGTGTTACTATATACACTTCTAAAATAATTACTGGTCACACTTTAGATTAGGGTCCAATTCTCACAATTAAAGCTACAATATGTAATAAAATTGCCAAAAATCACTTGCACAGTGTGATTGTGCAAAAAACTTTTACTCACAACAATATAACTAGTGATGTGACATTTGAACCGAGGCGTCGGAGCTTGTGTTGAGGAGAAATGGGCGTGCCAGATGAAGCCGCGATTCGAGACTTGTGTTGTTAACGTGAAAAAAGCCTCGGTTTGTGTGGATACGTCACCGGTTCAGTCTGAGTGTCGCTTCCGGATAAAGGGGGTTGGAAACTCGCGTCACCTTGTGGGTGTTGTCAAGAGTAGTTGAAGCATGTGTAGTAGTGTCAGAGAGTAATAGAGTTAGCTCTCATTGCCATTGTCGTCGTTATTGTGTCATACAGTATGTGCTAGGGCTGTATATTATTACATTATATCAGAATAGTTATAGTATATAGTTATTATTAAATGAAGTTTTATGTAACAAAGTTCGGGAGGAGCATGTTCAGGTAATCATCCAATCAGCACAAGAAGGAGCCAGTATAAATAAAGCCTTTCCTTACCTCCTGTCTCATGACTAATTTCTGAGCATTAGACTCCGCCTTCGTGCAGTCATGTCAGAGTTAGAACTCTTCCCCTCCGACGATGAATCTTTTATCACGGAGACATCTCCACCGCAAAACGCAGATCCAGCGACTCTTTCTTCTCCAGCAGCCAACAACTTTGAGCCTCCATCCTTAGGCAGGGGACGTCGGCCTTCCAGATCCTCTCCGCATACTCCAAGACGCCGAAGACTCCCCTCACCACCGCCAGCGAGGAACTCATCATCTTCATCATCGTCTTCCTCCGCGGCTTCCCACCTTCCAGCTCCCCCAAACATCCCTCCCATAGGGAAGTGGACAGTTAAGGGGCTAAGACAAGCCCTAATTAATTCTGATGCAAATTTCTCCCGCAGGATGAAAAAAGCAGAATTATTTATTCCGCGCCCCGGAACCAGTCACGGAAGGGCGTCAACCTGCTCCAGGTCAACTCCCCTCCCCAGCCCCTCCCATCGCGGTACCTCTCACTCTAGATCCCGGCAGTTCCACTTTCTTACACGATCCCCAATCATTTTTCTTCCCTTCTACTTCTTTCAGTTTTCCTCCTTCCCAAGCGTCAGGTGCTTACCCTAACGTGAGGATGCCTCCGTTAGCCGGTCAATCGCCGGCGCATTTCCTTCCCCTTCCCCTTCCACACTATGCTCTTCCTATTCCTCCTCCAACTAACCCGGGGGCCGATCTCCGCGCGAGGATGCCTCCGCAAACGGCCACAGCCCCGTTTTTCCCTCCCTTTAACCCACTCCAAGTGCGTTCTCCTTTCTCTCTCTTCTCAGCCACTCCTCAACCAGCCCCTCCGAATGCAGTAGCCACAGAACCTCCTCCAGTGACGAACAACATCAGAGCCCAACAACAGGTGCAGATGTTGATTTGGGTTCTCTCCTGTCCTTGCTTCCCCCAGTTGAGTCCAATCGCCAAGTAGACTGCGGCGACATTTCAGTCACTCTAAAAAATAACGCACAGGTTACATCGCGTTCACTGTCACTGGCCGAATTATGTATTGCCTTCAGCCGCTATACAGAAATCATATGCTCATCTTTCCCCCATAGACGGCGCGAGCTGAACGATTATCTTTCCATCATAGCGGAGCTCGCGTTGTCTTACGGGGGAAGTCATTTTTATACGTACCACAAGCTGTTTTCCGCAAAATGTGCCGTCCGCGTTTCCCAGTGGAATCAGTGTCCCTATTGGGGAGCGTTGGACACCGATCTCCATAACCGAGTCTTCCTCGGGTGCAGAAATATCTCCTGCGCAATCTGCAGATCCACAATCCATGCCACCACGGCTTGCCCCCAAATCAATCCATCGATCCCTCCCTGCCCAGAGCAGAATGCCAAATCCACAAGTTACGTTACGCGTCACGCAAGAGAAGATTTTTCAATCAGAGCACCGTACTCGGCACCCGATAGACAAGTCTGTAGGAACTTCAACGAAGGGAGATGCCCAAGACAACGCTGTCGTTTTCTCCACGTCTGCGATTACTGTGGTGGCGCACACGCCCGCGTCATATGCCCAGTCAAAAAATCTGTCAATAAAAACGCTAAAAACTATCTCTCGACTCCTGTGAATGTTTTCCGCCTGGCCGAAGAATTATCACACCACCCAGATGCCAACTTCACAAATTATTTACTGACAGGTCTCAAGCAAGGCTTTAAACCCGGTGTAGAAAGCCATCCCACACAAAATATTACCTGCGCCAACCTTCAGTCCGCCTTAGCCGAGCCTGGAGTAGTAAATAAGCTGATTAAAAAAGAAATTGAATCCGGTTTCATGATGGGTCCTTTTGAGGCCCCCCCGTTCGACAAATTTCGCATCAGCCCCATAGGCGTGGCTACCAGGAAATTCTCTGGGAAAAAGCGGTTGATAATCGACCTTTCAGCCCCCCATAATTCTCCGTATCCGAGCATCAATAGTCTCATCCCTCTCGAAGAGTATTCACTCAACTATCATGATATCGAACAAGCCATAACCATGATTAAAATAGCTGGACGAGGTGCATGGCTTGCAAAAGTAGATATCTCCTCTGCTTTTAAAGTAATGCCTATCCACTTATTCGGTGTAAACTGGCAGAAAAAGTACTATTTCGCCGTGCGCTTAACTTTCGGCTGCAAAAGCAGCCCAAAAATGTTGGATCCTTTCCAATAATTACGCAATTCCTCATCTTCTCCACCTGCTCGACGATTTCCTAATAATTTCACCTCACGACACCATCCCCGAGGCTCACCTCATAGTGAAAAAAGTTTTTCGCCGAGCTAGGGATTCCGTTAGCCCAGGAGAAAACATCGGGTCCAACTACATCCATCGAGTTCCTAGGCATCAATCTGGACTCAGTAAAATTCCAGTCCTCGCTGCCTAAGGAAAAAATCGATCGCATCATCCTAATCGCATCCAATTTTACAGACAGCACAGATTGTTCAAAACGCGAACTTCTCTCGCTGCTGGGCCACCTAAATTATGCGATGCGCATTATTCCACAGGGCCGACCCTTTATCACGCATCTCCTAGCCTTCATGTCATCCGTTCATGGGCTGGAAGATCGGATCATCCTTTCTGGCGAGTCAAAAAACGAGCTAAAATTATGGATTAATTTCCTCAATCAGTGGAACGGCTTAACTTTTTTTTACGACGACTTTATCTCTCTCCCCCTTGATATCAAACTGTTCACAAGACGCAGCACCCTCGATCGGCTTCGTACCAAGGACTATTACCAAGGACGCTGGTTCGCGTCTCCCTGGCCCCCTCAGCTCCTAGACACACCCCAGTCTTCAGCCTCCTCTGCCCTTTTCAAGCTCTACCCAATCGTCATCGCAGCTTCCCTATGGGGGAAAGAATGGTCAACCAAAAGCATCCAAAACCATTGCGACAACGAAACAACCGTACACTGTATCAACAAAGGTCGTTCTCGCTCACCTGCGCTCATGCCACTCCTCAGACGCCTCATATGGATCTCCGCATGCGACCAGTTCTTAATAACTGCAAAACACATCCCAGGGGCTCAAAATCAAATCGCTGACTCTCTCTCCCGTTTCTCTTTTCAGAAATTCAGGATGCTGGCGCCAAAAGCAGACCCCACTCCAACCCCAGTACCTCCTTATTCTCAGCTGATCTTCCCATAAACCATCCGCTAAAATCCCTCCTGGACACGTCCATCGAATCCATCCTCCAAGCCGTTTCTCCCAGAACCCTGCAAACATATTACACCGCATGGAAATCGTTCAAATCATTCCACCTCTCTCACAACCTGTCGTTTCCCGAATTTTCTCTTTTAACAGTTACTTCATTCATATCTCATCTTCATAGTATCAAAGGTCTCCAAGCCGGATCCATTAAAAGCTACCTAAGCGGCATTCAAATCTTCCATAAATTAATCCACGGTAAACCTACACCTGCAATAAATAACTCCCAAACGTCCCTTCTAGTTAAGGGAATCCGAAGATCCCGCCCCACGCGTCCAGATACCAGACAACCAATCACAATCGACATACTCACCAGATGCATTTCATCACTCCGTCTTGGATACCACTCCACCAACACCGCCTATACGTTAGAAGCTATGTTCATCCTAGCATTCTTCGGTTTCCTTCGCTGTTCCGAACTGACCATCACTTCCTTATTCGACCCAAATATCCATCCCACTATGTCAGACCTTCAGGTCGTAGATAATGAAACCATATCATTTTTCATTAAACAAAGCAAAACGGACAAAGATAAAAGAGGTCACTTCGTATATATTTTCAATCTTCAAACTCCCATCCAACCGTTCCATGCGCTTTTTAATTACCTGCAGTACAAACGTTCCACGTCCAAATCCCCACTCGACCCACTTTTTACTAACGACTCCAACCATCCAGCTACGAGATTCTGGTTCCAAAAGCATCTTAAAGCAGTCCTCATCAAATCCAGCGTCTCAGCAGAGTATTTCTCTAGCCACTCCTTCCGCATCGGAGCAGCTACCACAGCCGCACAAAAAGGTCTCTCCCAACAACAAATCAAAACCCTCGGTCGCTGGTCATCGAATGCCTTCAAAACCTATATTAGATCAAGCCGTTTCTACATCAGAAATGCTCACCAAGCCCTAACTAATTAGTTAATTATAATTATCACCTGCTGCGCCTCATTCAGTTCCATCTGTTACACCAAACCTTCCGTTCATCTGGGCTCGCCGCTTGCACGCTCGCTTAATATTCATAGGGAACATTTTCAATCATATGCAGACTCCCCCGTTCGCACGCAGCGATGACTCACCCGTTCGAAGGCCGGGTTCCGTCCCCCTTCCAAAACGCCGGTTGAGCCCTCCCGTTTGAATTGCAGTGAGAGTCTGCCCGTCTTAGTCGTCGCCGGACGTCCGCGCTCGTGTCGCCAGGTGGGCTCCCCATTCGTCGGGACGTGAGGGGTCTTTCCCGTGCCCCAGCCCCCCCTTCGAAGCGCCGGTCAAGCCTTCCCGACCGAGTCCAGCGGGCGCCCTCCATCCAACCTGGTGAGGCTTACCCGTCCGATGCCGTGAGCATATAAGTTCCCATCGGACGCCGCGAGAGCCCTCCTAGGTGAACGGTTAAACTCGTCCACAAATTCACGCTCGCATAATTCTTGCGTCAGCGAGCTGTCAGTTCAACTGCAGAATGGGCTTATCCGTCCGATGCCGTGAGCATCCAAGTTCCCGTCGGACGTTGCGAGAGCCTTCCCAGTCGAACAGGCAAGCTCGTTCCTTGGTAAATACATACCCTTCACTTTTTGGGAGGCTACATTCTACGCTCGCTGTCCTTCGTTTATCTGGCATCAGATCAGATTTCATTAACATGTAAACTCGTGAAATGAAGTTTTATGTAACAAAGTTCGGGAGGAGCATGTTCAGGTAATCATCCAATCAGCACAAGAAGGAGCCAGTATAAATAAAGCCTTTCCTTACCTCCTGTCTCATGACTAATTTCTCAGCATCCCACCTCAACCCCTTCACCCCACATTCGGCTGGGTCCGTTCATAGATACCTATGATCTCTAAAGTTATGGGGGGAGTACTCTGGGGTCGGGCCGAATTCTGAGCTCGGAGCCCTCCCCCCGGACAGCAAGCCCATTACGCATTATAATATTACATCAGATTCCATTAACATGTAAACTCGTGAATTATAGTAGCTATATTATAGTCTTGTTATATTAATTAGATAAGATTATTTGGATTGGGCCTTTTTGATGTGTTTGCTTGTTGTTACTTTTCCTGGTAATGGAGCCAGCAAGAAAGAGGAAATCCTCCCCTATCTGGGCTCAACAGAAGCATCAGTATCCTCATTTATACCAGCTGGCACTGGCATTTTTGTTCCCCTGAATCCTCTTTTCCTTGTGAAAGGATATTTTTCAAGGCTGGAGAGGTTTTGTCTAAGAAGAGAAATAGTCTAAACCCCAACACACTTGAAAAAATTCTGTTTCGCAATACAAATATATTGTAATATATATTGGCCACAATTATTGGCACCCTTTTATTAAATACTTTTTGCAATCTCCTTTTGCCAAGATAACAGCTCTGAGTTTTCTCCTATAATGCCTGATGAGTTTGGAGAACACCTGACCAGAGATCAGAGACCATTCCTCCACACAGAGTCTCTCCAGATCCTTCAGATTCCCAGATCCATGTTGGTGCTTCTTCTCCTCAGCTCACTCCACTCATCAGGTCAGGGAACTGGGACGGTCATGGCAGAAGCTTCATTTTGTGCTCCGTAACACATATTTGTGTTGATTTTGATGTTTGTTTTGGATTGTTGTCCTGATGGAAGATTAAACCACGGCCCATTATAAGATTTCTAGCAGAAGCCATCAGGTTTTGATTTTTTATCCGTTGATGATAGAATCCACGATGCTATGTATCTGAACAAGAAGTCCAGGGGCCTCATTTATAACCGTTGCGTACGCACAAAACAGGCCCTGAAAGAGGCGTACGCCACTTCCGACGCATAAGTTGTGATTTATAAAAACAAACTTGACGGAAAAATGTGCGCACCTGCACGCAAACTCTGACCCATGCGTACGAACGCTTTGAAAACGGAGCAGTTTGGCGACATTGATGGTGAGCTGGAGTTAAATGTATTTTTGGTCACTTTTAGACAGAAAATCGAAATAAAATTATACATATACAGAAAGATAATACAAATATAATTTCACTCACCAAGCCTATCACTTGAAGCAAATATCCACATCTTAAATGTCCGCGCCAGCGAGCGCGTTGGGCCGTTTAGTGAAACTGACGCATATCTAACGGCAGATGAAGTAAAACTGTAAATCTTCATTATGAGTCCTAGTCATGAATAGGCTACAGTTTATATAAAACAATGATTTAAACTATGTTTTTTTCTGATATAAACATTTATATTAAATATGCCATTCTCATTAACGGAGTTAAACACTTAAACTACATGACATTTACTGAAAAGTAAAAAAAAATAATATATATATATATATATAGCCTATAAATATTTGGATGCAATGCTCTTGAACACTTTTCCTCTGGCATGCTGTGTTTCAATGTTTTAAGAGATTGCTTATCACGAAAATAGCAGATTGTGCAAATATAATGCACAACAAGGTCGATCTGTTTCCATTAAAAATATAAATAAATTAAAAAGACTATTTGGTCAGTGGAAAAGATTGAGAAAAACTTATCTGAAATGTATTTTACACTATTGATTTATTTATTCAAAAACAAATCAGGCTACTAAATTATTTTTATTAATGTAATGTGAGGGCACATCCGTATTTCATAATTTCCTAATGTCTTGTACCGTTAAACATGTTATCACGTGGATGAATAATCATATGTAAATGATATGCAAATGAGGATATGCATAGTAAAACTAGGCGTTGTAAGCTCCATATATGGTTATTTCGGGGAGGAGACGCATGTGCGCACAATCTTCCGCGGAGTGGGATTTATAAAGTGAATTCTGCGCAAGATTTCATCAAGAATTCTGCGTACCCACCAGATTTCGTCATGAGTCATTTTGTAAGTTACACCAAACCCACGATTCGATTCGTATCATAATGTTTGACCCACGATTCAGTTCGTATCATGATTTTTGACCCACGATTCAGTTCGTATCACGATTTTTTGGGGAATTAAAAAAATTAATAATAATAATTCGGTGCTGATGCAGTGGTGACCCGTTCATGTAACATATAAGGGTGGCGCTGCCAATAAAGCACATAAAAGCTGCACTGTAAAAAATAAAACATAGATTTTATTTGAGGCAACAGATTACAAGCAATATTATTAATTAAATTTAACAAATTAGAATTGAGTAATAATTAATCAAATTAATTCCTTAAATTTTAACCATTTAAAATGAGTAAAATTTACAAAATATATATTATTGCCAACATTGAAGACACCTGATGTTAACAAGCAGAATCACTAAAGGAGATAACCATAATTAAAGTCACCATTATGGAGATCGGTGTGTGTTTTAGTTGGGCTCTTCATCCTTAAATTAATAACTTTAAGTTTTGTTTGGCTGCTGTACATGAGTTATATCAGCCAGATGAACAAATAGAAACGTTGATCTGATGGTGTTGGTTGTGTTTCATAATTTCACAATTATTTGACTTGAATCACTGATCTCATGTAGTCCAATTTATGAGTTAAATTTATTTTATTAATTCTAGCTGCATAATATTATTAGCCTTTTCAATGAAATCCAAATGACCAAATAAAAAATTATAAAAAATATGTTTGTTTTTTTGGCGCACACAGACATCAAGATTTAGCGTATGAATCTCAGCAATGGTGACAACCTCTGATCATAAGCTCATTATTTATTCATGCAGCAATACATGATGGGAGCCATGAATGAGTTGTGATTGGTGCAACCCAGAATGCACTGCAACATGCTTTATAAATGTCACCATTGTTGAGATTCACAGGCTGATTCGTGATGTCTGTTTTTTGTTTTTTTTTGTACAAGAGAAACTTTTTAGAAATTATTTGGATTACATTGTAAAAGTTAAAAATATTATGGTGTACAAGGCCAGTACTTCTATAGTTAATAAAGTTTACTTGATTGGATTTACAAATTGGACTCCATTTGAGTTCAGTGATTCAGGTCAAATGATTGTGAAATAATGATTATGTTAAAACACAACCAACACCATCAGATCACCGTTTGTTCATCTGGTTGTTATTACTCACGTACAGCAGCCAAACAAAAACTTAAAGTTAATAATTTAAGGATGAAAAGCCCAACTAAAACACACACTGATCTCCATAATGGTGACTTTAATTATGGTTTTCTCCTTCAGTGATTCTGCTTGTTAACATCAGGTGTCTTCAATGTTGGCAATAACATATATTTTGTAAATTTTACTCATTTTAAATGGTTAACATTTAATTAATTAATTTGATTAATAATTACTCAATTCTAATTTGTTAAATTTAATTAATAATATTGCTTGTAATCTGTTGCCTCATTTTTATTAATTAAATATAAATAAAATCTATGTTTTATTTTTTACAGTGTGTCACAAAGAACTGGCAAAAGTAATCTGAATATGTCAAATATAGCAAGGAGACATTTTTATTAATAAACAGTGTTTTCTGTCTCGCTGCAAAGATGAAGTTGACGCGCGATCTTAGGCTAGTGAACACGGCAGAGAGAAATGCACATTTCATACGGATTACATAATTTTCTTTCGTTTTGAATGGTTCTGTTTAAAAGTATGATTTAAAGCGTTCTGTAGATAATATATATATTTCTCAGGTCTGTGAGGCATAGGCTGTGCTGAGTTTCGGTTAATTTATGAGAAAAGCTCCAGTTCATGCGCCGGTGCCTCCCTGTCGTCGTGAGCTATCTATTATCTGCTTTACTTATTATTTATTAAATCCAGGCAATTGGTTGATAAAAAACCTGGGCTCGAGACTAACGGCGTCCTATCGTCCTGGGGACGATAGAAAATGTGTTTAGGACGAACAGAAATATTCTCCAGGACGCCTACAGGACGAAAGACATTTTTTGTATGTGTGTTCATTTATTACTAGCCTATTAGGTTAACTTACTTAGAAAATGCCAAAATTACCAAGCGCTGACTACAACGGAGCGCGTCTTCTCATGCTGTTACTATAGTTACTGTCACTCACCCGGAGACTTGTTTCGCGGCACATCTAACGTTACACTGCTTAATGACATCGCAAATATGTTGCGCTGGTTAAACAACGGTGAGGCCAAGGTCAAACAGATTGAGCACCAAGACGGTCCTGCATCTCATCCATCGAACCCGAGTAGGCCTACAATCCCTGAGTTTAATGTGAGTATAATTTAAATGTATTATTTTATTTTTTTATAAGTCATTGGATTGTATTGAAACAGTCTGCTAACAGCTTGCTACTGTAACGTTAGCTGGCTGGGCGCTATCCAGTTCTGTGTGTGTACTGTGTAAAGTTACATATTAAGTTAGCTAAAGCATACATTTAGATTTCAATATAGTTGTGGTCTTTTTTCTTAGTCAGCCTAATTTAGGGTGACCAGACTTTCACGTTGTCTAGGGATAGTCCCTGTTATTGGTGCAGTGTTAATTTCGTTGACGAATAATTTTCGTTATTATTTTTGTCAACGACATTTTTTCACAGACGAAGATGAGACACTAGCTAAATAAAAACTAGTTTTGAATGACAAAAACTATGACGAAAATCTATTGACATTTTCGTCAACTAATAAAAACTAGACAAAAATGTTAGATAGTGACGATTTGGGAAGCGATCCAGTCAGAACTGATGTCCTGCGTTTGTGGTAGATGCGCACATTTGGACTGTAACGTTACGTGCTGCTCTACCCAGCAGCCCGTTTTGGAGAGTATTCACGTAAACTATGTTGGTTAATATGTCTTAAACAGTTTTGAGTCTATCAGATGTGCATCAGTGCAATTGTATCTGCATGTCATTGGACATGATCCGATGTCTTAAAGTGACAGTGGGTAATAAACCTAATGCGGTCTGTGTCCTTAATATTGATTAAGTAACAAAAGAAAAAGAGAAAAGCATTCACTGCTCGTTACTAGCTTTAATAAGGATTCATTATATTTAATTCATACAAATAAATATGTCTGCTGCTTGAAAGAATAAAGAATGCATATCATTAATTGAAAAGAAGACTGTTCCTGTTGGGGATTGCCCCACTGAAACTGGTGGATTATATTATTGACCGCTGCAGAACTCAGGTCAGGGAGTCGGAGTCATCAGATAGAGTTTAGACGTTTATTGTACAAGAGTGACCATATACACATAATAGTGTAGCCTACTTGAGGTAATTTCTGAAATAAATAATATAACAGAAATAAATACTCATTGTCTAAATATATTCAACAACTTAACAGATTGCGAACTCAAATATAAACTCTCTGTAAAGTGCACTGATACATCAAATATACATGGAGAAATATATTAGTATGAGTCTGCAATAATAAACTGCATAGTGCAATGAAATTTACAAAAACACCAACATATGGATGATAGAAATTGGACTGTCTCGTTAATAAAGGCAGTGATAAATGACAACCAGTGAAGGATATTGTCCCACGGAAAAATGCACTTCAAGATAATAACTAAACATGAACAATACGAGCCGCGATGCTAGCGGGATAATCCGCTCGTTAAGCAGGATCAAATTACAGAGAGATCGCTAGCCGAACAACATCATAAATAGTCAACTTAGCGCAGTTGGGATACAGTGTGACAATCTGTGTTATTAACAATATACATTAGAAGAAAACTTATTTGTCACAAACTTTATCTTGCACATAAACACTTCACATGAATGTGTGCACGCGATATGATCGCTCAACTAGAGTAGCTTAGTGAATAGGCAATTACACTGAGTCCGTGCGTGCAGAGAATGCTGCACTACGTTATTTGCGTACAACGCAACTTAAAACCTCACACGCGTAGCTACCTTAAAGGATAATTCCGGTATTTAACACCTTGAGTCTATATTGTAGTTTGTTTTGGATGAACAAGAGTGGTGGACAACATTTTTTTGACAATGGTTCCTCTCTCAAGTTTTTGACTATAATAGAATTGGCCATGGACCCATTTAACATTGGAGTCAATGGGCATGTCCGAAAATGTCATTAAAACAGCCAATAATGTTCGTTTACAAAACTGTTAAACTCACCGAGTGGTTAGTGGTGTCCGTTGATGATTATAAACAATATATCGTCGCAATATATGATTCCAATCTGTTTATTTTGCTATAGTGGAACTATTTTTTCAGACACTTCACAACCGTGTAACTTCCGCTCAATATTTGAATCTGAAGCACTCCCGACCACTTGATGGCGATAACCGATGTTTATGTCTCGCGGGACACTCACGGTCACAGTCGAGTTCAACTTCATATTGCACTGGTCAGTGGTCACGTCTTTCAATATTTTCAAGGTTTTGTTTGTTTATTTCGCTTACTCTCCCGGAGCACAGTTGCTCTGCTCGCTAGCCTTATGAGAAACGGAAGCGAGCAAAAAGACTACATCGACCAAATGTAAACAGTCCCCTTTCCGTTTCCGGTAGCGCATTTATATTAACGAGCACGCAGTCCTTCAACAGAATTCAATGGGATTTTACAAAATGATGAATAAAACACGACAGAAACTGTATTTCGCAACACTTTTTGTTTCTGGAACATCAACTAACATCACTAATCACTCGGTGAGTTGCACAGTTTTGAAAACTAATGTTAAAGGTTGTTTTAATGACATTTTTGGACATGCCCATTGACTCCAATGTTAAATGGGTCCATGGCCAATTCTTTTATAGTCAAAAACTCGAGAGAGGAACCATTGTCAAAAAAAATTTGTCCACCACTCTTGTTCATCCAAAACAAACTACAATATAGACTCATGGTGTTAAATACCGGAATTATCCTTTAATACTTAATAAAAGGGAGAGAATTCACAACAGTTCTACTTTAGGAAAAGTGGTTTTATTTAATTGTAAGACATTTTTTAAGTCACAGTAGTTAAATCTGTATTGCATGGCATGTTCAAACTTTAAAATCATTCATATTAACAGGTTAATATATGTTTTCTCCGGAAGTATGTGGGTTTGGACATTGTAGATTTAAAGATCTTGCTTCCCCTTATTAATTGATTTCATGGAAACAGACACCAATGATCTTGCCAAGATATCTAATTTATTTTACCATTTTATATAAGACATAAGGGAGAGAACGGATCAGCAACAGATCTTCATTGCATCTCAGTCAGTTTCTCTCTCTCCGCCTAAACAAAGGACTTCAGTTCATATAGGCTGAAACATGTGGTTTCCATTAACATAGCATAGAATGTATATATTATGCTAGGCAGAAAAAACACTGCATACATTCCACTCCAGACACACACTCAAAATCTCCCAAAGTCTCTCTCACACATATATGCATTCAAAACGGTATGTGAACAGTATGATTTATAAAACACAATGATTACAAATGATTATGAACGTATATAAAAAGTATAAAAGGTATAAAACAAATACGTAATACTTCTGATTATGAATATCAATAAAAAAATAATAATAATAATACTAAAAACAACATTAAAAATATGAGATGTAAGTCTTCAGACATTTTAGAGAAATTCTAAATTAATGCATTACAATTGAACTAAACCCATTATAGACCTGAAGCCTGCCTGCATGAGCTATGACGTGAAAATTGGCCTGAAGCCGTGCATAGTTAGGGGGGTCTGAGGCAAATCAATACATTTTCTTCTTCTTTACAGAAACAAGGAACAAATGCAACAAAACAGAAAATAAAATTTCTTCCTGAATGGAAAAAGTGCTATTCATTCATTGAATATGATGAACCTGCACAATTGATGTACTGCAAAACATGCAGGAGCTGCCCAGCTCAGGCCATGGGGAACACCCTGTTCCATGGGGTAACTGGACAGAAAATCAGAGTGAGGAGCATCAAAGAGCATGCAGCCACAATTGCACACAAATCAGCTGATGATGCCCTACAAGCAAGAGCTCACCCAGAAAGAGGAGCACTGGTGGCACTTTTTGACAGAATGGATGAAGCAATACAGGAAAAGATGGTGAAACTCTTCAACATAGCCTACTTCATTGTCAAAGAGGAGATGGCCTTCACCATGTTCCCCAAGCTGGTGGCTCTTCATCACACCAACGGCCTGGACCTCGGCAATACATATAGCAATGACCAGGCATGCCGCATGTTCATCACAGCCATTGGTATGACTTTCATTGAGGAGCTTCAGGAAAAGTTGCGATCAGCCAGGTTCTTTTCTATCGTGTCTGACTCTTCAGTTGACCGATCAGTGAAGGACCAGGAGCTAATCTATTGCGTCTACCTCCAGAATGGCAATCCAGTGAACCAGCTTATCCAGATTGTTGCCCTGGACCATGCCCATAGCCAGGGCATTTTGGATGCCATTCTGGCTGGACTGTTGAAGGTTGGAGTGGGTGAGGAGGACCTGAAAAAACATCTGGTTGGCTTTGGGTGTGATGGTGCTGCCGTTATGCTGGGTGTGAACAATGGAGTGACCGCCAGACTTCAGCGTTTGTGCTCATCCCTTGTCTCAATCTGGTGTGTGGCTCATCGTCTAGAGCTAGCTGCTCTAGACTGTGTCAAACAGGTTCCTCAGCTGCAAGACATCAAGCAAACACTACGTGCCATCCACAAGCACTACACCTGCTCTGCGAAGGCCTCACGGGAGCTTCAGGAGATCAGCAAGGCGATGGAGATCTCCATTGTGAGGCCAGGCAACACTGAAGGTACTCGCTGGCTACCACACATGTCACATGCATTGGAGGCATTGATGAGGAACTACAGGCCCACCTTGGTACACTTTGAGAACCATGCCAGTGACCCTAATGACAGGGAAGCAAGTGCAGCCATGAAGGGGAGAGCAAAGCTTGTGCAGCACACCCTGAAACAGTACAATATGCTGCTATTCATCCACCTCATGCTAGATGTCTTACAAGAACTGAAGCACCTCAGCCTCCTGTTTCAGCAAGAAGGCCTCACGTTGCAGATGGTCTCGGATGGACTGCAGACAACATCCCTGGCTCTCGTGGCCATGCAGGTGAGAATTCTTTTTTAGATTTGCCATTATTAGGTGCTAAATGTCAGGTGGAAAACCTTATTTGTCATTGACCTATATACATACATATTTAACTATTTTAGAATTACATAATTCTATTTAATATTGTCACAGCTCAACATTTGTATGGGTCCTTTTAGTAATTAAAATGACTAAAATGTTCTTTACCTCTTTTCAAACTGTAGACAATCCCAGGCCCAAGGCTACACCAGTTCATGGATGAGGTTGGGG
The DNA here is from genome assembly GCF_949152265.1 of Phoxinus phoxinus. Lineage (NCBI taxonomy): Eukaryota > Metazoa > Chordata > Actinopteri > Cypriniformes > Leuciscidae > Phoxinus > Phoxinus phoxinus. Next base: position 12,527,100 of record NC_136879.1, read on the forward strand.
CTGGAAGTACCTGGCAGGGTGTCCAGATCAGCAGGACCAATGCTGATGACGACAACTTCAAAATCCTCAAGCTTCGTCTCACCAACAGCTTCTGTGAGTTTGTGTCAGAGCGTTTCAAAAGTCTGGAGACCGGCGTTCTGAAGGCAACCTCCACTCTCTTTGACCTTTCCAACTGGCCAGAAGACACTACTGATCTGGCAACATTTGGCACAGCTGAGATGAATGCCTTCATGGAGCATTTCCATCCCATACTTGAGACATGTGAGGATTTTGAATCCGTTGAGGCAGCTAGGCGAGAGTGGCTTGACCTTAAGATCCTTGTTTCCCGTCACTACAGGCACCTCGATTCCCAGGTGCTGTGGTAGCGGCTGATTCAGGGTGCCATTGGAAGGGATGGCCAGTTTCAGCACATGCAGGTGATAGCAGAGATCAGCCTTGTCCTCCCTATGAGCTCCTCTTGCTGTGAGCGTGGCTTCTTCAGCATGAAGAGGATCAAGTCAGACTGGAGGTCCTGCCTGTCCAATGAGATGCTCAACAGCCTCCTTCAAATCTCTGTTCATGGCCCTCCTGCAGACCACTATGACTCTGTGAAAGCAGTGACCAAGTGGTGGAGTAGTGGCTCCAGGGCACGAAGACCTCAGTACAAAGTCTGAGACGGAGACACTGAAATTCCCCCAAATTCTGTTCTAGAGAAGTCATATTACACTTTTCAAAAAACGTTTTGAGCTGTATTTTTCTCTTAATTTTCGTATATGTAAAAATTTGTTCTGCATGAATACACAAAAGCATTTAACTCCTGTTATTTTTTATTAAATCAGTTTTTTACCTGTTTACAGATAACTACTTTCAATTGAGCTAAATAAATATAATAATATAGATCAAACATTTTAATGGTGTTTTTATTATGTGACTGACAACTAATTTCACAGGTCGGGGGTGCGGTGGCACTATGCCAACCGACCTCCCCGTTAACCCTTTGGCAGTGCCCTTTCTGAGGAGCTACCCCGCAGCACAGAGATGACAGACAACAGAACGACAATTTAAAAGACTTTATTGATAAAAGGAATTTCTTAAAACTGAGGACGGCTCTGGTTGTGGACAGGTGGTAAGTATCTTGGTATCAGGATCGAGTCACGTCGATGGGTGAGTATGAAACTCGGGAAGGGCTCTCAGGCGCAGTAGCGCAGATTCTCACTTCTTGTGGCCATTCTATACCTCCTTCGAGGGGGTGGGCGCGAGGGACTCGGTGGGCCATTATTAACCGTTGATTTCTACTTCACATGATCTGGATTCGGCTGGAAGGGACCGGACGCCACACCGGAGGCTGGAGTTCTTCCGAGGACGGGCCAGGACCGGCAAGGCAAGGACAGGAAAGTGACAGCACTAATTCCACCGCAGCAGTTGAACAAGAGTGTATGTACTAACGTTGAGCGTCTGTTTCACAGGGTCGGCCTGGACCACGACAAGGAAGAATCGCTGGCTGGAGCAGCAGTGCCACTACAGGAGGCTCAGGACAGTGTCAACGTGGTTAACTGGTTATATCTTATAATCTTCGGCTTCTGTGTTACAGGATCAATGCACCACCAGGACAACTTCGGGCTCAGAACTCGGGGTTTACACCTCGTCGAAGGATGCGGGGAGCCGACACTCTGGCCGCTGGGGATCTGAATCGAACTCGGATCACCGCTACAGGTGAGTAGGGATTCAGAATAGTCAGTATATCTTCAAGAGAGCGTACCCACGAGGGACATTCGGCTGTGGTGGCTCAGTATATAGGCTTCAATGCAGACAGCATGAAGAGAGGAGACATTCAGAATATGCAGTATATCGTCAAGAGAGAGTACTCACAAAGGGCCTTTAACTGGGGTGCTTCAGCATAGAAGACGGCGCTTTTGACTGTGGTGGCTCAGCATAGAGACTTCAATGCACACAGCATAAAGAGAGGAGACATTCAGAATAGTCAGTATATCTTCAAGAGAGCGTACTCACAAGGGACATTCGGCTGTGGTGGCTGAGTCTATAGACTTCAATGCAGACAGCATGAAGAGAGGAGACATTCAGAATATGCAGTATGTCTTCAAGAGAGCGTACTCACAATGGGCTTTCCGTGTTGGGTGTGTTCAACTGAAATGCTTTTATCCTCCACCAATCGACACGTTGTTGCTGCACTTGTTGCTGCACTTTTTCCCTCGCTGCAAACACTGTACTTCGCCCCACACGTGCAATCACCGCAATATCACTCTCATCAGTCGTGCAAAGTTCAGCAGACACAGCAGTATCACTCCAATCCCCAAAACTAGAACAATGTTCAGGCTCAGTGAGATATTCCCATGCAGGTCGGTGGCGGACGTCTAGTGAACAAACACAGCTTTACTCTTGATAACACAGTCAACGAGTTTCTCTCTATTGTTTCCTTTTCCTCACAACATAAAGCTGAGCACTTATCTTTCAGGCGGTTACTCCGATGTCTACTTCCTCCCTTCCTCAAATCCACTGCCGATGGTCCATCACCACATGCACGAACTCGCCGGAGATAGCTGGCCAATCGAGCTAGACACGTATTCACAGCACTGCACGGGCTGGCTTCGACCCGGGAAAGCTTCACGCCGGAAAACTATCGTCAAACTGCGATCCTCACACTCCTCTAGAGCCTGCTTTTATCTGCCCCTCTCACATATCACTCGTGGCTTTGTTCTCCTCTCACAGGTGCAGCCAATCTTCCGCAATCAATGCGAGCTGTCTCGGGCTCCTGCTCACAAGCTACCGGAACCGGCCTCGGGGTTCCCGGAAATGCGTCCCAGGGGGGAACAAAAAGAAAAGTTCCGGCCCTTGGTCACCCCGTGACACTAACAACTACTTTGTTGATAATAACAAAGTACAGAAACAACATGTTTATTTTGGGACGGTTGACATTCACTTTAGGACGATTCAAATTGTTTTTCAGGACTGTTCCAGGACGGAGGTGAAAAAAGTTAGTCTGGAGCCCTGGATGAAACATTAATTCAAATTAAGATACAATTAATACAAAACGAAATTCACCTTAAAGAAAGGCTTTGTGCTTTCTGATTGAGGTCTGTGAAAGTTTTAAAGCATCTTTTAGTGCCGATTTCAGAGCGGTCACGTCCGTAACATCGTTTTTTCCTCATAAATGCGAACACGAAAAATAAAATAAAATGAATATTTTATGTTCTGTGGAGCTCGTTTTATTTTTTCTCACGTTTATATTAATTTCTGCTTAAATACTGAGTGCATGGAGGAATATAGCCTATTCCGCGCTCAAGCGCATGCATAAATCTTGCCGCAAAGCACCGGCAAAAGCAGGCTAATGATAATATGTCTGAAAAAATAATGAGCCATTTTTTTTGTTTATTAATAAAATATATATTTCTAAATCAGTGTCGGCTCCAAACATATCTATATACATCTCCGCTGTAAAGTGGATGCGCCTTTAGAGAGAAATGCACCTTTCATATGGATTAGCTATACAGCCTCATCAGCCGGTATTTGCTTTCGATTCAAATTTTTTCGTTTAAAAGTGGACATTTCGAGCTTTATATAGAAATATTCATCATGTTTTTGAGGCTATACACTGTATTTCAGTTCATTATTGAGATGCGCTCCAGTTCACGCTACGTGGAGATAATTATAGCGCGCCCTGTTTGTTTTATTTTATTTTACAAAAAGCACAACGTTTTCTTGTTATTGTGAGTTTACCCAAATAAAAGTACTTGCGACAGATGCATTATTCCTTTCTGTATGACCAGAAAAGATTGAGTATTTAAAGTTGTTTCCACTGTTGATAGGAAAATGCAAGTGTTCGCACCGACGCCTGCCATGCAGTGCGCGCTCCACACTCCAAAAATGAATGCGTCATTGTACCCAGCACTTCTGAAAATGCACTTCCGAATGCGTCTCTGTCCTCTTATTGCTTTATATCCGCAGGACTCGCGTGTGGCGCTGACATCTCTCTCATTAGCAATCACGACCTGCTTCATACCACAATCATGTTAAAAACAAAAACATATTCACTCATCCTTAAACATTATAATAGCCATCTTGACGACAATTATCAACTTTACGTGAGTTGTGCTTCAAAAAAATTGGTCAAAATCTCTACCGCGGATATAAAGGAATGAGAAAACGAACTACTCGCAAGTGCTGAATTACTACTTAAACTGGTCAGTTTATGTAACAAATTAAACTTGTGAGGTAACGCAGTGATGTTTCACTTGGTCTGCAGTATCATACTAAACTGCATTTGTGTGTGTTGAAAGTTATAATGTTATTCTATGTGTTGGCTGTATGAGACTAGAATAAGATACTGATCATATCCTAACATTTCATGTTGAGCTATATAACATTGATTTGTTTTATGTACATTTGCTCACCTACCTGTCTAATAAAGTAACGTTAAATGCAAGAGCGTCTCTGTCAAGTCGAAGTTTGCAGCGGAGCTCTCGGCATTTCGAAAACGACACGCTGATATTCATCCCCGTTTTATTTCTCCTTTTGTCCCAAAGTCTGCTTTCCATGGTCCATTATGTCTGAACGAAACAACAACATTGTGCCGCTAGACGTTACGCAGTTGTCCACGTCTGTCGCCATGGTTACTATGGCAGTACAAATGGAAACCAGGGATAACGCGGATATTAGGTAATTGACAGGCGACAAGTGACAAGGGATGGGGACTATTTAAAATTGTGATTTCTCTGAATTTACTAATTCTTGGAAACATTTAGGATAATGTAAGTACACAATTGAAATAAATATATAACACTGTGCAAGTGGTTTTTGGATATATCTTACATATTGTACCTTTAAGCAAAAAAAGCAACAACAAAAAAACTTTCCAAAAAGCTTTACAACCAATAGGAGATACATATACAATATCACCAGTATACCTGCCTAAAAAGATACGAAAAAATCTCATTTAAAAATCTCAAATGAGATTTTAAAATTGAAGGAGAGAGTCACTTATTGTGAATGTCCTGTGGAAGTGAGTTCCACAGATGAGGAGCAGTGAAGCTAAAAGCTCGAGATCCTGTAGAAGCCAAACGCATGCGTGGAAGAACTAAAGAGAATGTAGACGATGATCTAAGAGTTTGAGAGGGAGTATATGTTAAAAGTAGACCAGATAAGTATGAAGGAGCCAGGTTATGCAGTGACAAAAAGCTAAATATAACATTCAACACGCTGTTTAGACTCTAAACTAAAGTGTAACCAAATTTGCTCCTGTTAATTAGACTCCACACTAAAGTGTTACCGAATTGCTGATAATGTGGATCAGTGTTTTAAAGTGAAGATCATGGTAATCCACTAGTAATGAGTTACCAAATCCATCGGAAGGAATTACTATTACAAATGATAATAGCTTTCATGAATGACAATCATTTAAAAATACTCAATATTGAGGTATTTGCTGGTATTACAGAAAAATTACTAATCCTTTCAAAAGAATACCTTAAAATTTTCATTTAGTCTCTACCGTTATAAAAATGAATGTGCACAAGCATTGGCAGAGTCTCCATTGATGGGCAAATAAATGTTTTGTTCTTACTTCCCAATACTTTCCAAGAATGGAGAGCAGTTTTAGTTCTGGTGTGACTAAGCCCTTCCTCTGTGTAATGTCTTCATGCTCTCAGACTCCTCCTCTCTACCTGGTCTTGGGTATAAAGGACACTTGTTTTGTCACAGATGCGCTCCATTTGCTCTGAGGCATTGGCTCAAATTAGGCTTGCATCTGCTCTAGCTGCTTGCCCGGTTACTGAACGCGCTCGCATTGCATGTAGCAGTCACAGATCTTTAAGAAGTCATGTCTTTAGGGCTGGAGCTCATAGGTATGGTGTCATGTGTGCTGGGCTGGCTCTTGGCCATCGTGGCTTGTGCTCTTCCCATGTGGAGGGTCACAGCCTTCATCGGCTCCAACATCGTGACGGCTCAGATCGTCTGGGATGGCATGTGGATGAGCTGTGTGGTTCAGAGCACGGGACAGATGCAGTGTAAAGTCTACGACTCCATGCTGGCCCTCTCTCAGGACCTCCAGGCAGCTCGAGCCCTGACCGTGATATCCATCCTTCTGACCGTCCTGGCTGTGCTGGTGTCCATCGGAGGAGCAAAGTGCACTACCTGCATTGAGGACGAGTCGTCCAAAGCTAAAGTGATGATCTTCGGAGGGGTGCTCTTCATCGTGGCTGGGCTTATGCAGCTGATTCCTGTGTCCTGGTCTGCCAACAGTATCATCAGGGACTTCTACAACCCTCTGCTGCCCGACGCCCAGAGACGGGAGCTGGGAGCCGCGCTTTACATCGGCTGGGCAGCATCTGTGCTCTTGATCATGGGGGGATCCTTGCTCTGCTGCTCCTGTCCTCCACAAGGGAAGAATTACAGCCAGTCTCGAATGCCGTATCCAGCGTCTCGCTCAACGGGTGGAGGAGGGTATGACAGAAGAGACTATGTGTGAAACCAGCAGCTCAATATATGAACATCATATTTTCTGGAGAAAAGTTGAAATATGCAACGGGGGAACTGAGGAAGTTGTTTGATGTTTTTGGTTTCTATGTCAGTGCGGTTTTGGCTGTTCAGAATACAAGAACTCAAACGCTGACCGTGTGAAAATGGCCTTTGGTAATTGCTATGAAAATGTACACTCGGACTGTTCCTCTCGACCGAATTCTCAACAAAGCATGATTTTCAGTTACCTGAGGTGTATAAAGCTGACTTTTTATTTATTGGCCATTTCTTTTAGTTTTGTAGGACTAGTTGCACTAAGATTTTGACACAGACAAGTTGACTGTGTGTTTACTATGCTGGAGAATTTAAACCTGTCATTGTCCTTTTTCCTCAACTAGACACAGGTAAATGTCCATGTTGTAATGTATTTACTTTATATGATTCGAATTGTAATGTGCATTTCTTTATTATTTATACAATGTTTTTCATCAAGCTGTAGGAATGTAATTTGAGAAGCACATACTCTTTTACATCATTGTTTGATAGACACTTGCTGCCACTTCAATTTGTATTAGAAAAATTATGAAATGGCTCTAGGACTGTTTTATAGAAATTGAGGCAGAAAGAACAGCCGAGGATCTGAGCACGCTCATTTTTGTCCAGAGTTTGTAATGTGTGTAAGCTACTGTATAGTGTATTGTTGATCAGGAACATTAACATTGTACCTTTCTGTTCCAGTGCAACAATAAATGAATACATCAACCCGTGATGAATTTTGAATATTGTAGTATGGATGCTTGAATTCATCTCAGTGTCTGTTCTTTTATAATCATGATGACTAGAGAAAACCTGAAACTCAAGCCACAGGGCCATGTTACCTCCAGTTAGCAACAAAGCCGAATACACACCATGAAATCATCAACAGATCAGCTTACCAGTGCAGGTGGCAGATGGTGGCAGTAAGACAGAATACAATGGCAGTAGTTAAACAAATACACTTGGAAGAGGTTAATTATAGCTGAAGTTATCTTCATTATAAAAAAAAACCAATGCAATAAATGCACAAAAATGGATACAGAAAACTTAGACAGAAACCATCTTTATTAATTCTGTTGAGTGATGTATTGTGCTGGGCAACGATTAATCGCATGCTATATTTAAGAAATATTTGCATGTATATACTGTATATATATGTATTTTATATATAAATAACAGATTTTTCTTAAATATATACATGCATGTGTGTGTATTTACAAAAAAATTATACACATATATTATGTATACACAAACATTTATTTTGGATGTGATTAATCGCGATTTATTGTTGCCCAGCATTAATTGTATTTCAATTAAATACTTGATTGAGAACCAGTTTTAACAGCTTTTAACTGTGGCAACTTGAAATATTGAACAGGGACTCATATGAATACATCAAGCATATCACTTTACCAGGGTATGTCACCCGTGTCTATAAACACAGATCAGTGTCAGCTCAGTTAAGCCCAGCATGCAGGCTAAATTACTTACACTCATAATATTAATAGGAATAGGAATAGGGGTCTTGAAAGTCTAATGGTCTACATTTTGTAAATCACTATGTCATGCTGTGTGCAAAAATGAATGAGATGAATGATTTTAATAAATGACTTGCTGAGTTACTAACAGGATTAAACAAACGGCTTTAATTTGGAAATATGCGGACTGCATGGGTCATTCCAACGGCTGTGAAGCATGTGAACGTCTTTTTGTGGAATTAAGGCTCACCCAATAATGAAAATTAGCCCATGATTTACTCAGCCTGAAGCCATCCTAGATGTATATGACATTATTCTTTCAGACGAATACAATCAGAGTTATATAAAAAAAATGTCTTGTCTTTCCCAAGCTTGAATGGCAGTGAATGGCTGTATGTCTTTGGAAGCGCATCTATTCATGATTGAAGGGCTAAACCGCGTCTCCAGGGGCTTAATAAAGGCCTTCTGAAGTGAAGTGATGTGTTAGTGTATTGAAAAAAAAAAAAAAAAAAACTAAATAACTAGTTTCCAGCAGACGATTTATCGATTTACGGCAAAAAAGTAACCCTTCAACTTGACGCACAACGTGATGACGAGCGCGGTTGCCCAGCGTGTTTCGACCGAGAGTCGTCAAATGCCTTCATTATGTTGTGCGTCAAGTTTTAAAGGATTAGTCCACTTTTAAAACAACTTTTGCTGATAATTTACTCACCCCCATGTCATCCAAGATGTCCATGTCTTTCTTTCTTCAGTCGAAAAGAAATTAAGGTTTTTGATGAAAACATTTATCCATATAATGGACGTCAATGGGCCCCAAACGGTTCAAGGTCCAAATGACAGTTTCAGTGCCGCTTCAACGGGCTTTAAACGACACCAGACGATGAATAAGGGTCTTATCTAGCGAAACGTTCGCAATTACGTTGAAAAGGTCACGCTTCTATGAAAAGTAAAGCATTACTGTCCTGACGAAAATTTTCTTTTAGGCTTTTTAATATTCCAACACCCAGGATACGCACACGCAATGGCCATTTTAAACGATAAAGTGACACAAAGACATTTGAATATGTGTGTATGGTCCTCCTTCCTCACATCTGTAAACACTGACTCATCAAGCGTGACCTTTTCAACGTAACTGCGTATTACGTGACAGCACGAACGCACAAAACAGAGCAAGACGAGCATTTGTGCTTATAAAACTAACTTTTTTAATTTATTTTTGAAATGACGATCGTTTCGCTAGATAAGACCCTTATTCATCGTCTGGTGTCGTTTAAAGCCTGTTGAAGCGGCACTGACACTGTCATCTGGACCTTGAACCGTTTGGTCGCCAGTGAAGTACATTATATGGAGAAATGTTTTCATCAAAATGCTTCATTTCTTTTCGACTGAAGAAAGAAAGACAGTCTTGGATGACATCGGGGTGAGTAAATTATCAGCAAAAGTTTTTTTTAAAGTGGACTAATCCTTTAAGTGTAGCACATTACAGACATTACACACTAGCAGGTGATCAGAACACTTACAATTACGTTTACAGACTTTTTCCAAAGGTACTTTCAAATGATGTACATTATAAGGAATGTGTCATATAATAAAAATATATATAATGACATACTGTAATTTGTCAACATAATTCCCTTTTGTAAAACTGTTAAATATGTTCAGGTTTTCATATTTCCAGTTTCCTGATGAATGACTACATTATTAAGCCCAATGACTTCAATTGTTGTCTGTATAATTGATCTCAATCTTGTCCTTCACAGAGTTCTCTTTGTTCCACCGGGAAACTCAAGCGACTCACAACAGCGATCCCCTGAAACCGAGGTCACGTGACCGATACTGGAGAAGCTGAGGAACCGCCAGAGTCACTGAAAGAAAGATCTGTGCTTCTTTATCACAGAAACCTTGTGTTTGGCGGGAGAAAACGTTCAGTTTCATATTCAGCTGATATTGGCAAAAAGACCATATTTATTGGTTATATTTTACATAATAATATTTTACATATTAGTTTTTTTTTTGTCTCTGCGACAGTGATGATTATATCACAGAGTGTGTGCAGTTTTAGACAATGCCTGGATAAAAAAGAAATGACTGAAAGAAGTAAAATGTTTAATTTATGTCAGGCACAATAACAATAGCATGTTAAAACTGAATGCTATGATCATGTCACGTCGGTTTAGATTGTGTCTCATGTTCTTAGTTCATGTCTTTTATTTTGAAATTCAGTCTTGTTCATTCTTGTCCACTGTTTCCTGTCCCTCATCTTCCTGTTTTCTGTCTTGATTATTATGTATATTATAACCAAAAACATATAAATCCGTCCTTCGGATGAGACGTTAAACCTAGGTCCTGACTCTCCGGGGTCATTAAAAATCCCAGGATGTCCTTCGAAAAAGAGTAGGGGTGTAACGGTCAAATTTGCCCCTTGGCCTCTGTCCATCACGGCCTCCTCATCATCTTCATACACTGACTGGCTTCATCACCCACCAGAGCATCTACAAGAGGGGATTGTAAAATACCATGTAGAAAAAGTAGTTTTAGACAGTCAGCTTTCTTCTTTCGTGCAGCTCATGCAATACCATACCCACAAATCTAAGGAACATCACATCTATCAAATCATTTTCTAAATCCATAAAACATTGGTTATTGACAAATCAAATATGCTGCCATAATACAGAATAATGTGTTTGTATTCATTGCTATAGTGGTGTTTATGTTTTTTTATTGATATGTATTTATTGTATTGTTGTAGTGTTTTTATTGTTTTAACCATCAACCTGCTAGGGACTGCAGATGAAAATGAGTCTGTATGGCTAAATCTGGCACATTTACATGCTGAACTTTTTACTCGTGTTGATTAATGTGCGTTGTCCCTTTTAAACCTCTGGGGTCGGCAAACGCGCCGGCGCATTTTGTAATTTTTTTTTACATAGCAGCAAAATAGACTTAAAGGGACACTAAGTATCTTTTTAGGTATTTTATTATCTAAAATCAATATTTTTTTTCATAAATATGTCCTCAATGGTGTACAAATACCTCGGCCAATTATCTGACTTATCCTTATAAATGAAGAATTTATTATCTTTATATACATGGGACGGGTAGGTCCACGGAGGCTTCCATGTAGTTCCGCCATCTTGCAAAACTATAATAGCAGAGAGGGTTTAAAAGCCAACGGGTTTCCACAACGCGTTTTCGTTCAGAGCCAGCCGAAACCAGCAGAAACGCAGGTGCAGAGCAGTGAGAGGCGCTTGAAACTGCACCGGCAAGTTTAAAAGTCTGGATTGCATTGTTATTATGGACCATACATATGCCAAGCCACAGGAGAAGAAAACATCGTCGCCAAAAAAGTCAAAAATAGAATGTAAAATGCGTGGGATTTCCCCCTTTCTGGTCAATGTATCCCTGCCTCTGCTTAATTATTTTTATCCCGGTCCGGTGGGGATAAATTTATCCTCCCCTCAAAGTGATCATAGTGCTACTACATAGTGGCGAGACGGATCACAAAACTTATCACGGATCCGTGGTTTGATTAAAGTCAATTTTATTTTAAAATGATTACTCACTCACTCTTGAGCGTCTGGCGCGAGTGATTTAAATGTAAAGCCGCGTTTATGCGCATCTAGAGGTCCGGCGGCGCGGTGTTTAGCGCTGTGCGGTAGACGCGAGCCTCATTTGCGCGTCCAGTTTGCGCAAATGAGGCGAATTGCTATCACAGATAATGTATTTTCTATCATTTCACAGTAGCTCAGCATCGCGATGTAAAGTTAACGTTATTGCATGATCACAGTTCATATGTGTGGGGAAAGATAAGCTATTAGAGTACAAATATTGTGTTAGGCTACTTCAGTTAATAAGAAAAAAGATTTTACAATTCCTGCAAATGCAGTGATGAAGTTCATGTTCTCATGATTTATTTTTATGAATAACAATGTTTCAAAACATCCCCAACCCTCCCCTCTGTTTTTTTTTCCCACAAATCGCACCCTGGGCATAACTACAATATTTCATGTTTTTCACAGTCAGTAATTCATACTGTGACATTCGTTTGTCGCCTACCGTAGATGCAACGCGCATTTGAAAAAGCGAGGCGCTGGAGAGCAAAATTAGTTTGAATGCAAAATACAAATTCATCACTAGATGGGAGTAATTCCTACTTATTGTACTTAGTGGTCATACAGACTTAAGAAATATGAAAAAAGAAATAAAGAAATCAAATCACGGTCTCCTCTCCACCAGTAAGCTGGTGTGTGGTGGGCGTCCTGGCGCAATATGGCTGCCGTCGCATCATCATCCAGGTGGAGCTGCACACACTGGTGGTGGATGAGGAGATTCCCTCTTCTGTGTAAAGCGCTTTATATAGGCGTCCTCTCATGCTGATTTGGGTAGACGTGTTGATTGGATAGATCATTTGAACGTGTTCCTCCCGAACGTTGTTAATAAAACATCACGTTATGTATGTCAAGTATTGATGTCTGTGCATCATTGGGTGATGCTTATAAGATGACTATCTATTCATATTTGTCAATGTGACGAGACATTAAGGGAGCTGTTTTCAGTATATTTGGCATATGATTATAAAGAATGTGCACATACATTCACTATCAGCATTGCGAACAGACTGACTTCAGTGCCACTTGCATCGTTCAGTCAGTAGGAGGCCTCGAGTGACTGTGAGCGCAAGCCAACCATTCAGTTTGAGAAAAACATGGTTCATTCAGAAAAAGAAAGTTACTAAAACTATTTGAGCTTTTATGATAAACAAATTGCTTATCTAAAACATTTTGATTATGTTTATGCACTGTTTGAGACAGATTTATATAATTTAAATGCAAAATGATAAACTCAAACACAAAGATGAAATAATATATACATTTTACTATTTTTAATACACTTTGGGAGGAAATTAGACAACTCTTCTGTATTTCCAGTGTTGGTCATTTAATGTAACATTTAACCAGATTCTCATCTTTAAGAATCTGTTATCTGCTTTACAAATAATCTATGTCCACAGACATGGTTTTAACCCTTTTTTTCCCTTAACCTATTATTCCCTTTTTTTTAGGCTTTAAATATCTCGAAATGTACACATGTAGATGTTTGGAGATGCTTAATCTCTTATACAACTCAAATAGCTTCTGGTTCACCAGCTGAAAAGCAAAGGTGCTTCTAATCCCTGTAAAAGATAAGACTCTAAACAAACAAGCAAACTTAATAGTATTTGTAAAGCTTTTTATTCCTCACTATATAGTTCGACCTTTTAGATATGGAGGATACCCATTGCTTCACCCCCCTTTTTTGCAATTGAAAACGGCAATGAAACCAGTCAAACTGTCACAAGCAAGAGCGAGGGTGTATTGAACATTACATGTTTCTATATGCAGAAGACATTTTGCTTTACATTAGTGATCCCATATGAGATTGCATTATTATCCGGTTAGTTTGGAAGTTTTTCAGGAAACAAAACAAAAAGTGAATGGTCCTTATAATAATTCATCTGGATTTGAAGAGGTGGTGAGGTCTTCCTTTACTCTGGCTGTAAGAATACATTCGTGAAGATGGCAGTACTTTCTCAGTTTGTCTCAATCCTCACTAGTTTTGTACCCGTCTTTTTTTGACCGCCACGATTAAAACCCGTTCAATCAATCAAAGTATTTCCTCCTTTACCTGGGAAAGCGAGATGTCCTGTTGTGCACATTGGTTTGAGCGTAGTGCAATCTGTCTTACTGAATGACTCATTTGTTGTGATTTTCTAATCTCTTTTTGTTGTATTTTTTCTGATGTTTGGCTCGTTCCCTGAAGAAATGTGATGACATGACTGTGTTAATGTGCTTTTGTCCCCGGCCAATGTGATGTATTAGTTAATATTCATTATTTGGGGTTGTTTCATTGTTCCATGTATTAAAGTCTGTTCAATGTAAAGCTTTATTCCTTAAAAATGTTTTATTATAATAATGTATTGCACTGTATTACCAGTGACGAAGCAGGCACACAAAAAACCTATTTCAAAGTGTGTGTTCTCAAAACGCTGTTGTGGTGTACATGAACGACCAGAGCATTAAAGGTTTTCTGTCTTTAGTTAAAACGGTGGTGTGTAACGGCCCTAAGTTAATAACTAATGATTTTTACAACGGAAAACACAAATGCCTGGAGCGCAAATGCATTTCTCAATAAATATTCAGAAGACCGTTCATAATAAAACATTTAATTGTACAAATCTGTCACATTGAAAAATAAATAAATTACATACAAAACTAGCTTTAAAAATGCATGAATGATAACACACTTCTAGCAGAAGAACTGTGCCAGAGCAAAGACCATCGAATAGGGCCGATCACACCAAGGACGATAACTAATAAAGATATGGTTCTTAAGTCAAAATGATATCGTTGGACTCGCTTTCAGAACGATTTCCAGCAGATGAATGCTAATCAAGTTATCTTTATGGTTATCTTTCTTGGTGTGAACCGGCTTTAAATCATTACAATGGCACGAGTTTGAGCGCTACAGATTCTTCATATATGATACAGAGCATTATTGCAGTGAACAATGTCAGTTTTTGAAATCTTAAGCACCATTTTGAGTATTTCACTATAGTCTGAAACATACTTTCATGCCCACATACTTGGAGTTCAGGTACATGTTTTTTTCTGTGTAATGTTATTATATCATAATAGTATTATGTGAAATGCCATTCAAACCAACAAGATCATGACCAGCATGATGTCATTGATTCTCTCATAACTTACATTTAGGATTTGACAGCAGCAAAAAATTACCATGTAAATTAATAGTACCATTTAAATAAACACATTTTCTACAAAAAATCATATGACTGTAAAGTAAGTATAAATACTCATAATATACAATTAAATCTCACAAAAACCATTAAAAGCAAATTTCACTCCAAAGTCAATAGAAAGAAAAAAGAAATACTATTTTGCATAAGGATTTTTTTTTAAAGAAGACATTTTAGGAATAATAAGATTACAACCACAAAAAAATATCTCATTCTTATTAGCGTAATGCAAAAATACAAGGATTTTGAAATCGAAAAATATTCATATACCATTGTATATACCACAGTATTTATGTTACATTTACTGAGAGAGTAAAATCATGGCCACGTATGACAAAACTGGGAATTAAAATAATGAAATTATAAGTAAAACATCTGGATGCATTACATTTATGAGAATTTTGAGAGGGAAATGTGCTTGATTGTCAAAATGTGTCAATGCAAAAAAAATAAAAATAAATACCTGGTTCTAAAAAGATGCATTATCTTCATACAAAATATGACTTCTTTTTATTTTTTGAGTTTGGGGAGGAATGCATTTTTGTGAGATTCAGCCAAACTTCCTTCAAAACCACACGAGTATCCCATCACATGGTTTTCACATGTGCAACGTGTGTGTTCCACATGTGCCCACGTGTTTTTGCACATGTGAAAGCAGGTCTTCTCTCCAAGAAAATGTTTTCTAACATGGTTGGCATGTGTTTTTGGCATTGATCACAGCAGCCGGTTCACTTGCTCAGTCTGAGCCAGTCTCTCCAGTGGGACAGGTTCTGCTCTGGGCTGATCTCGGACACAGCCGAGGGCCGTCTGGACTTACGCAGGAAAGAAAGACGTCCGGTCGATCTCTTCTGGGGCAGCTGCTGCTGCTCTGTCTGCTGTTGGCTCCTCAGCTGCTGATTGATGACAATCTGGATATCGTCCTGAGGGGTACACGTCAATCGTTCAAAAAAAAAAATATATATATATATTATTGTTTTTCTATTCTGTTATTGGTCTATGAGCTAGTTAATTCATTTAATCTCAAAGGCAGTTCCATGATGGCACATTAAACAGCTGCATGCTTCCACTGTGACCAGCAGGGGGTGACAGAGACATAATCCTAACAACTGAAGATCCATGAGGACTTTTGTTGTTCTCCTACCTGCCAGGCCTCCAGCTCCTGTGACAGCTCGAGTTTACGCTGAATGGCTTCCAGGAGCTGGTTGTTTAAACACATCATATCATGCTTAGTCCTCAGCAGCTCTGCTTCCATCGCTGTCTTCCTGCCAGGGAGGAAATCAACACTTTCTTAAAAATCACACCTTTCTATTATACTTTATAATTATATTATGTATATTCACTTTCTCATTTAAGGAACCATAGTACCAAGTAAGTGTGTAATATTTACTTAGCGATGGCATCGTCTCGGTCCTTCATGGCCTGCTGAACTACCTCCTCGTCCACGAGTCGCAGCTTCAGCTCGCTGTTTTCTGCCATCAGACGCTCATTCTGGAGAGAAATTATGATTAATATGTTTTGCAAATGTCTGTCTAATGCAACTAATAAAGACCTTAATGTCTCTCAGTGAACACAGAAACATAAAACGTTCTGTATTTGCTCTGCTAGCTTGCTAAACTCATTTCAAGCATTTAAGCTTAAGCTCACTGATGTTTTTAAAGTAATGATAAATATTTAAAATATTTGTCCTGGTTGTGTACAGATGGGAAAAAAATGTTTTAAAAAAGCGAGTTGTTAAAAAACAGACAAGTGCTCTTAAACTATGAGTGTGCCTCATGAAATATTGAGGAGCTTTCAGTTGCAGAAACTTTCACACATTGTGAAATTTTTGAAAAATTTTGAAAAACATTGTGAAAAATTGTGTTTGTGTGACACAAACACAATTTTTCTGTGTGTTTTTCAGCATCTGTTAAAAACATGTCCAATCAATGTTGATAACCTTGTACAGTG
Organism: Phoxinus phoxinus; assembly: GCF_949152265.1. NCBI lineage: Eukaryota > Metazoa > Chordata > Actinopteri > Cypriniformes > Leuciscidae > Phoxinus > Phoxinus phoxinus. The sequence goes on from NC_136879.1 coordinate 12,543,807, forward strand.
GGGAGCATGATTATTTGATCCCCTGCTGATTTTGTAAGTTTGCCCACTTAAAAAGAAATGAAGGGTCAATATTTTTTAATTGTAGGTTTGTTTTAACGGATAGAGACAGAATATCAACCAGAAAATCCAGAAAAAAACACATATATAGGTTATACATTTATTTGCATTTCAGTAAGTGAAATAAGTATTTGATCCCCAAGCAAAACATAATTTAGTACTTGTTGGCAAGCACAGAGCTAAGATGTTTCTTGTAGTTGGTCACCAGGTTTGCACACATCTCAGGAGGGATTTTGGTCCACTCCTCTTTACAGATCCTCTCTAAATCCTTAAGGTTTCTTGGCTGTCGCTTTGCAACTCAAAGTTTCAGCTCTTCAAACCTCCACAAATTTGCAGTAGGAGTAAGGTCTGGAGACCTTAATGTGCTTCTTCTTGAGCCACTCTGAGGAACGAAAATATATTTCCCATATATGAATGATCAATGTATTAAATGGTTTAACCATATATTTGAAAATATGCAGAATGTATTGTTTTAATATAAGGAAATGCTGCTTTTCATATAGTGAAAAATATGTGACAATATATTTACTAATATATCATAATGTATGTGATTTTATATTCAGTAATACATTCATAATATATAGATGTATATGTGATCAGATATGGTACTTGTTACGGCATCTAGTGAGATCCCCAGTACTCAGTCTCGAGCCCCTTCCCCTGAATACTAATTTTGCATACTAGCCTCCTAGTATGCATCATTGGTGCTCTGATCACCTTCCACCTGTCTGTAATGAACTCTGAGCTCAAGCCTATATCTAGCTTGTTAATTCAGCGCTCTTTGCGAAGTATTGTCTCATTCCCTTGTTACATGTCTGAGCCTTCTCTGGATATACCTCTGTTATTCTGATATACTGATCCTGGACTTGAACTAACCTCTTTGATTGTGTGCAGCCTGCCTTGTGAACCCCCGCCTGTGACCTGACTCTGATACTCTCCGCCAGCCCTGAACTTCTGCCTGACTCTGACCTGCATGCTTGCTCCCAACCCCAGACTCACGCCTGGTTTACTTCTACTCTGCCTGCTGCCTTTGCTACTGTTTTGAGTTCCCTTTTTACTATTACGTTATTAATAAATTGTTTCACATGGATCTGTCTCTGCCTCCTGGTTCAAAAACAGTACTGCATGTGTAATATATATTTACTCAGATAATTATTTACATTATAAATGTTTCATATTTTCAAGTAGTTATCAAAAACTCAAGCACACCTACATGTATTAGAGTATTTAACCAAAATAATGTTTTTTGTACAAAACAAATATACTTTAATGCATTTATAATACATTTAACAGTATGTGTTTTTCACCTTGTATGTACAACAGAGGGAAATGTCAAAACATCATACACTGTAAAAAAAATTACATCCCCAAGTCAAAACTTTCTAGTGACTGGTCACATCAAAATTTTTCAATTAGTCTGACGTATTATTTCTCATTGAGCCAATGTTAACAGACTATTGCAACAAGAATTGCACTTGGGCCAATTAAAAAATTTAGATGTGACCAGTCACTAGAAAATTTTGACTTGGAGAGGTTAGAATTTTTTTACAGTGTACTGTGTTGTAATAAAAAAACGTCTAGGTTACGACCTCTGTTCCCTGAGAACAGGCAATGAGACACTGCATTGATGACGCTATGAGGAACACCCTCCATGTGAACCGGTGTTTGAAAAGCTGTACAATCACATCAATAGAATTTGACTGGCGACAGCCTATGACACGACTAGTGCGACTCAGGTGAATTAAAGAGGCGCCTAGAGGACATTGTTCCCCAATAGCATCATCGAAGCAGTGCAAGTTCACTTTTGATAGGGAAGTTACTTTTTTTTAACAGAGGTTAATTTTGCTTTAATATAAAATAAACTCATCTTTTTCCCCTTTCATAGACACTGTGATCAAACAATTTCCAACACGTCTGAGGTGCGAGCACTGATTCGAAGGAAATGCAACAATGAGGCAAACTCAAAGACCAATCAGTAACAGTACTGTAACTGTTTGCAGCTATTAATGACTGCACTTTATTGACTAGTTAGGTTTATTGAAGTTAGTTTTTTTTGTTGTTGTTTATAATACCTCTGCAAATCACTGTATTTTATGTTAATGTATATATTTTTTTTTACAGTTTACATATGCTGCTGTACTGATGTACACTGGGTAATGCATTAAAGTTTACTAGCTTTCAAAGTGTGTGTGTTTTATACAAATATTTTTTTACTGTGTGTTTTAATACACCATTAACATATTTAATGTTTTATAAAGGTACTGTTCACAGTATTAAAACATATTTGAAATGATTTACTATATAAAAAAATATGTGAGCAATACATAAATATGATTTGTATAGCAAAGTTGATATATTCGTATATTTTAAATAATTTATAAGTGTATTTAAAAATGTATTAAAGATTTAATCTAAAGATAAAATTAAAGCTGAAATAGTATGTTAAAAGCATATTTAAGTTCATCTTCAATGTGTCCCAAAAAAGCACAATTTAGTACACTAAGATGATCTTAAGTTTATATTAAGCAGTACTTAAGATAAGCTTTTAGTATATTAAGTGCAAAATAAGTGGGTCGAAAATAGAGCACTTTAAGTACATTACGGAAGTGTATTATAGAAGTGTACTAAGTGAACTTAAAATGTATTTTAGTCCATTTAAAAAAAATCTAGGAATACATTATAAGTATAATTTTTATATAATTACATATTATTATTATTATAATTTAAATAGTTTATTATTGTATTTAAAGATGGTTTAAATTATACTTAAAGTGGTAACAAAATACATTTTTAAAAAATATGAAATAGTATATTAAAAATACACTTTAGGTCATCTTCAATGTGTCCCAAAAAAGCACAATTTAGTACACTAAGATGATCTTAAGTTTATATTAAGCAGTACTTAAGATAAGCTTTTAGTATATTAAGTGCAAAATAAGTGGGTCGAAAATAGAGCACTTTAAGTACATTACGGAAGTGTATTATAGAAGTGTACTAAGTGAACTTAAAATGTATTTTAGTCCATTTTAAAAAAATCTAGGAATACATTATAAGTATAATTTTTATATAATTACATATTATTATTATTATAATTTAAATAGTTTATTATTGTATTTAAAGATGGTTTAAATTATACTTAAAGTGGTAACGAAATACATTTTTAAAAAATATGAAATAGTATATTAAAAATACACTTTAGGTCATCTTCAATGTGTCCCAAAAAAGCACAATTTAGTACACTAAGATGATCTTAAGTTTATATTAAGCAGTACTTAAGATAAGCTTTTAGTATATTAAGTGCAAAATAAGTGGGTCGAAAATAGAGCACTTTAAGTACATTACGGAAGTGTATTATAGAAGTGTACTAAGTGAACTTAAAATGTATTTTAGTCCATTTTTTAAAATCTAGGAATACATTATAAGTATAATTTTTATATAATTATATATTATTATTATTTAAATAGTTTATTATTGTATTTAAAGATGGTTTCAATTGTACTTAAAGTGTTAACGAAATACATTTTTTACAAATATGAAATAGTATATTAAAAATACACTTTAGTTCAACTTCAATGTGTCCCAAAAAAGCACAATTTAGTACACTAAGATGATCTTAAGTTTATATTAAGCAGTACTTAAGATAAGCTTTTAGTATATTAAGTGCAAAATAAGTGGGTCGAAAATAGAGCACTTTACGTACATTATGGAAGTGTATTATGGAAGTGTACTAAGTGCACTTAAATAAAATGTATTTTAGTGCATTTTTTTTTCACCTGCTCTTCAGCACTATGACCCCAACAACTCACACACACCAGAAAACCTTCTAAATTCAAAAATAATACAACATTAAACACTAACTGATCTCCCCCTATATTAATAATGAGCAAAATACATTAAATAACACTTAGTTTTAACATTTGCTCTCCTTTCAGAAGTCAGTCTGGGAACTATAAATCTGTTGCAACTCATTCCGTGAATGTGTGCGAACATACATTCACATTTATATGGGAACATGTATGTGCAATAAAGAATAAAGCTTTGTGAATATTACATGTAATGCTATTTTTGTCTTAATTTATAAATATGTTATATTCATTAATGGTCAATGCAAGGACAAGTTTCCCATATATGAAAATGTATTATGTAATATACATTGCATTATATTTTGCAGTATATTCCCATATATTTTTGTTTTCCGTAAGGGTGTTTTGGGCCATTGTCATGCTGGAAGACCCATCCACGACCCATCTTCAGTGTTCTGGCTGAAGGAAGGAGGTTCTCGTCCAAGATTTAACGGTACATGGCACCGTCCATCGGCCCCTCAATACAGTGAAGTTGTCCTGAACCCTCAGCAGAGAAAGCCCCAGAGCATAATGTTTCCACCGCCGTGCTTGACTGTAGGGACGGTGTTCTTGGGATCATAGGCAGAATTTCTCTTCCTCCAAACACGACGAGTTGAGTTGATGCCAAAGAGCTCAATTTTGGTCTAATCTGACCACAGCATTTTCTCCCAAGGCTTCTCTGAATCATTATATGTTCACTGGTAAACTTCAGATGGGCTTGAACATGTGCCTTCTTGAGCAGGGGGACCTTGCGGGTGCTGCAGGATTTCAATCCATTGCGGTGTAGTGTGTTGGCGTAATGGTTTGCTTGGTGACTGTGGTCCCAACTGCCTTGAGATCATTAACAAGCTCCTCCTGTGTAGTTCTGGGCTGATCTCTCACCTTTCTCATGATTATCCTTACCCCATGAGGCGAGATCTCGAATGGAGCTCCAGACCGAGGGTGATTGATGGTTATTTTGTATTTCTTCCATTTCCGAATATACACACCAACAGTTGTCTCCTTCTCACCAAGCTTCTTGCTGATGGTCTTGTAGCCCACACCAGCCTTGTGCAGATCTACAATCTCTGGTCCCTGACGTCCTTTGACTGGTCTTTGGTCTTGCCCATGGTGGTGGAGAGGTTGGAATGGAAGATACAGATTCTGTGGACAGGTGTCTTTTATACACATAACTAACAGACATGAGGAGTACTTTCTTAAAGTGACCGGACTAATCTGTGGGAGGCAGAATTCTTGCTGTTCTGTAGGGGATCAAATACTTATTTCACTCGACCAAATGCTGATAAATTTATAACCTTTAAATAATGTGTGTTTTTTTCTGGATTTTTTGGTTGATATTCTGTCTCTATACGTTAAAATATAGTATACCATAAAAAATTATAGACCCTACATTTCTTTGTAAGTGGGCAAACTTACAAAATCTTCAGGGGTTCAAATTATTATTTTCTCAACTGTAAATATGCAAATTAAAAAATGCTAACCCAAAACTTGAAAACAGCTGACCCAGGACAGACGTTAACCCTAGGGCAAAGTATGAACAGTGTAAAACATAGAACAAGATAAGCCAGGATTATGTAAATGGTGAGTTTAAAGGTGAAGCATGTCATTTAGATGGGGTGCAAGTGTTTGACAACTATTACTTATGCAATTGATAATTTTTGCCAGAAATTACACATTTCACCTTTAGCCAATAAAAGTGTGAAAGGCCCAAATAAGGCTATGTTTACACGGAAAACGATCTGAAGAGAAAACGCAAAAGTGGCGTTGCGTTATCACTTTTTATTCTGCGTTTAGACGAGCGTTATGGGGGGGAAATCTGCGTGCATATGGTGACGCAAAAGTGTGTGAAATTGGATGTAGTGTGCACTCCAGACGGCTAGGTGGCGTGTGAAGCACTGAAAGTGAAAGAGCCGCTGACACATTTTCTCATGTTTAATACGGTAAAGCTGCTGCTTTAACCCTCGGTGCTCTTCGCGTGTCGCTCAGAAATGACAGAATTTTGTATTTTATTTTTGTCAATGAAATTAATGCTATATTTTAGTTTGATAATGTTTTGTTATTTTCCTGTACTGGCGCATGCCTGTGACGTAAACGCGTACGCGACGCCTTCACTGTCTAGCAGACTTTTGCGTTTTTACCCTTTAGACGGGAACGCGATGGTGGAGCGTTTTTAAGATTTCCACTCTGGAGGGTGGTTTCACTTTTTTGCGTTTTTAAGCCCCAAAAACGCCGTCGCCGTGTAAACGAAAGGCACATCCGATAAAATATTTTTACGTTTTCACCCACGAGCGTTCTCGTGTAAACAGGGCCTAAGAGTCAGTGAGGGAGGACCAGTTTTACAGGTCTTGCCATGTAATATTCTTCTCTTCCTAAAAGCATATCTATTGGAGACTCGCAACACTTTCACCAATTGACTGCATTTGTTAAATATCTTAATTCAGCTGAGAATCCCAGCAGGAAAAGCAGTGAATCTTTGTAAAAAAAAAAACACATTCCTCAGGCTTTGCCAGGCCTTCCAAAGAATGGAGCCATTTTTAAGAAACTGACCCCAGGTCAGTGACAGTGGTATTGGCTGAAAGCTTGAATGCATGGATAAATGTTACCTGATCCTGGAGCTCCTGTATCCGGATGACATTCTCACAAGGATCGCTCACCGGTCCCACAATGGACTTCCTCATCTCCTGCAGACACAAATGATACTGGAGCGTTAAGCACTGCATGCGGGTTAGCCTGGGAGAATTTGTGAAGCGTCGCCTTTGTTAGGGCTTGATGGGAGGGTGTATCTCTCTTCAGCATCAGTATCATGTAGCAGACATAAACAGCCCTCTGTTCCATCTCTCCCTCTTTCTCTCTCTCAGTCTCTACCTCTGGCTACATTTGTGTCTTTGTTGATCCTTAACTGAACACACCCCAACCTGAGCAACAAACTCTTACTTCAATGCACACACACACCAACACTCAACCAGTCAACTGACCCAAACTAGCAATATAATATCATCAATAGCATAGTGGAAAGTTTTTTAACATCCAAACTTTTGGTCCATTAATAACATTGCACACTTCAGCAACTACTGATGCAAATTAACAGTAAATAATATATATTCTGATCCCCTCTCCATTCATAATGGGCAAATCTCACAAAAACAGGTCCAGGTGACTTTTTACCTCCTAATAATTGTTTTTTAAAAGAACAAAAGAAAGAAATGTGTTGCATGTTTTATATTAACATAATACTTTTTGCATTATATTCATAAACTAGTTCATTTTCTGTCAAATATTTGTAATTAGTAATTCAACAATTAGTAATTCTGTTCATACTGATGCTGAATTAATTATTAATAGATCATTAATGTAATAAAAAAAAAATCACATTACAGTAAAAATTAGATAAAAATATAAAAAAAATTGCATTGGAAAGAAAATCACAATCCAAAAACACCAGGGTCCAAACTGCTTCCCTTTTTTAAGCAAATGTAAAAAAAAAAAAAAAAATCCTTTATAATATGCAAGGAATATGATCCGGGAAGGTTCTTGACAGGTTACGTAAGATTTACCCAATGACAAAACTTGTTATAAGCCATGAGGACAAATCAAAGACAACTGATATGGTCTGAATGAAGATATACTTGAAGATATGGAGTAGTGGCCAAAAGGGGTTTTCAGGCCTAAGAAATTTGACATCTTAACCTTTTGTTCAAAAAAAAAAAAGGAGTAATTTAAATACCTTTTAACCAAGTTTAACGTTTTGTTCTTCCCTCGTATTTTAAAATATATAAAATATTTTGATGATTTACTCGAACTTGTAAGGTCGTTAAAAACAAATATCACCTCCGGACATCACTCTTGGCCACTACTATATGCTTGTGAATGTGAATTATTGTTGTTGAAATGTAAGACTGTACGAGATGTCAAAATACTCCAGGGAAGATGATATGTTATATGCAGCACATCACATGTCAGCTTCTGTTACGCTTGTGACAGTGTGTGCTCCAAAACAACTTTACCTGTAGTGTCTCGCTCTGTGCTATCCATTGTGCTGCATGTTTCAACTGTCCCAGCATGCCCTGCAGGCTGTCATCTGAGTTCTGCTCAGCCTCTGTTCTGTAGGCCACAGGCTGAAGCAATTCCAGGACGCAGTGCACGTCCCGAGAGACCTGCTGGGCAAGGGTAGATAGATGAGATCGGCGACCTTTAATTATGCTGTTCTCACGTGACAGAAGACTACTACTCGCTTTTATGATCACCTAGCAAATAACATTTAGGAAAGAAAAATACGGACACTAAACATAGAGCTGAAATATGGGACTGTCTCTGGAAAAACTCTGGTCACCCTACCACCCAACCCATGTAATAAATTAGTAGTATTATATTTCATTAAATGTGGTCAGAATCCATCCCAGACCACATCTGAATGTGCTGAACCGCTTCTTTTCCGGTGTGTGAGCGGCTTTAGAGGCAGACAATATATAGACTACATGATATGATTACAGAGTCAGATTATAACCTAGATGTGCTGTTTGACAGAAATCTGGTTAAAACCAAACAATTACATTACTTTAAATGAGTCAACCCCCAAGATAACGGTTATAAACATGAACCTTGTCCATAAGGCAAAGGAGGTGTTGCTGTAATTTATAGTAATATTTTCAGAATTACTAAGAAGTCTAGTTTTAAATTGTATTATTTTGAAGTGTTGGTGCTTAATATAACAATATCTATTGTAAACGATAAATCATGTGTGAGATTTGTGCTGGCCTGGCTACTGTATACAGGCCACAAGGGTACCTTTATCAAAGAATTTGCGGACTTTCTATTAGTATTGGCTGCAGATAAAGTACTAATTGTTGGTGATTTTAATATACACATAGATAATGAAAAAGATGCATTAGGATTGGCATTTAAAGACATTGTAAACTCAATTGGAGTTAGACAACACGTGTCAGGACCGACTCATTGTCGTAATCATACTCTAGATCTAATACTATCACATGGAATAGATGTTGATGCCGTTGAAATACTGCAGCAGAGCGATGACATCTCAGATCACTATCTAGTCTCGTGTAAATTACATTTAGCCAAGGCTGCAAAGCCGACTCCGTGTTATAAATATGTTAGAACTATCACTTCTGCCACTAAAGATTGCTTTATCAATAATCTTCCTGATCAGTTTCATCATCTCAGCATCCCAGGTAACTTAGAAGAACTTGATATTGCAAAAGAAACTTTTAACTCTCTCTTTTCCAGCACTTTAGACACAGTTGCTCCGTTGCGCTTAAAGAAGATTAAAGGAAATAGTCCAACGCCGTGGCACAACGAGCACACCCAGACAGTTTCTGGTTCCCATTGACTTCCATAGTAGGAAAAAAATATACTATGGAAGTCAATGGGAACCAGAAACTGTCTGGTTACTGACATTCTTCTAAATATCTTCCTTTGTGTTCAGCAGAGGAAAGAAATTCATACAGGTTTGAAACAACTTAAGGGTGAGTATATGATGACAGAATTTTCATTTTAAAAGTGAACTAATCCTTTAAGAGAGCAGCTAGAAAAATGGAGCGCAACTGGAAGAAAACAAAACTAGAGGTATTTCGGATTTCATGGAAGGAGAGCTCGATTGCTTACAGAGAGGCTTTAAAAGCTGCTAGATCTGCTTATTTCTCAACCCTATCAGAAGAAAATAAACATAATCCCAGGTATTTATTTGAAACAGTGGCTAAACTAATGAAAAAGAAAGCTTCAAGCCCAGAAGTTTCCAAGCAACACAGTAGTAATGACTTTATGAACTTCTTCACTTATAAGATCGATAATATCAGGGACAAAATTATAACTGCAACCGTCTAATACAGTATCGCATCAGGAAGTGCATTGTAGTCTCTCTGAGGGAAAATTTGATTCATTCATTGCTATAGGAGAGGAAGAATTTTGCAAACTCGTCAAATCATCTAAATCGATGTTGTTAGACCCTATACCGACTAAGCTACTGAAAGAGATGCTTCCAGATGTCATAGATCCTCTTCTTAATATCATTAATTCGTCTTTGTCTCTAGGATACGTACCAAAAACCTTTAAGCTAGCTGTGATTAAACCGCTTGTTAAAAAACAGCAACTTGATCCTACAAAACTAGTCAATTACAGGCTGATCTCGAATCGGCCTTTTCTGTCAAAGATATTAGAAAAAGCAGTATCCTCACAACTGTGTTCTTTTCTAGAAAGAAATTATATCTGCGAGGATTTTCAGTCCGGATTTAGACCGTATCATAGTACCGAGACAGCTCTCGTTAGAGTCACAAATGATTTGCTCTTATCATCTGATCGTGGTTGTATCTCTCTATTAGTATTACTTGATCTTAGTGCTGAATTTGACACCATTGACCACAACATTCTTTTAAATAGACTAGATTTAGAAAACCATGTTGGCATTAGTGGAATTGCACTAGCACGGTTTAAATCATACTTATCTGACCGTTATCAGTTTGTAGCAGTAAATGAAGAGATGTCTTATCGATCACAAGTTCAGTATGGCGTACCACAAGGCTCAGTACTAGGACCGCTGCTGTTCACTCTGTACATGCTACTATTAGGAGATATCATTAGGAAGCATGGCATTCATTTTCACTGTTATGCCGATGATACTCAGCTGTATATTTCTTCAAAACCGAAACTTACCAATTCACAAAATTAACGGAATGCATAGCTGATATAAAAAATTGGATGACTAGTAATTTCCTACTACTAAATTCTGAAAAAACAGAGATTCTAATTATTGGACAAAAAACTTCCACACGTAATAACCTAGAATACTGTCTAACACTTGATGGCTGCTCTGTTAAGTCTTCGTCGTCGGTTAGGAACCTGGGTGTGCTCTTCGATACCAATCTTTCATTTGAAAGTCACGTGTCTAGTATCTGTAAAACCGCATTTTACCATCTTGAAAATATATCTAAATTACGCCATATGCTCATATGCAGTTATGCAGTACGCCACATGCATATGCAGTTCATGCGTTCATGACCTCAAGGCTAGATTATTGTAATGCTCTACTGGGTGGTTGCCCTGTATGCTTAATAAACAAACTACAGCTAGTTCAAAACGCAGCAGCTCGAGTTCTTACCAGAACCAGGAAGTATGACCATATTAGCCCCGTTCTGTCAACACTGCATTGGCTGCCTATTAAACATTGTATAAATTTTAAAATATTGCTGATTACTTACAAAGCACTAAATGGTTTAGCTCCGCAGTACTCTAGCGAGCTCTTAACGCGGAAATGAGACATTTGTACCACTCACTCTGAGACATTTTAAATGATACTAAACATAATACTCAATGATAATCATCATCATCCTGTCATTCACATTAAACCACATATATATTCTTGTGTGAGTTTTTAGGTGTGAGAGGGAGTGAGACTGCATAGGGGAGGTCAAATGTTAATTTCCAGCAAGGTAATTTGTCTCATAGACCAGTCTATCTCTCCAACCAGTTTTTCCAGTCTTACAGCGATCTCAAAATTCCGGCCAGTTAAAGGGATAGTTCACTTTGTAATTAAATTTTGGTATGTTTTAGCTTACCTGAAGAACGGTTTGACCTAAAAATATCAAAATTGAAACTACTGCGGAGACAAAGACACCTACATCTTGGATGCACTTCAGGTAAGCTAAAACATACCAAAATTTTATTTCAAAGTGAACTATCCCTTTAATAATACCTAGAATATCAACATCGACTGCTGGCGGTAGATCCTTTCCCTATTTAGCACCAAAACTTTGGAACAGTCTTCCTACCGTTGTCCGGGAAGCAGACACACTCTGTCAGTTCAAAGCTAGATTAAAGACACATCTCTTGACCTAGCATTCACATAATACATTATAGACTTCTATAACTCAATGTTAGGCTGCATAGTTTAGAACAGCCGGAACTGGGAACACTTCCCTTAAATCCTGATGTACTCGTTACATCATAAGAAGAATGGCATCTACGCTAATTTTAGTGTCTTTGTTTATCCCGAGGTTTTCCCGCAGCCTGCCGGATCCAGGCCGTATCCAGATCTGACGAAGGACCTTCGCCTAGACCCGATGACAACGCAGTGCTGAAGTGCCAACTAGCCTCTCCCTATGGAGGATCTCTTTACCACTCTACAGATAAAGCGTTGTCGGGATAATTTCGGTTTCGCGTATCTACCCCGAAGTGATAAAATTCTGTATCAAAATGTTAAGGCCAGACAAGTAGTTTAAGGCTTGGTTTGTAGGGAATTACAAACCTGCGCACATATATTCAAATGCACATAACTATAGAATTCATTCTTAATGCGCCATCAGCGTTTCTCACAGGTTCACGTTTAAATTCTGTGTAGAGAGAACGATGTCGTCTTAGCGGTCTCTAATTTAATAACTAATGATCCGTGTGACGAAAGTGAATCAATCAAAACTAACTTTAGCTGAAAAATAACATTATTCAAGAACCGCTATAAAGCTATGGAAGCTTATGAGTAGCAATATTCAATTTGATATGTAATATGCAAAATGACAATTCAATATGTAAAATGGCAATGCATTTCTGTAATTACATTTACATTTTCCCATACATTTGTGCAACGTTTGGTGCAAAATGAAAATGAAAATGCAATTATATAATTTACATTTGCCATTTCATACACTAGGTTTAATATGTAAATTGAATACATATTTTAACGCTTTATAAGTTGCAAAATGAAAATGAAAATGTATTACAGAAATGATTAGATATGTGTAACATGTTCAAGCAACAACTGTTGCAAAATGATCATTCAAATGTTATTTTTCTCAATTGCATTTACACTCACAGTCAAGACACTTACGATTGCATTTTCATTCAATGTCCCGCAATGTATGTAGCAAAATTCAATGTGCACATTGAAAATGCATTCCGAGCAGATCACGTCTGTCTCCGCCCCCTCCCGCCATGTCAATCACTGCGTGAAGGCGGGGCACGGGCACGGGCACGGCAACAGGTAAACATAACGTGCTTTTTGAGATGTTGGAAACATGGCGGCGGCAGAGATAATACGGGCGTTAAATACACTAGCAGATGAAGTGGAGCGTGAACAGAGAAACGGTAGTATTTCCGAAGATTGTTACGCGTATGTAGGTGATAGAACAAATACGTTGTTGGAACGTCTGGGAGAATTGTCTGCCTTATCAGGTGCTGACACCCGTTTGGCTGCTGACATCTTAAATGTGGTGAAAGAACGATTGTCTTCGGATAGGCCTAGGGGAGTGGGGAAACCCCGCCTTCACGCAGTGATTGACATGGCGGGAGGGGGCGGAGACAGACGTGATCTGCTCGGAATGCATTTTCAATGTGCACATTGAATTTTGCTACATACATTGCGGGACATTGAATGAAAATGCAATCGTAAGTGTCTTGACTGTGAGTGTAAATGCAATTGAGAAAAATAACATTTGAATGATCATTTTGCAACAGTTGTTGCTTGAACATGTTACACATATCTAATCATTTCTGTAATACATTTTCATTTTCATTTTGCAACTTATAAAGCGTTAAAATATGTATTCAATTTACATATTAAACCTAGTGTATGAAATGGCAAATGTAAATTATATAATTGCATTTTCATTTTCATTTTGCACCAAACGTTGCACAAATGTATGGGAAAATGTAAATGTAATTACAGAAATGCATTGCCATTTTACATATTGAATTGTCATTTTGCATATTACATATCAAATTGAATATTGCTACTCATAAGCTTCCATATAAAGCCAAAACAATCTGTTACCTTAAATTATCCGTTTATCTCTGTAAAGCAGCTTTGAAACAATCTACATTGTTAAAAGTGCTATATAAATGAAGATGACTAGACTTGACTACATGGAATAGTTGTTAACCTGTTGGACTAATTAAACTCTGATTAAATGTGGTTAAAAGATGACCATAGAAATGTTGACCTGTTACACTGTCCCTTGCACGTGTATTCATTTTAACCAGACCCACGAAAAATTTCCAGTAACACATTTATTTGAAAGTAGAGTGTGGTACAATCTGGCATTATCAGGTTTCAGTGAGAACAGTTCAGGGTATCACCTGTTCTTTGTCCCGGCTCCAGTCTGCGGTGTCCAGATTGTTTTCCAGCTCAGACAGTAAAGAAGTGTCATTGTGACTGTTCTCCTGGAGGGCCACTTCCTCCTGCAGCGCCTCTACCTGAGATTGCAGCTCGTGTGCCCAGGAACGAGCGCCATCCACGTCTCGCCAGGCCTCTGCCAGCTGGGACACAGGGGAAAATGCATTATTACTAGGTTATGTAGGTTATGTACAAATTTGTGCACGCTATCTTCTAGAAAGAGCCAACATTTGACCCTAGATGTGAATTTTTTTAACATTTACAAGGGCATATTTTTCCTAACTGTATAAAACAAACATTTGGTGTGATTTTTGCCCTGAGCCCTGGTTGATTTCTCCCCCTCGTGCACACACAGACATCTTGTGGCAGAACATCAGCATTTGAGAACGTTTGTCCTCTCTGATTCATGTAAAAACACATCTATTATAAGAACTTATTATAAGAACTGAAATCCTAGAGCACCAGATTCCTGTTCCAATAATCTACAGGCAACAGTTTCCCGCCTTATTATTTACCATTAAGCATTCTGCTCGATTGAGCATAGCCTGTCTGTGAGTGTGTGTTGTGTGAGTGACCGAACCTGTTGTATGTGTGCGTGACTCTGTTGTTCCTGTAAATCCAGGTGTTTGTGCAGTGAGGACACACTGTCTTTAAGTTCCTCATTCTCGTGACAAGTCATCTTCAAGCGCTGTTCAAGTGTTTGCTCCCGTTGCGTGAGCCGCGCTACCTGAACACACACACACACACACACACACACATAAACATTTATCACAACTTTCTAAACTTTAAAGTTAGCAGATACTACAATCGTTCACGCTAAAGATACTGTCACTTTAGCATGAGTTTGCATGTTATTATAATCCTTGAATGAATCCCCTCCAAAGAATTGCACACATGGTCTAGTCTAGAATGCCACAAAGACAAACAGAGTGACACAGCAGTGAAAGCACTCTTTAAACGTCTCTCAGCCAATCAAATCTGAGGTCCGGAATGAACTGTTATATCATATTTAATAAACAAGCATGCATGGAAAGCTGCAGAATCAGTGCTGGACTATTTTTGGAGTATATTTGTATCATATATAATGCCATACAGACATCTGAGTGTGCACGTATGGAACCGTTGCTCACCTGTTCTCTAAGAGCATTGATGATTTCTTCATCCTGGGGTCTGGGATGCCCCCTTTCTCTCATTTCCTGTTTTAGTCTTTGAAGCTCGCTGCTCATGGTTCGCTCCACTTCCATTCCCTAAACAAACACAACACAGCTCACTTATCAACCTCAAAACTCTCAAATACATGCAGTGTTCACAAATCAAATGGGTTCATATTCGGGAGAGTCGCAATTAAGAAGAGAAAGCCACAGAAACAAAGAGCCGTGTTTTTCCACTAAGGAATGTGTCCCATTTTCATAATGAAAAGGAGTTACGTTCGCTTGATAAGAGCAGAACAAAAGCCTGCACTGGGCGATGGGAGGCCTGTGGAGACCGACCTGAATCAGCAGAAAACTGGACAGCCCTCAGCTCTCATCACACACGCTCAGAACAGATCAAAGAGACACATGACAGATGCAGCTTGGCATCTCGGCCTTGGCGGTGGCATCATCATCGTCCTGTGAGTGTGTATGGGACGGGGCGGGGAATGACCCCACGCCCAACAGCATATGGGGGGTGGCAAGAGGTCCTGGTTCAATGAGACTCAACTACCAACCGGCACAAGGTTAGTGGTCCCTTGAGGGAAAGGCTATTCAGGACTGAAGATAAAGCTAACGTGCCATTATGTTAACCAGCACAAGTCCCGCTCCTGTAGCGTTCAGTAACTCCCCCCAGCTGACGCCCCCAGCCAGACCGCATTCATGACGAAGCGCATCAACCTCCTGTGGCGTCTCCAAGCCAATACATCTCAATGTATTCCTAATCAGATTGCATCGCAGGCTTTTCTCAAGGGACTACTAGCAGTCGAGCAGTGTTTTTTTTTTTCAAATGTGGTCAAAAGAGTGAAATTGATCAAAGAATAAAAAGAAAAAAAAAAGAAAAATCAGGGAACAACTTAATGTTGCGCACAACTCTGAAAGCAACTTTGTGTATATTGTTAAATTCAGTGCATGAATTTGGAGGCTCCCTACTCAAGACTTTATTTTCTTAAGTCAGAACATTGCATAACCAATTTAATTCCATTGATGGTGTTTTTTTTTTTTTGTAGGTGTGGCATTACGTAAGACTGGTCCCCTGTGGTCAGGTGACTGGAGAACAGCACAAGTGTGAATGATTTACAAATCATGCAATTAAACTGACTGATTAGCTGAATCAGAGTCATGTGACCTCAACAACTCTCCACTTCCAGTACACACATTTAAAGGTGAATTCAAAGTGTGCAGAGAAAACAGGTTTATGTTCTTACAAATACACTTGTATAAGAAACAACAACACAATCAAACTGATACTCCTGCATGGTGTGTGTTCGAAGCATCCTGAGAGGTGTACTCTCTCCAACAGGAAGGCACAGCTTTCCTGGAAAAACTAATGCTTGTTTTGAGCCTTCTCTGTAAACAATCGGGGGAGGCAGATTTCCTCTGAATTACCCAGTATGCTCCTGATAAGACTCTCCTAGTGCTTCTGTACGCCTCTGTACTGTACAGACAGTCATGTACTAAGAGTATGTAATAAACAGTAACACCAGAAGGTATTAGGAATACTTTCAAATACACATATTTAACCCAACCTAATCTAAACCCTCTCACAAAAAACTTTCTGAATTTTTATGAAGACATTATTGAGTATGTTCATTAAGCATATTACGTTAATATTGCACTGTCTTTGTGGGGACACTGGTCCACACAGACAGACACACAAGTTTACTTTTGTCTCAAAAAGTATAGCTTAAATACTCACCATTCAAGGTCTGTTTACCATAACTGACAAAAGCATATCTCCAACCGAGCCATAAAAGTCGCTTATCTATAACTCCACTCTAGACAGTGTTCGAGCGCAGTTATAGACGGTGGGAGCCGCAGTGGAATGAGTGAGAGATACTTCCTCTTCCTTCAGAGCAAGACAGGATGCATACAGTAAACATCAGTGTTTCCTGAACTTTGACTTCTTGGAAAAAAACTGTCAAAGACGTCTACTTCAGTCGACTGTCATGTGGAGAATGAGAGGATAAGTGACCACCCAGTGGAACAGCAAGAGTTAGCCATTACTACAGTAAAACACATGACTACACACACACATAACAGAATACAGCCCTGGTGTTTTGGCATGTCTGTAATACAAAACTGTGATTAAACAGCTTTCTAAATGAGCTCATGAGTTTGAACTGGGAATCCTGGCAAGTGCACAAACACATAATAAAACATGTGTAAAGCTTGACCTTGAGCATAACAAACCGGTGAGATTAGATATCAGCCCAATGTGAGAGCAACGTGTGTGAATGAGTCAACAGGAGCAGGTGATCTAAATATAGATTATATCTATACGGTAAATTGGTTTGTGTTGTTGCTTTTTTCTTGTCCAAGTCCAAAAAATCTTTATTTTACTATAATAATGTAAAACATTACAGTATTATGGTAATGAGAATAACCCTTATGAATAATAAATTATTAAACTAAATTATTATAAAAGAAATAACATAATAGTGGGGGGAAATATGAATTGTCCTAAAATATGTTTCATTTTCTTTATGCAAAATATGTTTTCTTGTTTTTCTCTTTTGGGCTGAAATGTGTTTTTATGAGTTTCATACTATTATCTTTGGCATATGAGTCAGATGTTGCTGTGCTTTAGCTCATATGGAAAGGATGATAAAAGAAAACAGGAATGCAACAAAACAGCACTTCCACAATCACAGAGACAAATACTGTGATGATCCACTCTTTCTTGTCACATGTTGACCCACTCTACAAGATGACACCACTTTGTTTTTTATAGATTGGTAACACTTTACAGTAATGTCCCATTTGTTAACATTAGTAAATGCTTTATTCAACATGAACTAACATTGATAAATATATTTTTTACAGCATTTATTAATCTTTGTTAATGTTAGTTAATACAAAATACAATTCACAGAGCATTAATGTTATCAGATACAATATTTTAATTTAAAATGTATTATTATATGTTGAAATTAACATGAACTAAGATTAACAAATGCTGTTCATTGTAAGGTAAGGTAAGGTAAGGTAAGGTAAAACTTTATTATCCCAAGAAGGGAAATTTGTCTTGGGCCATCACCCATGCTGCATTCAGTACAGACATACAACAAATCGACAAACTAGACAACAATAATAGTGATAAATAAATAAAAATAAAAAAAATCATAAATTACAACTCCATAGCACCACTATTTAACATCTTTACAGACACTGGGATGAATGAGTTTTTAATTGTTTGTTAAGTGCTATATAGACTTACTTAAAGCAAATATTGCAGGCTTAGCACTTGAAATGTGCGAATGGCTCATTTTACCATTTCATATCTGTGCAGGGAACAGTGTGACGTCATCTTCTTCTGAGTGAGAGACAGTATCTGTTGGCCTTCTAATCGTTATCGTCTTTTTTATGACCCCTACATATGTTGTGCGTACTGTATATTACGTCAGGTTTTGAAGCACATTCTCTCTTTCCACTGGAAAAGCAACAAATGCACCAGCCTTTAATGATCATATCATGAAAACTGGCTTATCACTATGATCACTACATATATGAGAGAGAAGGTTACAATGATTTTGATTTGACACAGTGTTATTATTTTTTAACTGCTGCACTACTTGAGGTGTCACTTCATGCCAGTAGTTCCAACGATACACCAAGGATTAATACTCGGGGTTGATGTTTGTTCAGATCACTAACCAAAATATGAGTAAAAGTGATGCTTGAAAAGACGAGTAAAAGCGGTGTGATGTGTGTCACTGACCGTCTGCAGCTGTTCTCTGAGTCTCTGGCTCTGCTCGCTGTGCTCATGCTTCAGTCTGGTCTTCTCACTCTCAGCCTCACTCAGAGTCTGGTTCAGTGTGTCCACCTGCGCCTGCAGCTCCTGCACATCTCGCTCCAGCTCAGACGCCTGACTCTCCCACTGAGCCTGACAGATATCCAGCTTCACTCGCAGCTCGTACCTGCCCTGCTGGAGCTCCTGAGGTGCAACCACAACAGCTTCACTGCATTTTAACCCGAGATATCACACTACAGTTATAAAAACAACACGGCTTAACTTTACATTAATAGTGGATCCTACAGCGACACAAAACTATGCCTATGGGCATCTTTATTTTTAGTACCGGTAGACGGTAGTAAACTTACACTGACAGTCTTCCAAACTTTTACCCTCATGTCGTTCCAAACCTGTATGACTTTCTTTCTTCTGTGTAACACAACATAGGCTATATTGTGAAAAACGTCTCAGTGCTTTTTATCCATACAATGAGAGCAAATTATATATTTTTAAACATCTTGTTTTGATTTCTACAGCTAAAAAAGTCATACGAGTTAGGAAAGACACGAGGGTGAGTAAAATATAACAGAATTTTAATATAGACATACTATGTACAGTAGATCTAGAGACATGAAAGTGGTGGACACATGAATATTATTACATTTTATATAAAACAGAAACCTAGAAGACTAAAGTGTCGGCTATCAAAAACAAACTTTGTTGCATAACATTTTCCTGTTAGGCTATCACTGTTAAGCTGCTTTGAAACAATCTGTGTTGTAAAAAGCACTATTAAAGGTGACTTGACTTGACAAACAAAAAACGGAAATTATGACGACTCTCTATAGCTACCGTGCGGTTATTATTAAGCTGCAGAGAAATGGAAACTTGTCTCGAGTCTCACCTCCAGCTGCTGCATGTATTTGTCCTGAAGTGTGTCTCTGTCTTCTTTCAGCTTTCTGTTCTCTATGAGCAGAGCATTCCCCACCTGAGCAGCCAGAAGAACTTCATCCTCCTTCTGCCGAAGAGCCTCGAACAACTCCTCACGGTCCTTATACACCGGCAGACCACCAGCACCATTGCTGAACTCGTACGAGTAGAAGTCTTCCTCCACTTCCATCTTATGTATTTGTTTTACAGCTCTTCTCCCCGACTCATGGCGTGTGTATTATGAGTGAAAACGCTCCATGCGTGTGTGCTTCTGTGTAATAGTCCCAGTCTGCTCATGGTTTTCTCGAAGGCGGATGATGGAAAGGAACTGGTGTCGTCGTGTGTGGGTTGGGCTTGCGGGTTAGTTTCAGGACAGGTGACTCGTCACCTATTCTTTTTCTTAAACAAATGTATCTACTATACTATTGCATTACTAAATATTATAGTAATACTTTTTGAGAACATCACATTCAGGCCTACAACATGCAAAAAGACCTTAGATAGTTTAGATGCAAGGCATTTACGCGGAGAAAAAAAACGAAATTAGCATATGGGATTATTATTTTTACAAGTAGATGCATTTCACATCACAAATATCTAAAAGCAGATGCACAAATAAATGTACCGGTAATACCTTTCACAAAAATTAAACGGATTTGCATACGAATCAATAAAATAAAACACACACTGAGTTTTACGATATTTAGGCTATTGCAAATAAATTTAAAACATGTTTTTCAAATGGTTTTCAACTCTTGAACTAAAGGGGTTGGGGAACTCCAAAAGGGCACGGGACTTATTCCACCAAAGTTTAAAGCCCCTTGTGGAGTGCTGGCTGTGTAGAGAAGTGGAAACAGGAGGACTCACTCCACCCATATTCTACTCAAAATGATATTTAGATTATCAATGCAACAGCTGACTACAGTAGTCTGGAATTTAATACCAAAGTGATCTCATGTTTGTTTGTTTTTTCCCTGCAATTTATGGTGTGCCCTTACAGTATGAGACATAAGTTCTTTCTTTCTTTCTTTTTTCCTACCTCAACACAACACAAGGTTATAGTATATATTTATATGATACACTATATATTCACATACTGTGAATGATTAATATGTAATTATATAGGATATACAACACTGCTTGGCCAAACAAATGTGTGTTCTATTTAAAACAAGATAATAAATGGATAATTAATACAGTAGTCTACTGATGTTTAACACGACTTGTTCTCACATTCTAACATAAAATACAAGAATAAGTACCAAACGAAAACAGTACATCTCAAGAAGATATGTTTTTTTAGTTTGAATGTTCCTGTACATGGCCAATCATCTTACTGGTGTAACTGAGGCACTGGGACCAAAACAAATTAGACTTTTATGTATTTACTAATTTACATTCATTAATACTGCAACAAGAATAACCCTAAATGAGAAAGGTATATGTTTAGGATTTAATCCTTGAATGAAATGAGGTAAATGTCATACTGTCCAAGACAAAGGGCTCAAACAAGAGATTTAACTTGAATTTGAAGTATCCCACTGGACTACGTGAACTACAGCCGTGGCCAGAAGTATTGGCAGTGAAATTAACTTTGTGTTTCACATAGGTTTCTGCTTCAGGTGTGGTTTTGATACACATTTTTTCTAGAATATTGTGCAGAGTGATCAGATGCATTTTAAATAAATGCAAAAAGCTTAATATCACCAAAACCAAGCCCTAACAAGGCCATGGATGGCCACCAGTCATGATTTGGCCCAGAAGCTGATATCCAGCATGCCAGAGTGAATTGAAGAGGCTCAACACTGTAAATATTGACTCTTATATTGAATGTGTTTGCTAATAGAAGCCTTTAAAACATATGAAATATTTATCTTTTTTTTCAACATGAAAAAATAATCTACAAATACTGAGGCAGGAAACTTTGCGAAATACAAAATAACTACTTTTTGCCACTGCTGTACAATAAAATAGCAGTAAATAAAGCAATCAACAAGCTTATATATATTTATATACCCTTTCAATGATCCACATAATATAACAAAAGTAATACAAACACTGAAAATATTGCAACTTTAATTTTTACTTTAATATGATCAACACCTCAGTGGTTAGTAATTGTTAGACCTCTTGGTAAAAAAAGTGAACAAAATATGAAATAAAATCCACTGCTGTTTGCTCCCTTTTGAAAACAAAATGGCAAAAATGGATATTAAAAATGTTCAAAATCCCCTCAGACCTGTAATATAATTTGAGGTCTAAAGGTCACTGCGCATTATAAATGTGATAGTATCTTCTTGGAAAAAAAAGAAAAGAAAACCCCACTAAGAGCAAAACTCTTCTGATATTATTATTATAAGCATTTATGGTTTATTTCACTTTTTTTTATTGCACATTTCTAAAAGAGTGAGGTGGTCTTCGATAGTTTTGTTGGTATTTGTGTACATTTCAAATGGTCAGATTGTAAACCCAGATCAACACAATGTGAGCAAAGCCATTACACCAATGGTGGAGATCCTGATTATCAGATTATCAGAAACACTCTCTTGTTCCAGTTGCTACATGACTGTGTTAAACCACTTAACTAGTTTTTTTCCCAATGTCAATGTCTTCAACTCAAATCCGTCCGGCTCTTCCTGGTAGATATCAGTCAGTTGGAGCATGCGAGTAGGCTGTTTATACATCCATCTGGTGGTCGGGATCATATTGTGCATTTGTATCAAGGCTCGTATTAAAGTGATATAATTGCTGTTGGTGAGAACGACTCTTTGTGTTCTACTCCCATCACTTGGCTATAACCTTTAGCAACATATCTGGCCTTGTATGTCTTCGACCCATCTACCCCACACTGCAGGTTTCCCCTCGGGTAGTGTGGTTAAAGTAAATGTGTGTTACCTCTTTCATGACCTAAGCCCACATCTGGGATTTATTTAAACTGATAGCTTCTGTGAAAGTCTGTGGTATGTCACACATTCTGTAAGATTGGCTAGAATCCATTCATCTCTCTCTGTCTGAAAACTGAAGATGTTCAAACGTCCCCATGCTCCCCTTTTGGCAGAGAGAATACATATCGGTGTCTGTCTAGTCTAGTGTTCAGCAACACACTTTCTGACGAGTTAAACAACAGGTTGTGCATAAGTGTTTTTTCTCTGGCTGAATAATAGACTAAGCAAGCAGGGCTGTTTTTGAAAAAGTCATTTTTCACATTATTCAATTTCTTTTTGTAAAGTTTGTTGTGTGTAACATATGGAAACAAGTAGTTTGGAAAAGTTATGTTTTCTAACTTTGGGGTTTGCTTCATATTCAACTATTGTAGCATCTCTTATCATTACAGCAGTCGTCCACAACCTTTGCTCTCCGAGAGCCATCTTGCCATTCAAACAGGGTTCTCCCAGAAGCTTAACTTTGATGGGTGTAAATGTTTCTTTAGTCTCGAGCATAATGCAGTTCATGTTTAGCAGTGACAGAAAATCCCCTGCCATGAATTCTGTGCTGTTATCTGACTGACCTAACACACTTTATAGTCCTAAAGGGGTTAGTGATGAACTTAGTCTCTTTCAAATAAGCTCTGGGTCGATAGCACCAGCTAAACCTCCAGGAGTCACAAAAAAAAACACAACTAGTTTTTTTTGTCCGCTTTTCAATTTTTATTCAAAACATACTGCCAGACACTTTGCCTATTGTGCAATATTGAAACATAAAACGACACATTTTCCCATTCAGTCCCCGTTGAATGAATGAAACGCTCCTTTTCTTATCAGCCGCAGCCAATGCTGATAATGCCAACCTGTGTCACTACTAGGGCTGCACGATTAATCGAAGAAAAAAAATCACGATCTCGATTCAAACATAAATGCGATCTCATTTCTTAATGATGGCGATTCACTTCCGTGCAGTGCTTAATTTGTAAAGTGGGAGATCCCGGAGCGCAGAGGGGGATCCGGCGACTCAAAACAGGGGTTGGAGGTAACGAAAAAAAATAAAAAATACACTGCCTACGTACCTTCTCTGCAGGGACAGCATGTGCTGAGTGGGTGCTGCTAGATCATTGACGGGGAGCTGCGCAAAACTTGGTCACTAAATATTTAATATTCAGTTATGTTATTGATCACAATTAAAGTTTTAATTTTATTAAATTGAACAAGCGCAACATTCAACATTCAATCAAATAGGCCTATTCTAAAAGATGTAGGCTATTATTAATAATAATGTTATTTCAACACAATATCTCGTTATTTCGAAATATGTGTGCGTGCATCTGTAAATCCGGTGACACGTGTATTGATTTTTATTAATAAACAAGTGTTTTCTCTAAAAGTGTAGGCTCGGCTGCAAAGATGAAGTTGACGATCGCCATCTCCGTGTGAACGGCATTTCTCTTTTAGAGAGAAATGCACATAAATAATAGCCTGGCCAGCCAGACTTACATCAAGATGTTTAGTCTGGACACTCTCCATAGACTAGGCTTACTCCGAGAGGCGGGATAAACGGCTGTCTCTCAAAATCCCTCTGCACGCAATAGGATAGCGCTACAACCAATCAGAGCAACGAAGAAGGTGACGTTTTCCCACCAGCGGAGCTAATTGGTATATTAAACTTTTTCCGTATCCAGTCGGCAAAACTCCGAACACATCTTCCTTTTTTAAAAATGATTTAAGTGCCGTTTTTTGCTCTTTTCTTAAAGAGAAACTTAACTCCAAGTCCTCCAGAGTCGCGGCCAAAGCCGATTCGAAAGACTGCTGTTCGACAGCTGCTGCCGCCATTCTTTGTTTACAAGTGCCTATGCCAGCCGTCGCAACTCTGTCGTCATATGTTAAGCCCGCCCCGCATGCTCTATACACGACGTGATTGGCCTGACCCAATCTGGGTTTTTGCTGCTAGAATGTGTATTGAGAGTTGCTAGACTGGCCCTGGCTGCAAAATACATTTTGCTGCCGCTAGGGGCGTCTAGATTTCTAGGCTACATAAATAAGCCTAATAATGGATTACATAATCAGAGAGTAGCCTAGCCTTTTTCTTTTTTCGTTTTGAATTATTTCGTGTAAAGACATTTCAAGCTTTGTGTAGCCTATTTGATGTATTTGTCATGTCTGTGTGAGGCATACACTGAGTTTCGTTAAGTTAGGATGTGCTCTAGTTCACGTGCAAGTGAGCGCGCGGGCGCCTCCGTTATATTTGTTTCGTCGGCCTATTCATTAAATACAGGCAATTGGTTGATGAAAAATTGATTAAAATTAAGATACAATTTATACAAAACGAAATTCACTTTAAAGAAAGGCTTTCTATAACAACTTCAACGGTCAAAATCATGTCTGACCCGCTCCATGTCTCATATTGCGCATCCTCACTCGTCGTGCTGTTCACTTTTCATAAATCAACATAAATGAAGAAAAAAATAACATTATAATATTTTAACAAATATGAAACGCGCTTTTTTTAATGGCTACAACAGTAGGCCTATAGTAGGCCTACATAGCCTACTCTCTATTTGTACAAATTTCTGCACATTAATTTAATTCTGAATTTTGCACACACAAGTTGAAAGGCATTTGTTAAAAAAAAAGTTCACGGATAATTGTGCATGCATTTATTAGCCTAATCATTATGACAAAGTAAAAAAAAAAAATAATAATAATCCTAACAAATAGGCTATGTACAAAAAATCAGATGAGCCCATAATATGAACAAATTATTTTCTTTAACCCTTGTGCATTGTTCAAATTCCCATCCTTTCGTTATGTTCGTGGCTGAAAACAGCCACTACTTTAAACTGCTGTAAAAATTGATCAGATAAATATTTTTTTGCCATTTTTTTTGCATAAATCTATTAATCAACATCAGTCCTGTTCAAAACTACTAAATGTTTTAAAAAAAATCAAGATTTTAACTCTTTAATTGCCAAATTCATAAATTATGTCACTGATTTGGGAGGGGAAAAAACACAAAATTACTTATTTTCAATATAAAATGTGATTGTGGACTGGATTTTTTTTTACCTTTTATCACAGTCTTGGACATGTCAAAGATTAGAAACAACATTGGTTTTGATGCAT
The DNA here is from genome assembly GCF_949152265.1 of Phoxinus phoxinus. Lineage (NCBI taxonomy): Eukaryota > Metazoa > Chordata > Actinopteri > Cypriniformes > Leuciscidae > Phoxinus > Phoxinus phoxinus. Next base: position 12,569,732 of record NC_136879.1, read on the forward strand.
TGTTAGTTTTTGTGCAGCATCAGATTTTAACTTTTTCTCCCTCATTTACTGTTCGTGGCTGTTTTTGCCCCATTGACTTCCATTATAACCACATTTTTTGATTGCAAAGCCATGACACCATAAAATCATGCATTTTTGATTGTTGGTGGTTTTCCCTGTTGGGAAGAGGTAAAATTTGTAATTTTTACTGTTGATAACCAGGTGGTACCATTAACCCTTTAGATAGGCCTGTGCAAAAAAAAGCTTAGTTTCTGGCTTTTACATGGAGTTATATGGAGTATAATAGCATAATAAAGTGTGTGTGTGTGTGTGTGTGTGTGTGTGTGTGTGTGTGTGTGTGTGTGTGTGAGAGAGAGAGAACTCACCTTGATGCGTCTGAGAAAATCAAAATATGCACCTCAGCTCTCAGAACTAATGGAGTAAACAAAAACAAAGTAAGTGTATTTATGCATCTGCTGCCTTTTGATGGTGAGAAATGCAGACTAAACAAAAACAAAGCAAGTGGATTTGAACACTTGCATGCAAGCCTGCTGGTCATTTGATGGTGAGAAGAGCAGGCAACATGAGAAAGGGCTTGACTTGCAGTGAAGTTCTAGAGATGATCATGCAGCCTGACCCCTCCAGCGAGCTGCAGGATGTATTGTCTTCTCCCTCTGACACCACAGACTCAGGAGAGGCAGATCCTGATTTGGATGTGGCACCCTCATCATCCTCTCTAGCTTCCACTGAAGGCGAGGAGGATTCGGAGGATCCTGGGTCTGGGTGGATTGGGAGAAACGGCGAAGTGTGGTTTTCCACCAACGCGGAGACAACTCCCTTTCTTCAGCCTGCCAGAGGCGTGACTTCATGGCCGACGCGCTATGCCATCGCAAGGGTCCATAACATCGATTCTGTGTTCAATCTGTTTTTTACGGGCGCCGCACAATGAGAAACTGGACCGGGGTGGACTCCACAGATCTCCGTGCATACATGGGGCTACTGATTTTGGCCGGTGTCTACAGGTCCAGAGGGGAGTCCACACGTTGCCTGTGGGATGATCGCAGTGGTCGTGCGATTTTTAGAGCCACCATGTCCCTCTCAAGATTCAAGAAATCAGCAGAGCTCTGCGTTTTGGAGGTTGGTCATGCTGACAATGAGGTCAATCATCTCGTCGGCCCTGGAGTCACGCCTCTGGCAGGCTGAAGAAAGGGAGTTGTCTCCGCGTTGGTGGAAAACCACACTTCGCCGTTTCTCCCAATCCACCCAGACCCAGGATCCTCCGAATCCTCCTCGCCTTCAGTGGAAGCTAGAGAGGATGATGAGGGTGCCACATCCAAATCAGGATCTGCCTCTCCTGAGTCTGTGGTGTCAGAGGGAGAAGACAATACATCCTGCAGCTCGCTGGAGGGGTCGGGCTGCATGATCATCTCTAAAACTTCACTACAAGTCAAGCCCTTTCTCATGTTGCCTGCTCTTCTCACCATCAAATGACCAGCAGGCTTGCATGCAAGTGTTCAAATCCACTTGCTTTGTTTTTGTTTAGTCTGCATTTCTCATTATCAAAAGGCAGATGCATAAATACACTTACTTTGTTTTTGTTTACTCCATGTAGTTCTGAGGTGCATATTTTGATTTTCTCAGACGCATCAAGGTGAGTTCTCTCTCTCACACACACACACACACACACACACACACACACACACACACACACACACACACACACACACACACACACACACACACACACACACACACACACACTTTATTATGCTATTATACTCCATATAACTCCATGTAAAAGCCAGAAACTAAGCTTTTTTTTGCACAGGCCTATCTAAAGGGTTAATGGTGCCACCTGGTTATCAACAGTAAAAATTACAAATTTTACCTCTTCCCAACAGGGAAAACCACCAACAATCAAAAATGCATGATTTTATGGTGTCATGGCTTTGCAATCAAAAAATGTGGTTATAATGGAAGTCAATGGGGCAAAAACAGCCACGAACAGTAAATGAGGGAGAAAAAGTTAAAATCTGATGCTGCACAAAAACTAACAATGCATCAAAACCAATGTTGTTTCTAATCTTTGACATGTCCAAGACTGTGATAAAAGGTAAAAAAAAATCCAGTCCACAATCACATTTTATATTGAAAATAAGTAATTTTGTGTTTTTTCCCCTCCCAAATCAGTGTCATAATTTATGAATTTGGCAATTAAAGAGTTAAAATCTTGATTTTTTTTAAAAACATTTAGTAGTTTTGAACAGGACTGATGTTGATTAATAGATTTATGAAAAAAAAATGGCAAAAAAATATTTATCTGATCAATTTTTACAGCAGTTTAAAGTAGTGGCTGTTTTCAGCCACGAACATAACGAAAGGGTAGTGAATTTGCCCAGAGTGTACTGTTAAGTTTTTGAAAATTTTCAAAGCATTTTCCTAAAATATGTGTAAAAATAAGCTTTGTCACCAAAAATCATTCCATTTGCTGAAACACGGAAAAAGTTATGGCCAAAATAAGACTCAAAAATACCCCATAGTGGCTGAAAACAGCCCCAACAGCACATAAGGGTTAAGGGGTCTAAAATAAAGAAAAGAGAGTAGAGACGATTTTTTGTTACTCCTGCAGACCTGCACTTTATTATACTGAATGTCCTGTGTTTTTTTGTACTTGAGTGCAATAAATTTTTGTTGAAAAAAATGAGAATCGTGTAAGAGAATCGTGATCTCAATTCCCATGGAGAAAAATCGTCATTCACATTTTAGCAAGAATCGTGCAGCCCTACCCTGCTGGTGCAACTCATGTCTAAACTAAAACATATCGTTCACAAAAAAAAAAAGGTATGACCACATTCTATATTATTGGACTGGCGTTTTTTATTCAATAGCTTCTTTTTTCCAAACATACACAGAAATCTCAATGATACAGTATATATATATACACATGTTGGTGTATATAATGATATTCTCTAAAAAGTCAAGGGCATGGGACATGGCTGCTGTGCGCTTAAAGAGAGGAAGGTAGGTTTCTGCTGTTATTTTGAGTCCACACAAAGGGTTCAGGATCTGCTAGACAAACAGTGGAAGGTACAAGAGTAATAAAAGATCTCCAGTCAAGCATGTTGGGAGACAGAACATGTGGGAGCTGCCTACATCGTGGAGGACACCAAACATTACTGAGCTTCACAATACTGCACTTCAGAGTGTGTGAAGAAAACTACTGGAGTTACACAGCACCTAAACTTGTTTCGTGATGTTTACTTGACGGATTAGACAGATGCTCTGGGTCAGGTTTCCTGATGGAGTTTGTTATAAAAAGGTTTTTTTTTATTATGCTTTTTAATGGTTTTTGATAGATGACACATACAACACATTAACTGCTACACAAATGAAATGACACGCTGTTCTCCCTCCCAACAGAACTTCACTAACATGAAATAACATGGGGGGTTATGAAGTATTCATGGGGGGGGGGGGGGGGGGGGGGGGGATTTTAAAATAAAGGCCCTATGTAGAAACACACCTTTGGGTAAAAGTGCTGATCAGGTTTTATGCCTCTGGTTCTCATAATAATATGGTCACAGGAGGAGAAAGTCTGCATCTGCACTCTTACTTTGGGATGCATTGTATACATTTGCCCATTCTTTGGTACAATTCAGCTCCATTATCATAGAGCAACATCCAATTCAAACTATGCGGCTCTACATGAACTGATACATTAATGACAAGGGTGTGGGGGCATGGGGGGGGGGGAAGCATCATCCCAAGAATGACATCCAGTAATAAGCAAATTACATTCCTATTTCCTTTTGAAAGTCAAGGCATTGCCAATGTATGACTCTGTGATTTCTCCCCTATGTAGCTACAGGTAAGGTGAGTACTGTAAAAGTGTGTGTGTGTTCGCAAGGAAGAAGCTGTTTGTTTGAAACAGAGATGAGAAGAATGTGAGAGTGGATTTAGAGGGATTGGTGTGGACTTCAGAGCACAGCAGCTGCTGTGGGATAAATGGAAAACCTCTACATCATCCCCATCTGCATCAGAGAGTTCGCATATGCCATCGGCTTGACGTTTGGATGAGGCTGCGGAAAAGGAAAAAATGATGTTCATAGACTAATTTATAACTGCAACACTTTTTTTCTAATTGTACTAGTGTGCTAAGCCATGTAATAATAATAATAATTTTTTTAAATGACAGGCGCGATGCACCAATAGGAAAAAAGTAGGGGCCAGATTTACGAAACAAGGCAAATTAGCGCAAAACCAAAACAGCGCCGATGTGAGTGGAAAGTTCTGCACGTGATCTACTGACAAATTAAAGAACACCAACACCGCCAGACCATTTCCGTTATGACCAATGCAATCTACCAAGAGCAGCGCAAATTAGCGTCTAAATTAAAGGGGAACTTCGCCATTTCTTCGCTGATTTTCACTTTTGTTGTCGCATGTTTCCTCAACGAGCGCCCCCTACAGTGGTGGGGCGTATATTTCACAACACTGTCAAAAAATAAAACTCACTTGCGGCGCCCTCCTCCCCCTTTCTACCGCTGCTCATGTGCATTTGTTATTATCGGAGCCGGTCAACTTTATCGTGTGGAGCTGTGTCTACAGAGGCGGGTAATACATCATACACAGTATCATAGAGCATTGACATGCATGTCGAATTGCTGCAAAGCAGTTCATGTTTCTCACTCGTTCTCGCTTCTCACGACACTTCCTATTTCCAACTTACCGGGATGTTAGTCCACATGTTGCTAGGTTGGTTTTCCACCTGGGAACGCTAGGGGAAGTCACCATTTTCCATTTATTTAACCATCCAAATGATTTCTAAACGGTTTTATTGAAGTTGAAATAGTTGCCAAGTTCCCCTTTAAGACGTGCTTTTTTGGGAAGCAAATAATGCCGCAAATACCTGTAAATTGACTAAAGCAAACCTTGGTAAGTCACTTTGCGTGATTCATTTAAATACTCTCTTCATATAAACTTTGCGTCTGAAAGATAAACTCCTACAAATGCATCTGCAATAAGCCGCAAAAATAACCCAGTTTATGCCTTTCAGTGCTAATGTAACACTGCGTGTCTTTAGTAAATCCTGACTGTAGTTTTTTTAACGCCAAAAGAGGCTATTAGTAAATCTGGCCCTAGATATTTCGGACACACTAGTGGAAAAAAAAGCTCATTTTAAATGACACTTTCCTGAAACAATTCTATTAATTTTATTAATATTATAATAATTGTGCAGTGATTGCAATAAATGCCATGTATGGCATTTTTGGATAAACATTTTCCTCATTTTGTTGCATCCCTACCAATAATCTTGAGATGTCACTTACCGTATTTTCCAGACTATAAGTCACACTTTTTTTCATAGTTTGGCTGGTCCTGCGACTTATAGTCAGGTGCGACTTATATATCAAAATTAATTCCTACTGACTGAGATGAACCAAGAGAAAACATTACCGCCTACAGCCGCGAGAGTGCGCTCTAGTTGGCGGAGTTGTTCAGAAGCGACACCGAGAAAGAATTCAGTGTTGTGTGATGAGATCGGGAGCTTGGTGAACTTGTTTATCGATAACTTGTTGGACTCGCTGGCTAATGTTAGTTTAGCCTATTCAGCCTCCCAGGTATATGTTCTTTATGCTGTTGTGTAGCTGAATAACTGTTAATGTGTTACGTTAACATACCGGACACCTATTCAGCCTGTTGTTCTGTGTGCTATTGTGGAGCTGAATAACTTGCCTTTCCAGATTAAATGTCTGTTCTTGGTCTTGGATTTTGTGAAATAAATTTCTAAATAATTTTTTTGACTGATGCGACTTATACTCCGAAGCGAATTACGGTAAAAATACGGTAATCAAAACGAATGAATGTAAATAATGTATAAAAATGTAATTCTACTGACCACAGCAATAAACTGGTGGAACTCTGGATTGAGGTCTGATCCCCTGAGATGAATGTACGCTCCTTTATTTCCCATCTGGTCACTAAGAGCAAAAAAAAAGCACACAGAAAAGAAAAAGTCATGAAAGTTCACACACAATTAGTAACTGACGGGAAATTAGTCTGTATTAAGGGGTTCAAACAAGGCCTAAAACTAACTTTTTAGTTAGGCCAGTAACTTAAGAACATTTACCGGCCATAAATATATTTTACCTTCCATTAAACACTTATTTATCTTTATTAAAGTTATCAGTTTGTCAGTAAGTTGTCAGTGAGTTTTTCAGTCAAGAGCCATGAGTAATTGTTCTTTGTTTAACCTTAAAAACACAGACAGCAGCAGGAATATTAGGCTGCTGTCACTTTAAGAGCTGCACGGATCCAATATACTGTTACACATGCGTTTTATTTCTCAACTGCGCGCTGAGATATGGATTTCTAGGCGGATTTCTAAATCAAACATTTAATCCTGACTTGATCATGACATGTTTGCGTATCAAATGTTTGTTTTCAATAAGATTGCATTAATTGAAAATGTTCTAATATTAACATCCACCTCAGGAAATCCTTGTACAAGTAGACAGCACTAAATACAGGCGTAAACTTATTTTATGATCCGATCACTCCAAAAACATTGGATCTAGTCCGGGATTATTTACATTTGGCCACTTTATGAACTTTTAATGAGGAGTCACATCGAGATGTGGTTCTAGACGCATGTGCCCAGCTACCGGAGATGATTGTGTCTTTTTACCAAGTGTGCGCACAAACTTAGCGCAAAAGAAGAACTGAAACTGAAATCGGAAACACAGTCACACGGAGTCATCCTCAGAGAAAGTGATAAGCACTATATTCTCCCACGAGTGCAGATTCTGCTCTGCGATTCAGTCTAATATTAAGGGGCAGCCCTAGTTCAGACAGTTTCTTTTTCTTTTAAGATTTAATTTTTTAAAAATTCACATGTTTATATTACGTTTAACTTTGATTTACCTAAATATTTTAAAAGAGGTACAGGCAGATATCTGTTCTCCTTTATTTTTCTGCACTGGAGATCAGTAAGATAATATACATTTTATATTTTTATTTATGTGTTTAAAGACTGTCTAGTAAAGTTCACAGACTGTTTAAAAAGTGCAATCCACTTGTTTATATATGTTTATTACAGTGACTTTGAATGATCTAAATACTGAGTGTGGTAAAGCCGGCAATCTGCACTTTAGTTTGTGTGATTGGTTACTGACTTTCATATTAATGTTTACACCAGGCTTATTTGTCAGTACTTTATGTTGTCATGATAATTATTACATGTTTACAAGGCTGGAAGTTCAACAAATCAGTCAAATAGTTAAATAAAAATATGTAATTCATATCAATTTTATCACCTAATTTCATCATAATATATAGGCCTGGCATACAGGAAAGCACAATTTATGTTTAATTGATCTAATATTGTGTTGGTCATACTATTCAATGATTTATTGCTTATCTTTGTTGAATAATACAGAAGATAAAGAGCTTGAAAAAATATTGCAATATTGGTAAAAAAAACAAAACACGGAATTTGATTATTTTCCAAAATCGTTCAGCCCTAATTCACATTATTGTATTTCATTCTAATGAAAACAGCCGGAAGTGCTGAATTACTACTCGTGTCACTTTATTTGACCATTTAAAATTGTGGTGTAACGCAGCGGTCAAAACTTGGTAAAAAAAAACAATCATATCAAAAATACATTTGAGTGTGTTGAAAGTTGTGTTATAACGTTACTCTGTGTGTTCGCTCGACGGCTGCTGTGAGACACTTATTGAACATCGCAGTAAACAAGATCGATATTAGAATATCACATTAATAAAAGCTGGATGACTTGTGTTAATAATTCATTTTAAAACATTGTATGGTGCAGAAAAAGGCTATATTACTGTAACTACAAATAAAGCTCTTTCTGATTATGTTATCCTCTTGACAAAATAGTGTTGTCTCTGAGACACGGTACAACTATGATACTCGCTGTAAATCAAGAAAACAAGAGGTTCAAACTATAAAACTAACCGTGTTGAACTATATAATGGTTATTTTTCTGAGGATAAAGGTATCCAAACAAATTGGGGTTTTCTCTAGATTTAAACATTGTTGGAAACATTTGGGAGAATGCAAGTATACAAGTCCATAAAATATATACCACTGTATCTTGATCCAAAAATCGTACATATTGTGCCTTTAATATCCCCTCTGAAAATCACAATGCACTTATTAGGGCACAAACACACAATAAGGACAGAGAGATGATCATACCAGTAGTTTGGCGCTGAGAACACGGTTATGCACTTCCCTGAGTGAGTGACCTCGTAACCCTCGGCTTTCACCTCATGACTGCGCACTATATACTGCAGTTTGTTCTGCTCCAGGAAGCGCTCTGTAACATCAGGCCCAAACTGACAGCTCACACCCCGCTTACTGACGGACCGCCCGCTCTGGAAGAGAACACACATCAGTCAAACACAGGTGAACGCTGTGGCCTAAAGCCTTTGGTTAGCTGAAGGGGGAACAGGAACTAACCTGCGGCTGAGGATCTGACCACAGGAGATCACACATTGGACCTGTGCAACAGAGAATTACAAATTAGAGCCCTGCATTTCAGCCCGAGCCCGACGGGCCCCGACTTATTTACACCCCTAGGGCCGGGCTTCGGGCCAATTTTCACGTCATAGTTCACACGCGGGCCGGGCCTCGGGCCTGTTTTAGGCTTATCCTTCTTTTTATAGCCTATTTCAGACATGTATTAAAATTAAATATGAGAAGTTGACGATGGAAAAACAAACATAGAAAGACGTTTTAAACCTATCACACTGACATATGACTGACACATGACAGTCTGCTCGCGCTCGCGCACACACACACGCACGCACACAGGTTTCCCGGCGGCACGACCCAAGATTTGCGCGACCGGCTCGCTCTGTTAGTGTCCCCGCCAGCAGCAGAAGTATAGCGAGCGTGACTTCAGCGCAGCTGGAATAGTTCAAGAAAAAAGTACGACTGGATTAAAACCTTCCACTGTGGATGCTGTGATTTTTCTTCACGATGCTCTGTAAGAAACTATTCTTAGCCATATGGGGCTGTCTTGTTGGTTTTCGTTTGAAAACGACTTTATTTTCATCAGTCTGTTGGAAACTATTGGAAATAAGAATGATCATGTTCTGTAGTGAAGACTTGATTTTTGAGGTAAGATAAACTGCATGTTTGTTTTTAATTTAATGCCATTTATTTGATTTGTTTAGATTGTAGGCTATAGCTCATGTTGTTTGCGAGCGCTGTTGCGACTGTGAGCAGCAGTTTGCCTCAGCTTTTAAAAAATGATAATAAACGTTTAAACTATAACTGTCTATGTGTGATAACTCTATAACTGTTTATGGATTTTATTGTAGCCAAGTAAAGTGTTGATTTGAGAGGCTAAATGGATCAAACATGTTTAACTCGCTGTCGGCTGCTTGGTCGTCAATAAAAAAACAAAAAGAAACCGAACATTTGTCTAAATCAACTTAATAAAGAAATGAAAAGATACATAACTAACAAAACGGACCTATTTTAATGGCTGCAAATAGCTAGTTTGCCCTAGGCCAGGCTACAGCTGTGTATATATAAAAAAATAAAAAATAAAAAACGGGCTCGGGTCGGACTCGGGCTGATAATTATGATGAGCTGTCGGACACGGGCCGGGCTAGGGCCTGAGCGTCTCGGGCCGGGCTAGGGCCTAGATTTGAGGCCCGTGCAGGGCTCTATTACAAATTACAACTTGAGAGTTACATTTTCCAATAAAAACATGCTTGGCCGTGCAACACTTGATAACACTGTGCAAGAGTGTTGTGTGTGATTGGCCAGGCCTTCTGATTGGTCTTGGTGCATGTGGTTGCTAGGGTGCTCTGGATGGTTGCTAGGGCATCACTATGTGGTTGTTAAAGTGATTGTTGGAACTTAGCTGTACTAAACATTATCTAGCGCAGCCATCTTCAGAATATTGTCTTTGAACTTCTGTTTTTGCGGTTGCTCTGTATATTTCTATGGCATCGCTGTCCAGTAATTAGCTGGTGAAGTGGATTTACTTATTGTAGAGTAAACAAAAGTCATAAAGAGCATTGTAATATTTAAAGCAGATGTCTTAACAAATGCTAGGAGACAGGGAAGATTTTAAAACGAGCCGTTCATTCATAAATATGTCAGATCGCAGTGAAAATACAGACCGGAAGACGAAAGACAATGAGCGCAGCGCTGAAAGGGGGCGGGGCTACATAAGGTCTATAGAGTGAAATCTAAGCATTTACTCCTAATAACCATTAACAACTTTAAAATACTGTACACAAAACATTAAAACATTATCTAACTATTTTATGAGCTAATTAAACAATAATAATTGTGTTATAATGAATAAAACTGTAATAATTGTATATATCCTAGTAATATATAACCAATGTAGAGACTACAATATATAAATTAACTACAAACTGATAGTTTGCAAATAATTTGTGAGCACTTTATGACTGTATACATATTTTTAAATGTCACCAAATATTTTGTAATGTTGAAGTAGCACCAGTGTGACCAATGTGAAGAATGTAGTCACGACGGCAGAAAAGGTCGCAGTCTGGAGCCTTCTGACTGCTAAGGCTTTGCTAGGTTTCTTCTTAAGGCCCTTTCACACCAAAGACAATAACTATAAAGATATAGTTCTAAAAATCGTTCTCGATATAAAAGAATAGCAGAGTTCACACCTCAGCTACAACGATAACTCACAGAGAATCAATATCGTTGGAATCACTTTCACAACGATTTTATCCAGATGATGAACATTGACAGCCAATCAGAACCCATCCTGCTGTAACGAGCTCGAGCATTTAAAGCGTCAGACAAGCACGCGCTTAGAATAAACAGAGCGATATCGTCTGCTGGTGTGGACACTAACATGGTTCTCTTTACAGTTATCGTTCTTGGTGTGGACGGGTCTTTAGCCAGAGTCAAAATACTCAAGGCTCTAGATTCTTCTTTCAGTGTAAATCTATGAGATTATTTTGTCCATTGTACAGTCCACCAGAATAAAATCTTAAATCTGATCACAAGTAATAGCACACCTCTCAGCAATAAGCCACCTGATTTGAGGAATCTCTGAGGTCATAAACAGTGCCGGGCCGTATAAGCTTTGACATTAACAACATTATCTTGTGATATCAGACACGTCTTACCAGAGTCTGGAGGCTGCCTGTTCCTGTCTATCTTTCTAATGTCATCTAAGGTCACACCATCCTCACTAAACAGTCCGCCGTGCATCACCTGAAACACAATTCCACTTGTACTCAAATTCAAAGACAAAAATACAAAGCGGTATAAATCCGACTGCAGAATATACACTGAATATGACGTCCGACTTGCTTCTTACCAGCACTTTGCTATTGATGCACTGTGCGAGAGGAAGCCACTGGAAAACTTCGCTGAAAAGCTGGAACATCTGGCCAGTGTACTTCGCTTTCACCTCACCCTCGAACCCATACATCTGATTCATGTTGTCTGTCTCATGGTTACCTTCACAAACCCAAGAAGAAAAATACATTCCGAATGATAACATTTATCTTTCACACACGAACATTTGAAATGTTTTTGGGAATTCTGCTGGTACAATACAAGGAAGCGTTGGTGTGTCCTCACCCCTAAGCAGGTGGAAGTGTTCGGGATAGAGCAGCTTGAAGCCAAAAAGTGTGAGAATGACTTCTACAGAGAAAGAGCCACGGTCCACAAAGTCACCATTGAACAGCTGAGATCCGAAAGTCAAGGCTAATTTACTGGACCTCGTGGGGGAAGTGTGTATAGCACAACTCATCATTACTGAGCAATGCTGCTAAGAATTTACACTGCAAACAGTTTGGCTAAACTACATTACTAGGAGGAATGCATGTTTTTGTTATTATTAATAATAATAATAATAACATAAACTATGGAACATTGGTGCCTTTCATCGTCTTGCTGCTGCCAGGGTTTTATAAAAGACTCAAGTCACTCGCAGGCGCTGCCATGTGTTACTGTCCTCACACTGGGTAAAAGCAGAAATCATAAAATCATAAAACAATGCAAAGGATAAGCTTGTACTGTGTAGCTTATTCATTTAAATCAAATTAATATAATATTCATTTTCATGAGAACAGCTCTCACACAATTAAGATTACAAACCCAAAAGGAAAAGGATACATAAGGATTAGTTGGAGACGGTAAGCTGTTCAACTCAAAGATATTTAGAAGATCATAGTACTGGCCATGCGTGTCCCCACAAATAGTCATTTTCTCTGTCTAAACAACAAGACAAATGAACAGTGAGAACAAGAAAATCATTTCAATATCAAAGGGAATTACTATAAGGACGACAAAAACATAAAAAGGCCATAAACTGAATTCAAGCTTGTTGTCAAGCAGAATATTCTCTTACCTCTTTTAACGAAACTTCAACAAGACTTGGAAGTTTGGATAACAGTTCTTTAACTTGAATCAGCATCTGAAACGCAGACAGTTTCATTATGATCATGGGTCAATGACGTGATTGTTTTGTAAGATCTATTGTTTTATTCAAAAATACAATTCATAAAGACAGTAACTTTAACACACATTATCAATGAATATGGAATGCCTGATATTGGTTCAACTGATGATCATGTTTGCCTTTTGAGAAATGTATTTTTACATTTTATCAGAATTATTGCACTAGAAGCACAAATTGATTTAGTTTCCTGATTTATTATGTTTACTGAATGATATAAATTAACACATTATCTAAATTGTGGGGTTTTTTCTATAAAAAAAAATAAAAATAAAAAGAGACTCCATGAAGTTGCATAAGCACAATTGTAAAGCATATACTATGATATAGTAAAGATCGATGGACCACTGAAGCATTCACACACCTTCATTTTTGTTCACATTTTGTTGTGTTGCAATCTTATGTTAAACTGTTCTCTCTTTTTGTTGTTTTTTTACATCAATTTACATTCCAAAACCAATAATGACAAAGCAAAGATTTGTGACAACTTTGCAAAATTATTAAAAATGAAAAAATGAAATAATTACAATGCATTAGTTTTCAGTGCTTAGGTGAAGCACCTTTACAGACACAAGTCGTCTTAGGTATGATGCACATCTGCATTGGGGATTTTCTGCCATTCTTCTCCTCAGATCCTCTTAAAGCTACACTGTGTAGGAATTACTCCCATCTAGCGGTGAAATTGTATATGACTACCAACTGAATATTACTATCTAGCCCCTCCCATTCCGTGGGCGTTTTAACTCCTACGGTGGCCGTATTATTTCAAATCTCCCGGCAGTCGCGAGTAATCTCCCCTCGCATTCGTCACGGTGCCACTGAGTGTAAAAACCTGAAAGGCGAAGCTTGAATTTCCAGGTATGTCCCTCTTTGGCTAATGTATTTTCAAGATGGAGGCGCAACATGGCTGCCACCATTCGAGCGACTCACCCGTATGTATTATAAATGGCAGATTCGACACTTACGAGAATACTTGATTAGTTGGTAGAAGTAATTATACATTAATGAGCACATATAATTTTGAAAGAACAAAGTGGTTTTTGCTAAGAATCCACTTAAAATGATACAGTGTAGCTTTAAAGAAGTAGTTCACTTCAGAATTAAAATTTCTTGATAATTTACTCACACCCATCCAAGATGTTTGTTTTTTTTTCTTCGAAAAGAAATGAAGGTTTTTGAGGAAAACATTCCAGAATTTTTCTCCATATAGTGACTTTAACCCTCTGAGGTCGGCAAACGCGCGGGCGCGTTTTGCTCTTTTTTTTTTTACATAGCAGCAAAATAGACCTAAAATACTCTGTCATTTTTGGTCATACAGACTTAAGAAATATGAAAAAAATAAGCTGTTAAATGTCTATTTTTTTATGTGTCCACTTACAATCGAAATAATACATTGTGCTTTTGTAAAATAAAGACAATATACAGGGAGTGCTTTCTGCCTCTCCGTCTCCGTGAACTTTTTTTCTGAAGCACGTCTCTAAACATAAACAAAACTCAGCGAATACTATTCACTCAGACATGAGCTATATATCTCTATAATCATTTAAGTGTGTAGTTTTAAATTATCTAATTCAAAACTAAAAGAAATATTCTCTGTTTATGTAATCTATATAAAAAGAGAGAGATCAGCAGTTCTCATTATCGTTTTGCCAGCTCATTACTCCGCTAATCGAGAGCACGCGCTATTCAAACACAGATTATCTGGAGCAACACATGCAAACCAGTCAACGCCCACAACAGCTGGACAACACACTCGCTGTGAGGAATAATAATATCGTGATAATCCTGGAAATTTTACCTCAAACGTGCTGGAGTAGCCTAACAACGGATCCAGCTGCAGATGATCAGCAAGTGCTTTGTTCTAATCGCGATATGAAATGGTGTCTGTAAACCGCAAAAGACTGTTTAAATTTGAATCGCGTTTCTGTGTTTGAATGAATGCACGGCACATATGCATGCATGCATGTTGTTGTTGTTGTTGTTGTCTACAGCTCACGCGTGTCTGTGTGTGAATGAATATCGCTTTTAGCAAACTATCTATATTGCCTACTGAGATGAGTAAAAATCGACTGAATACGTTGAAATAAAATGTCTTTGTATAAGCAACATATTAAACTGCAAATTAACATTTATGCCCTAGGCTAATATATATTAGCCTATAAAAGACGATAGCCTATGTTACAGACGAAATATGAAAGACAACATTTCTTTTTGGATAGATTATAAAGTTTTTACTGCCACATCAAAACCTAATTTAGAAGGTGCAAACAAAATCTTAAATGATCAATATAAGCCTTAAATTATTTTTGTGTTTTATTAGTGACAAATTTGGGGAGAGGATAGCCTACATCCAAAACTTTCTGAAAATACGAATGAGAATTAACTGCACAATTACTAGAAATGTTTACCTTGGATATTATACAATTTGCAAGCATACAGTTTGTGGAAAAATACACTTTTTTCAAGATGTTTCCAACTCTGAACCAATTCTGTAGTTATATATATATATATGTATGTATGTATGTATGTATGTAGGGCTGTGCGATATGACGATATATATCGGATGGACGATATAAAAAGTCTATCGATCCATATTATGCTCTATCGTTCATATCGTGGTGTCGCAAAAAAAATTGTTTACGGCAAAACTTTTTCATCATTTGGAGGACTGCAATCTTACACGCCTCCATGAGAATGGCAGAAACGTGAATAACATGGCGAGTGAAGGGTGATAGAACCGGGTGTTTCCGAGCAGGACCAGCCAGGACAAACCGAGGAGCTCGTTCCTAAATGAGGGGCTACCTCTGTAGCATGAACATGATTTGGTTATATTTCTATATGTTTGGTTGACTATTATATTTTGATAATGAACATGCTGCTATGTCAAGTTAGCAATGCAAGAACGTGTGCGCGTGCTGTGAAGCGTCGGCGCGATCACAGGAACAGGAATCCGTTACTCCGTAATTTATGGTCATACGGATAGAAGCAAAAAATTATTCAAAACTGTAAAGCCGTAAAATACAGAAAACAAGCTCGATTCCCTTTTCTACCATCTCGGTTTCCTTTTTGTGAACTTTGGACCCTGTCGCATGATCCGAAGCTCAGCAAAATGTCCTTTCGTTTTGTTAATCTGTAATTATTTAAGGCAAATAGCCTATATTTCGCATATCGGCCTATATATTAGTTTTATATATTTAGCTTTATTCTGTTTTCTCCGTTCACAGAAGCGCTTTAAGTGCGTGATGTGACGTTGTGTGGATCCATGTTCTACACTATCCTGCAATTTTCGCTGGTTTCAAAAAACAAAAAGTTGCATATTACCTGCTATTCATTTTCACTGAAATGTAGGCCTAATTTCTTGACAGTTGGTGACATACAGTATGGAAAACTAACGCCAGCGCATTCCCATTGCGTCTTATCAATGATGACTGACAGCTGAGCATGGGCATTTCACTCATTGGATAGGCTATGCGCGTCAATATCACATTTTCTCAGTCTGTACTATTTGAATTCATGATTGGTTGACTGGCAAATTAAAATAGTTAACAGAACGATAAAATAACGTTGTTAACCGGTTAATGGCCATTTCAAATAAGCGTGTCTGTTCAGAACGATTAAATTTAATTTGGTTCCGTTTCTGGTTATGCTCCTGTCAAAATTTCGTTTGTTTGTTTTCGTTCATTGAACAGGTTCGGAGCCCTGATTTCTGCTACATTTTAAACACCTTCCATTGAATTTTTACATTTGGTATTTTATATAGCAATATTTTATGTTGGGCCTGTAATCATTTGTTTTTGAAAAGTGTTTTATATTTCGTTCATATTTTATATTTCTACATTCTTAATCAAACATTTGCCCATTTTTTTTGAGAATATAAAATATATATATATATAAAAAACATTTTTGAGGATATACTTAATATATACTCAATATATATCAACTTTTCTTTTATTTGATACATGCTAAAAGTATTTTCCATGTAGTAATTATATATATAAATTATTAATTGATTGAATTTACAGAAAAGGTACTATATCGTGATATATATCGTTATCGGGATATGAGATGACTTATATCGTGATATGAGATTTTGGTCATATCAACCCAGCCCTATATGTATGTATGTATGTATGCATGCATGTATGTATGTATGCATGTATGTGTGTATGCATGTATGTGTGTGTGTGTGTGTGTATATATATATGTGTGTGTGTGTGTGTATATATATATATGTGTGTGTGTGTATGTATGTATATATATGTGTGTGTGTGTGTGTGTGTTGTCTTTGCATTCTATCTTGTGGCTCAGTGACACCTGAATGAAAGGCTCATTAGTATGCAGCATTAGCAGGTCTTTGTGTCCTCAGGTGTGAATGAGGACATTATTCATGACCTTGTTGGATCATTCACGCCCACCTGCATATTGCCTTTCCAAACAAAAAGTGTCTTACAAAATTTAAATCAATCTATTGTTTAATGTGAACGATTAGCCCGGATGATTTTCAGATCATTTTGAAGTAAACACTTTAGCCGACAACATCCATTAGTCAAAAGTATTGTGGAAATATGTGAAGTTGGTCGTTTGTGGTCTTATATCAGACAATTTAAGTTTGAGTTTTTTGAATAACCACGCATAAATAATATTCTCTCAAAAATGCAAACATGTACATGCATGTTGCTCACATATTATGATAGCCATGTTCGTGCTAAATAGAGTGTAATTACACCTTTGCCATTAATATGTTTATAAGCAACTGAAAAAAATACAAATATCAGGGCATGTCAAAACATCTCAAGGACCCCAAAAACACCTTAGACCCCAGAGGGTTAATGGGGTACAATGGGTTGAAGGTCCAAATTGCAATTTCAATGCAGCTTCAAAGATCTCTACACGATCCCCAGCCGAGGAATAAGGTCTTATCTAGACAAACCATCGACCATTAAAAAAAAAAAAAAAAATTGTATTATATATATATATATACACTTTTATCCACAAATGCTCGTCTTGCATTAACTCTGTGATGTGCAATGCATTAATTAATCACGTTGAAAGGTCACGCGTGTTCCGGATAAAAAATGTAGGGCAGGGCGAAACAAACCTTTTATTTATTTTTTATTTTTTGTAAATGCCGTTTGACTTAGTAAACTTAGCACGAGTCTTTGCACGTTCGCTTTGTAAACACTAGGTCGGTACTTCCACCTATTTCACGCTTGACCTTTCATCGTGATGTGTGGCGCATCGCAGAGCTAGTGTAAGACGAGCATTTTTGGTTAAAAAGTATATAAATGTGTATTTGTTTTAGAAAATGGCCGATGGTTTGGCTAGATAAGACTCTTATTCCCCAGGTGGGATCGTGTAAAGATCTTTAAAGCTGCACTGAAACTGCAATTTGGATCTTCAAACCGTTGGACCCCATTGAAGACACTATATGGAGAAAAATCCTAGAATGGTTTCCTTAAAACCCTTAATTTCTTTTCGACTGAAGAGAGACATAAACATCTTAGATGGCATGGGGGTGAGTAAATTATCAGGCAATTTTTATTCTGAAGTGAACTAAGTGAACTCCTTTACGCTCTGTCAGGTTGGATAGGGACCATCGGCATGTAGCCATTTTCAGGTTTCTCCAGAGATGTTTGATTGGGTACTGGCTCTCACTGACCCACTCAAAGACATTCACAGAGTTGTTCATAAAAACACTCTTGCGTTGTCTTAAGGCCCAGGTGTACTTCATGTTCAGCGTTCTGCTCCATCTCACGGAAAGAACCAGGTTTTTATTAATGATATATCTATATTTTGCTGCGTTGAGCGTTGAGCTAAATGTGTTATTAGCCACCCAGCCAAATTTGAATTATAAAAAAAGCCGCCAAGTAAATAAAATAAGCGATCAACATCTTGAAAAAATTAGCAGTATTCTCTGCTCTCAAATGCTGGGGGCGTGTCCACTGGCTGCGCTGAAACCACGGCCACTCGCTGGACGGGAGAATAAAGGCCGAGGCGGGAGATAGTTGGTTCGGCCACATTCACCAGTAACAGCGGATTATCAGATTATTGTCTCCAACGAAAGTTTATAAGACTATCCTGTGTAAAATGATCACTACAGAGGCGGGTGTTGGTGATCCTCGGCTCTCCATCAAGGTGGATATTCACAAAATTAATCCACCTCTTCTTGATATGGTTGTTTTTTCAGAAATTTAAATAAGGACACCGATCAGTTTTGTACGCGATCACATCCAGGTAATACGCATTTCCGTGACGAAGGCATAGCTAGCTAGCAAACTGTAGGCTGTAGTAACTAATAGTACCGACAGTAACTTGCGATTGAGCGGCGAACTGATGTGAATGTGCTCTATTGTTAGGGGCGGGGCCAGGGTCAGTGGCTCCAGTGCGTCATCGACAGTAGGGGCGGGGCCAGGAGCTCAGTGGCTCCAGTGCGTCATTGAGCCCCCGTTTTAGCCCTAAAACGTAAAAAAAAATTTAATTTGGACTCTGTGCGTGCTCTTTGAGACAGTGACCATAGACCTGCATTATATGACTGACAGACAA
Source organism: Phoxinus phoxinus (assembly GCF_949152265.1). Classification (NCBI taxonomy): domain Eukaryota; kingdom Metazoa; phylum Chordata; class Actinopteri; order Cypriniformes; family Leuciscidae; genus Phoxinus; species Phoxinus phoxinus. The sequence goes on from NC_136879.1 coordinate 12,588,760, forward strand.
GAACGGTTTGACCTAAAAATATCAAAATTGAAACTACTGCGGAAAAAAAGACACCTACATCTTGGATGCCCTTGAGGTAAGCTAAAACATACCAAAATTTTATTTCAAAGTAATCTTTAAAGGTGCCGTTTGTAATATTGACAGCTAGCGGTTGAAATGGGTACTGCAGTCCAAATACAAAATATTGGAGAGAGTTGTTTCCCTTTCCTCCTCAGACTCGACGCTCACATGGGTTGACAAGATTTAGGACTCACAACAGGAACGAGCGCAATAGTCAATGGAAGGCGATGAGCCTTACACTAAGTTCATGAGTTGATTTATCTGGGTTTTAATTGGTCATAGAGATTTTTAGATGGATGCCAAGGATTTTTAGTTAGGTAGAATCTGCAATCTCAGACTCAGATCGCTAGCTGGCTTCTGTGGCTGTTTACGCTGTTTTTCACCAACTGGCGACCCGAGGTGTTGAAATACTATTGGGTATTTGATGGGGCGCCTGTTGGCGGGATCACAGAGAAAAAAAAAGACATTCCAACTCGGAACGCAGATAGTAGTAGCAGAAGTAGAATTACTGTAGCATTGTTTTTCTGAGAAACAAGTATGTGAACTTAGCATTTTTCCTAAATACCTGCAAACATAATATGGTATTTATATGCTTTAGTACTGTCAAAAAAAGTTACATGCAGCACCTTTAAACTTTTCTTCTGGTATCTTAATTTTTAAAGCTCTATATTGTTCATTTCCAGAGATATATGGATTTCAATATCGCTCCATGAGTAAATTGTACAAATTTTAAGTGCTCAAATCATATGTGGGTCAGCATACAGCTGATATTTTTTTTTCTTTTAAAGAGGAATGTCTGAGCAACAAATTATGTTGAAACATTAATATCCTTTTAGATTCTGGTTCTTAATAAACTTCTCTTTTGGAATCTTCATTTTAAAGGCCCTACATGGTTCAATCCCAGAGATATAGGGATGCCCAAAGTGACTGTTCAAAGTGTTGAATTTTACCAAGAATAAATAATAGATGAATAGATGTTTCAATATCTATGTATATGCGTGTACTTGAAGAGCATTCACCTGGTAAGCACACTTTCTGTGCAGTTTCTTCTGGTCTTTGAACCAGTCCATTAACTCTTTCATGAAATTCAGTGTAACTTTCCCATCTTCAAGTTTAGGTCCAGTATAGTCATCCTCGATTGCTGGTGGGAGAGTATAAAAGCATTAGTAGAGTAAAGTAAAGAGAGTATTAGTGTCCATCAACGAATTACTCAATAATACCATAGCACTTTTTGCTGCCTTGTCAAAACAGAATATTGTCGATAAAGATTTATAATAGCTGACCCTATTACTATAATTTTAGTTAAGTCACCTTATTTAAAATAATGTACCTCAATGAAATCAGTTTTACCATGAGAAAAATATTGGCATTTCCCCCCAGAAGATATATTTGTATGACTGACATCCACTTTTGTGACGTAATTAAGTACGGAGTAATGTAAATTAACAAAATATTACTTACTATGGGGTTGAGGTTGGTTCTTTATAATTATGCATAATTTACTGTTATAAATATAGTAAAATAAAGTGATACCAAAATTTTTTATAAATCTGTAACTCCAAACACTTACTCATGTTCTCGATGTCTAAGGAGTCGACTACTGATCGTTTGAGCTCGTCGCTGGCAATGGCCCGTTCGAAGGCCTTCTGTTTGACAATCTTATTGCATTCCTGGTACTTCATCTTGGCATCTTTGTCATTGGGACGAACTCGAACTACCTGAAAATGACAATGGCATGAAAAACTTAACAAAATTAGTTTTTACAAAAAAAAAAAAAAAAAGTTATTGAACTTTTGTGTGTTGAGCTGAATTATGTTTTAAGACTAGAAATTATATTTCAAGGTTCAGTTAGGGAATTTTTCAGCAAGGCACTATTCAAAGGTATAATTTCACTAATACAGTATGTACATACAGTGCATCTGGAAAGTAATCACAGCGCTTCACTTTTTCCACATTTTGTTGTTACAGCCTTATTCCAAAATGGATTCAATTTATTATTTCCTCAAAAATTCTACAAACAATACCCCATAATGATAACGTGAAAGAAGTTTGTCTGAAATCTTTGCAAATTTATTAAAAATAAAAAAATTAACAAATCACATGTACATAAGTATTTACAGCCTTTTCCATTACACTCAAAATTGAGCTCAGGTGCATAATGTTTCCACTGATCATCCTTGAGATGTTTCTACAACTTGATTGGAGTCCACCTGTGGAAAATTCAGTTGATTGGACATGATTTGGAAAGGCACACACCTGTCTACATAAGGTCCCAAAGAAGAAGTGCATGTCAGAGCACAAACCAAGCCATGAAGTCCCAGGAATTGTCTGTAGACCTCCGAAGACAGGATTGTATCGAGGCACAGATCTGGGGAAGGGTACAGAAAGATTTCTGCAGCATTGAAGGTCCCAATGAGCACAGAGGCCTCCATCCGTAAATGGAAGAAGTTTGGAACCACCCAGGACACTGAGCGATCGGGGGAAAAGTCAAGGAGGTGACCAAGAACCCGATGGTCACTCTGACAGAGATCCAGCGTTTCTCTGTGGAGAGGAGAACCTTCCAGAAGAACAACCATCTCTGCAGCTCTCCACCAATCAGGCCTGTATGGTAGAGTGGCCAGACAGAAGCCACTCCTCAGTAAAAGGCACATGACAGCCCGCCTGGAGTTTGCCAAAAGGCACCTGGAGGACTCTCAGACCATGAGAAATAAAATTCTCTGGTCTGATGAAACAAAGATTGAACTCTTTAGCCTGAATGGCAAGCGTCATGTCTGGAGGAAACCAGGCGCCGCTCATCACCTGGCCAATATCATCCTTACAGCAGCATCATGTTATGGGGATGTTTTTCAGCTGCAGGAACTGGGAGACTAGTCAAGATTGAGGGAAAGATGAACGCAGTAATGTACAGAGACTAGGGCTGGGACGGTATGGATTTTTTCTTACCGCGGTTGAAAAGCAAGAAATTCCTGCGGTATAGCGGTGAACCGCTTTAAATTTACATTCTCAGGAAAATAGCCGCTTATCAGTTAATCGTTAATCGATCGATAAGGTCAATCAACTAATGATTAATGAATTAATCGATAATTTGCATCCCTAGCTTTTATATTTATTATTTCACATTTAGAACAGAAATGGAATGATGTCTAAATAAAGTGCTGGCAAACCAAAATATAGTCTAGCTATGCTTTACATCTTTTGCTAGACAGACTTTGTTAAATGTTGTTACCTCAGAAAAAAAAACGAGCACACTTTGAAATCGTCAAATTTTCATCAGGCAGTAATTAAATTATATTCCATATTTATGTTTACATAATATAATGTTATTTTATTATTTAAATTTAATCTGTTGATAACTGGTATATGAAAAGTGAACAGCATGAGTAGGATCATAAGATGGGTCAGAGATTATTTTGACCACTTAAGTTTTGTTTTGTAGAAAGCCTTTATTTAAATTACATTTTGTTTTGTATAAATTGTATCTTAATTTTAATCAATGTTTCATCAACCAATTGCCTGGAATTAATAAATAAGAAGCAAATATAGCAGACATATAATCAGGACGCGGAGGCACCTGTGCCTTCTCTTGCATTTCGTAGAGAAGACTTTACTCTGTGAAAATATTGATTTATTTTAGTCCCTGTGCGCCGATCGGAATTCTGGGGATACAACAGAGCCAATAGGCAATACTACGGACTTTAGCCGTTAAATATCGTTGCTGCATTGGATCAGTCTCCTTTCTAGAACAGCCAAGAGCTTTAGCCTCGCGGCAGCAGCGCCTTCCATCGCCCATAGACCTTAAAACAATCCGCGGATTGAGGGCGGGTGCGGTTTTAAAAATTGGTCAAAAAACGTTGGTGCGGATGGATGGTGAACGGATTAGTTTTGTGATGCGCTTGTGGAAGAAATAATAGCCCATCCGCGCATCTCTAGAATGGAATCTATATTATGCGTCATGAAACATTGCGTTCCCCAACTCTTGAAAGGTCAGATTTTCTCCATCGTTTGATAAGTTTTGTTTAGAAAACCTTGAATCCATGTAAGACACAATTTCATTAGACATAATCCATGTCATTAGAATTAGAATCAATTCAATCAGTTCTTCTCTCTCTTCTGTATGTTTAAGTGTCTGATTTCTTACCTTGTATATGTTACTGTTTTGTTAATAAAAAAATGTAAAGAAAAAAAAAAAGAAAAAAAAAAAAGAATTAGAATCAATTAATCCATGTCATTAGATACAAACGTTCAAGCACGCCAATGTTTTTTTGGGGGGGTTTTTGCGGTGATGACGGTGACGAGCGGTATTGCGGTAACCGACTGGGGCGACGGTTCATCTTCCAGCAGGACAACGACTCAAAGCACACAGCCAAGATAACAAAGTAGTGGCTATGGGACAACTCTGTGAATGTCCTTGAGTGTCCCAGCCAGAGCCTAGACTTGAACCCGATTGAACATCTCTGGAGAGATCTGAAAAAGGCTTTGCACCGACACTCCCCATCCAACCTGATGGAGCTTGAAAGGTTTTGTAAAGAAGAATGGGAGAAACTGCCCAAAAATAGCTGTGCCAAGCTTGTAGCATTATACTGAAAAAGACTTGAGGCTATAATTGGTGCCAAAGGTGCTTCAACAAAGTATTGAGAAAAGCCTGTGCATACTTATGTAAATGTGATACCATGTACCATAGATACCCCTTTTCCACCAAGGCAGAGCTGGTGCTGGTTCGGAGCCAGAGCCTAATTTCAAATCGGTTCTTTGTTTTTCGACCACCAAAGCACCAGCTCCGAACCAGTAAAAGTGGTTCTTAAGTAGCACCAAAACATTGCTGGGCTAGAAGTAAGAACCGCTCGCATCAGGGGCTGGGGGCGGGGTTACCGTGACCAACAAGACGAAAAGAAACTTGTGACCGCCATTTTTAAAATAGCAGCTAATCGAGCTAATAGCTGCTCGATTGTAATCTCCCGTCTATGCAAGTTACGGCGAGCTGCGCGAACGCGTTGGATTCGCCGTGTTTGGATGCCGATGTAGGTTCGCAAAGCCATGAGCATGAATAGTAACGCAATGACCGCCATTGTTGATGTAAGGCTTGTTCGAGATGCATCGGAGCGGCGCGGACCGATCAGAGCTCCGGGAGTGTTTGGAGAGCATACGACTCCTTGTGCTTTTGGATCGCTTTCGCAGTGCTTTGATGTCATGCGGCGATCGGTCTGCGAGAAGTAGATTGTTTGGCGCTGCCGTGCTAGCGTTGCTGGGCAATGTGAGATGTATACACAGTGACGTAAGATCTGGCTCTGTTTTGGCTCTCTAGCCTGTGGAAAGACAAACCGGTTCTTAGAAGACCCGTCAGTAGAACCAACTCTGTAAAGGCAATAGCTCTAGCTCTGAACCAGCACCTGTTTCTTGCTGGTGGAAAAGGGGTAACAGTGTACCATTGTCTGATGGCCTCTTCCAGCAGGATAACGTGGCATATCACAACGCATCTCAAACTAGTTTCTTGAACATGACAGTGAGTTCCCTAAACTCAAACGGCCACCACAGTTACCAGACCTCAATCCAATAGAGCAACTTTGGGATGTGCTGGAACGAGAGTTTTTCATCATTGATGTGCAGACGACAAATCGGTAGCAACTGCGTGATGATATCCTGTCAATATGAACCAAAATCTCTGAGGAATGTTTCCAGCACTTTGCTGAATCCATGTCGCGATGAATTCTGAAAGTTCTGAAGGCACAAGGGGGACTAACCCGGTACTAGCGAGGTGTACCTAATAAAGTGGCCGGTGAATACTTACTTAATTTCGTATATGAAACGACAGGTCAATGAGACAGTAATTCAGAACAGAGATATTATTCTCCCAACATTAACCTAGCACATAATAATCACAAGCTAATATTTAGCTTGCAACCAAATCGTTGTCACATCCAACCAAAAACCAAAAGTAAAATAAGAAGTTGTATTTTACATAACTCACCTTTGTATATAGCGCTTCATAAACAGAATTCAAAACGGAATGGTTTCAAAACAGAAAGTAACGCGAATATAAAGAGTCTTACCGTTTCGTAGTCTTTGAGCGCTGCTTTAAACTTGCCCAGGGCCATGTTGGAGGTGGCTCGCCGATAATAGCCCTTGATGTAGTTTTTGTCCAGCTCCAGGGCTCGGGTGGCATCCGCCAGCGCGTAGCCATAACACTCTGTGCGCAGGTACGCCAGACTCCTGTTACTGTAGTAGACGGCATTGGTCGGGTTTAGCTCCACTGCTTCTGTGTAATACTTGATGGCGTTCTCATAGTCCTTATCTGGAATAAGAGCATTAGACCATTAATGCCGCCATGACACAGAATGGATCCCTCTAAAATATGTGAAATGGATTTCCTATGTTCCTAAGGCAAGTATCACTCAAATATGAAAATATTTTGTCATCATTTACTCACCCTCATGTCATTCCAAACACATAAAACGGTACTATACGATTATCCGGACCATACGATGGCCTACCCCTAACCCCACCCCTAAACCTACCCGTCACTGGGGTTAAGACCAATCATACGAAGGCCTAACCCCGCCCCTAAACCTACCAGTCACTAGGATTAAGACCAATCATACGATGGCCTACCCCAAACTCCGCCCCTAAACCAGCCCGTCACTGGGGTTAAGACCAATCATACGATGGCCTATCCCTAACTCCGCCCCTAAACCTGCCAGTCACTGGGGTTAAGACCAATCATACGATGGCCTACCCCTAACCCCGCCCCTAAACCTACCCGTCACTGGGATTAAGATCAATCATACGATGGCCTAACCCTAACTCCGCCCCTAAACCTGCCCGTCACTGGGGTTAAGACCAATCATACGATGGCCTACCCCTAACTCCGCCCCTAAACCTACCCGTCACTGGGATTAAGACCAATCATACGATGGCCTACCCCTAACTCCGCCCCTAAACCTGCCCGTCACTGGGGTTAAGACCAATCATACGATGGCCTATCCCTAACTCCGCCCCTAAACCTGCCAGTCACTGGGGTTAATACCAATCATACGATGGCCTACCCCTAACTCCGCCCCTAAACCTACCCGTCACTGGGATTAAGACCAATCAGGGATGACTATACGGACTATAACCGTATAGTTCCCATAAAACTTTAGTTTATCTTCGAAACTCAAATAAAATTTTATCTGAAGAAATAAAGTCATTGGGGATGGCATGAGGGTGAGTAAATGATGACAGAATTTTCATTTTTGGGTGAACTATCACTTTAAAGTCGTCATTAAACCAAAGTTGCGATAGTATTTTCTTCCCTTTTGTGACGAATAACGAGTGAAACTGCCTCTTGAACAAGAAAAATTTAGGTTGATTTTCTATGGAGTTTAAATTGATTTCTATGGATTTTTTTAACTGATTTTTTCCTAACCTAAATGTCATCTTTCATGTGAAATTCTTAAACACCGCTGTGGAAGAAGGACATTTAAGGGATACGGTATACAGTCATTACACCAATTTCGCCATATAAATAATGATAGGGATAAGAGATATTGATTTAAAATGAAACCGTTTTAAAATCGTACCTGTTTATTATCCTATAATCCATTACAGTGTACAAAACAATAGTCACAAAATGGCAGCAGATGCGTTTGTATGAAACAAGAGAGAGTGAGTCCGGATAACTTAGCAATGTTTTATTAACTATTTAAATCATGAAAGTTTTTGTTACAATGGAGGTACAGACATGGTTTAATTAAAAATATCTTCATTTGTGTTCAGAATACAAACAAAAGTCTTTTGGGTTAAGAACAACATGATGCCAAACTCAATAACAACTTTCATTTTTGCTAGGGATGTCCTGAGCTGAATTCAAGAACCAATATGGGGGCCTTTTGCCAAACTCCTTCAAGTGAGTTAGCCAACCGCCATTTAAAAAAAAGAAGCTGTGTGTGTTGCGTTAAAATGTTAAATTGCGTCACACATACTTTCAAGCTTCCATGTTTAGCATATGATGCCCACGGTTTTAATGAATCACTTTAAAGTCATATATTTACTGTTTATTTTTATCTGCCATCGGACTGTCTGAGACGCTGTTAACTTGTTACCATGGCGCGTTGCTATGGGCTGCGTCTTGCTTCAGACTTGACTGACCGACTGGCATTCTGACACTGCGAGATACAGCTTTCTTCTAATCTAACAAAAAGTTTATATCAGTAATCCCATATTCATAATTCTGACCACACAGTCCGTTTACAATGTCTACCTGATCTACTAATGCCTTTATACAGAAGAGCTGCACGATTCTGGATAAATAGAGAATCATGATTTGTTTGCTTCAAACTGAGATCACGATTCTGAACAGACAACTAAACATAATACCATGTCATTTACTAGAGGTTCAAACAGAATGTTAATTGCTGCAATCAACTTAAAATGTTTAATTAATCTGAATGAATGAATAATTCAATGACTCGCACATAAAAACTTCACTCATTTCATTACTTGATGAATGAGCGTTTTTTTTGTTCGACTCTCTTGAATAAAAAAGTCAATGAAAAATAAAAAATGTAAGGCACTTTTCGCCACCTGATGGCATGATAATGTAATTGATACAATCGTTATTTGTAGAGGCATGCTACATTGAAAAAGTGATTTACTCTATTTTGATCAGTACTATAGACATTAGTGTTGTTTATATCAGAACTATAAACTTTAATTTAATTTAAATTTAATTTAAGTTTTTCTGTGATAATATTAATATTTTTAACAAGTAATGATACTGTGTATTTGAAAATACACTCTCTGGATCAGCATCAATGCAGATTTAAATATTCTGCTGTGATTTTGTTAAATGTTGAATAGACACGTTTAATAGGTGTATCACATGGGTGTTTGCAGCTCTATTAAACAGCATATTAGGGCTGTCACAATACCTCGTAATGTTGACTGTTGTTTTGCACTTCAGTGTTTTACAGTTTGTACAGTTTGTATAAAATTCAGTTGTTGTTGTTTCAGTTGTTATGTTGTTTTGCACTTATATTTTTAAATATTTGTATAGTTTGTTAAAATTGCACATTGCAACTGTTATTTTGAAAAGCTGGTTATAATAAATTAATATTATTTAATTTTAATATTTAGTGCCTAATAAATAATTGTTAAATTTAGTACAGAGCCTGTAGTCTATCACACAAACAATGAAGAAAGGTTGATGTATTAAAAACTAAAGTGATCGACACCTAAATGTAATCATGTAAAACAATATATTTGGAACTGCAATCTATAATTTCAACTATATTGTCAAAAAGCAATCCTGAGAAATGTATATGGGGATACAAGCATGAAATAAAGGATTGAATAAATAAGGAAATAAAATATACAAAGTGGTGTTATAAATTATGAATTAATAAATGAATAAAATAATTAGAAAAAAAAAATTTAAATAAAAAAAATGCTAGAAACAACCACAGTTGAACTAAAGTTTAATGTTTTTCGGAAACACGCATAAGATTTTTTTTTTAAAATCTATTGAACAAAATGATGATGATTTTCCCGGATTAAATTATATGACGAGTGCAGGCAAATCAATAACATCAATGAATGAGTGACAGATGCCTCCATTGGCTATCGAGGGTGTCAAACAGGTGCAATTATTTCACATCATTATATTTATTTGCTGTTATTTGTCATTGTACGGAGTGCTGACAGTGAAACAGCATTATTACACCATCAACATCATCTAACGTTAGCCTGACAGTTCATAGCAGGACTCAACGAAAGCATCTATTATCTCATCTCTCCTCGTCGTCGATATATGTTGAGTAAATAAATCATAAGTATGATTAAATCACAGTAAAGTCTGATGAGAGAGTGATTCATGTGTCTGCCTGATTCATCATGTGTTGCTCATGCTCATCTCACACATTTACCTACTATTAATCTCATCAGCCCTTATAAAACCGCAAACTCCTCCAACACAGCCCAATCCGGTCAATATTAATCCAGTCTCTTATTTACAGCGGGTACCTGATAAGCTTTACCTTTAAAATAGTTATTCGCCTTCTCCTTGAGTTTCTCTGCACTGGAATTCTGCTCTTCTTCCGCCATCTTCTCACTGCCGTATTCCGTCATGCTGCCATGAGTACGCGAAGAACTGTCGCAAACACTTGCAAAAGGGTCGTAAACCGCTGTTCGCCTACCCTCTAGATTCTAGAACAGTCTCCAGAGCAACAACGTGAGATTGATATGAACGATATGAACTTGTGCAAGTTATTGCTACATGTTGTGAATTACTTTCTCCACTTTTAAAAATCCAAATAAATGAAATAAATAAATACAATAAAATACATAATAATTTATAAATTAAAAAGAAGATGTCGTTAAATGCATTTAGTAAAAGGATAATAGGCTACACCTCGAAATTAAAAACTTTTCTTTTGATCTCAGCGAAGAATATAAAGGTAAATTGGTGAGCCATGTGGTGTCTGTGCCAACCATAGACTGGTGCCAACAGTAGATAATGTGTAATGTTTTGACTATGCCTGCAGGGGGCACAACAGCTTTATTGTATGTTTGAGTGGGTCATGTCTTGTGTTTCATATTATTAACTTTTTTATTTTATTTTATTTATATATATATATATTTATATATATATATATATATATATATATATATATATATATATATATATATAATTTATAAACATTTCACTTTGTGTTAAATTTAACCTATTTTTCTCCCAGAAAAAAAAAAAGCCATTTTCAAGACAAATGTTAGAACATTTGTCTGGTAAAAAGACGTTTTCTGAGTAAAAGTACTTTTGTACCTTTACCCGGGTAAAACTGAAAATGAGAACTTATACTTTTACTGGAGTAAAATTTTAATATCTGTACTTGAATTGTGCATCCTACTTCTTCCACTACTGGTGGATATTTATTTTTTAAAAATCATACCTTCTTTAGAATCATATAATTTTTTGTAGGGTCTTTATTGTATTTGATGGGTCTGTATATTGTTGGTGTTATTAATGTTCGGCTATTGTTTTTGAGTTTTTTATGATATTTTATGATGTATTTGTATCATTTTTAGTTTTATTGTGAGATATTTCACATTACTATTTCTCTTTAAATACAAACAATATATTATGCATTCAAATGGACGACAAGACAGACCAGTGATTTAAAAAGACATTGCATCACTTTTACATTTGATTCTTAAAGCTTTTCAACCTTTTCGTCAAGGTTAAAAACAGGTCTGCAACAAAAGACAGGGAACAACAAAATTAGATTTCCCATTTTCACTTCCCAAACTTCAAGCATACAAACTCTTTTATGACATAAAAGGAATGTATTTATAAACTAACTAACTAAACTAGAGCATCATAACAGACTTTGGGAGAGAGCAAGGCCAAAATAAATATCAAAACAATCACTATCACAATATCAAAACCTGATTCTACTTACAAATTCAAATTTTGTTGTTGTAACCTTCAATCAGTTTTATAACATAAAACAAGGGAATGCTGTTTTTGACTTAAGTGAGTTACAATGACCCAACATACAATTTAAAGCTTAGGATAGACACATTACCACATGCGCACCTGATGGGCGCTGCCTCATGTTACGGCCAGCTCATTTCGACCGTACATAAAGTATACAAGTACACCGATATAATGACTTGCAAGATTTTATTAGTCTTCAAAAGTACAAATAACTTAATATAACGAAGTCTAGGGCTCAAAATCAAAGGGGTAAATCATAATCCTGATTGGGGGGAGAAAAAGGTTGGTATGGGTTTTAAACAAATAAAGGTTTGCAAAACAAGTGACTTCTCCAGAGGCCGTCAATCCCCTGGACGAAGTGAAGAGGAGTGTTGGAGTCCAAGGTTTTATCCTCTTCACAATCAAGTGGTGAACAGGTAACAGGGGTGTGCGATCTCCCACGCTCTCCAGGAAGAACACCACCACCCGCAGGCGAGCAAGTATAACGCAGGGTCGTAACACCTCCCTCCTAAAAAGAAAGATTCGGCAACGAATCTAAAATGACAAAGAAAAGACAGTTAAACACTACCCAGAACGAACACAATAAAAGTTCTGGTGGTCCAAAGAAACATCATCCTCCATTCTTCATTCTTCAACACCTCTGGGCCCTAGAGATGCGAAGAAAAGGAACAAACGATGCAGAAATGATGTTACGCTCTGGAAAGTGTGTCAGCTATAACATTATATTTTCCTCGAATATGTTTAATCTCGAGATGGAAAGGTTGTAAGATAAGACTCAATCGCATAAGTCGCTGATTTCGATTCCTCATCCGATTCAAAAAGACCAAAGGATTATGATCCGTATAAATAATAATCGGTGCAGCAATTGACCCTAGATATATCTCAAAATGTTGTACAGCCAACACTAGGGCAAGAGCTTCTTTCTCAATGGTGGAATATACCTGTTGATGTCGATTAAATTTCTTAGAAAAGTAACTTACAGGATGTTCAACCTGGTTTGAATCCTCCTGCAGGAGAACAGCGCCCGCACCGCAAGCACTCGCATCAATTGCAAGACTAAAAGACTTTTCAAAATTCGGAGCTGTCAAAACAGGGGCACATGCAAGCAAAGCCTTACAATTTTCGAAAGCCTGCTGACAGGTCTCAGACCACTGAAAAGACAACTTCAGACTCAATAAATCGGTAAGAGGTGAGACTACACTGGCAAAATTTTCGCAAAAACTCCGATAATATCCCACCATGCCGAGAAATCGTCGCAATTCACGACGAGTGGTGGGAGCTGGAAAGCTCAAATGGCTTCTACCTTAGTCTCAATGGGCTTTACACAACCATTTCCCACTACCTTACCCAAATAGGTAACGGTTGCCTTCGCGAATTCAGATTTAGCGAGATTGATTGTAAGATTAGCCTTTGCTAAAACGAAAAAAAAGTTCTTTAATCTGGTTAAGATGCTCAGACCAGGATGAACTCTACTGCACAACGTCATCAAGATATGCCTCACATCCTGACATTCCATACAGTATACGGTTTACGAGTCGCTGGAAAGTCGCGGGTGCATTTCAAACTCCGAAAGGCATTACCGTATACTGCAGGAAAGCATCAGGCGTAACGAATGCAGATAACTCCTTCGCACGACTAGTCAAAGGCACCTGCCAATACCCCTTTAAGAGGTCGAATTTACTGACGTAACGGGCAGAGCCAACCTGATCGACGCAGTCATCAACTCGAGGTAAAGGGAAACAGTCCGGCTTTGTCACAGAGTTAAGTTTTCGATAATCTGTGCAGAATCGATACGAGCCATCAGGTTTATTTACTAAAACACAAGGAGAACTCCATGAACTGAAACTAGATTCAGCCAGATTATGAGCAAGCAGGTAGTTCACCTCTTGTTTCAGCAAATCTCTTTTAAAAGGATTGACTCGATAGGCGTTCTGTTTAACTGGACATGAGGTTCCTACGTCGATATCATGTTCTATGACGGAAGTGCGACCAGGAACATCAAGGAAAAGAGAGGGAAATGACATCACCAACTCAGTGACATCACTCCTCTCTTTCTCGTTCAAATAAGAAAGATGAGAGGACAGGTTAAGAAGAATCTCAAAGTTTTTAAGTCGCCCGTCGACCTTTTCCCGAGAAAGAAAACTCATCTTCATCAGCATTCTCTAAAGAATCCCCACTTGTGCTTCGAAAGAGAGGAGAAGATTCTGGAAAAGAGTCACAAGAGTTTACCACATTAACAGTAACAGAACGAACAGGAGCTATATACAATTTCAACAGGTTACTGTGACAGACTTGTACCTTTTTTCTCCGGTCTGGAGTATTCAACAAATAATTATTATCAGAAAGGCGTTTAGCTACACTGTAGGGGCCTGTAAATTTAGCCTGAAATGGGTTGGCAGGTAGAGGCAGCAAAGCCAGTACTTGATCACCCACCTGAAACTCTCTCAACTTAGCTTTTCTGTCAAAACGTTGTTGCATTTTTATTTGAGACTTACTCAACTTCTTTTTGCGAGAGCTCGTGCCTCATACAACCTACGTCGGAATCCACTCACATAAATTGAAATGTTCTCAGAAGGTTTAGACGTTCGCCACTCCTCAGCTAACACAGCCATAGGTCCTCACACTTCATGTACGAACACCAATTCATTTGGGCTAAATCCAAGGCTTTCCTGGATTACCTCACGTATCGCTAATAACATCCACGGCAGACCTTCTTCCCAATCCGCATCGAGTTCCACACAATATGACCTCAAAAGGGACTTCAGGGTTTGATGAAACCTCTCAAGAACTCCTTGACTCTGTGGATGATAGGCACTAGAAATATTGTGGTGTACTTGAAGTTGACGCAGGGCTTTTGAGAACTGTTTTGACAAAGTTCGAACCCTGATCGGATTGAATAACTTTGGGTATTCCAAAGGTTGACATAAAATTAGTGAGGGCCTTCAAGACAGATTTTGTAGTGATGGACCTTAACGGATAAGCAGCAGGATAACGAGTAGTCTGGCACATAACAGTTAGAAGGTATTGATGACCAGTCTTAGAGCGGGGTAAAGGACCAACACAGTCAATTATCAAATGCTCGAAAGGAGTGGAAACGACGGAGATAGGCTGCAACGGAGCAACAGGCACTTTTTGATTTGGCTTACCGGTGATCTGGCATGTATGACAAGATCAAATATGTTTTGCCACATCTCGTTTTACTTTAGGCCAATAGAACTGCCGCAAGACCCGATCGTACGTTTACGAACTCCGGTATGACCAGCAAGTCCTTGATGAGCCAAATTCAACACAGAGTCTCTCACTGTAAAAGGAATCACAATCTGAGTTTTAGGTTCTAGAGAAACATCTTTATGCAGGACCACTGTCCGACAAAGCAGACCATCATCAAGAAAGTACGAAGAGGACAGAGCATCAGAACATTTAGACCCTGCTGCAGAGAATAAAGGTCTAAGAGTGTCATCGCTCTGTTGAGCTCTAATTAAATCCTCTCGAGAGATCTGTAACAAAGAAGTCAAAGAATAGTCATCACCATCAGAGAGAACAACATTGGGTTTTTCATGAGTGGATAGAACCTCAGATGTTTCAGCAGATTCACTTTGCAGCACTGTTGAATCTTTCTGGTCAGAAGACAACGAAGGACAGGACTTCAGGCCTCTTTGCTCAGGACATTTAGACCCATCAGATCCTAGCTCACCTGAATTAACAGTATAAAAGAAAGGTTCATGCAGTGGAACTTCAACTTGATTTTCAGATAATGGTTTAGCCATTGATCGAGTAACTGCACAAGCTGGAAACAAATCAGGAAATTCTCTACAATTTTCAACATCAGATTTCCTAGGTGTACATGCTATTATGGGCGGAGCTGCCACACCACTCCGTCCCCAAACATTCTCACCAGCTAAATCATTTCCCAGAATAAATGTAATCCCAGGGACTGGAAGTGCAGAACGAACGCCAACTACTACATCACCAGTTACAATAGCAGAGGAAAGATGGATTCGATGCAAAGGCACTTCAACAAACCCCATCTCAAAACCTCGCACTAATACATGAGTTCCAGTAGCAGTTTCAGAAGTTAAAGGCAAAATTCCTTCTAAAAAAAACGACTGCGCGGCTCCCGTATCTCGAAGAAGATGTACTGGCACCGTTTCGTTTGAACCAGGCAATGACACATTTCCTTCAGTGATAAATTGTGTATAATCAATAGAGGAAGTTATACACTGATCAACAGATTTATCACTAGAACTAGATAAATGACGATCTTTCTCATCAAGAGTATCCACAATGAATGGCAAAGTAGAAACCAAAGCAACAGGTTTCGACAGTCTTTCTTTCTTCTTCAGAATAAGACAGTCAGATATTTTATGACCAGGCTTTTTACAATAAAAGCAAACCATGTCTCGAGAAAGTGCCGATTTACTAGAATGTACAGCAACTGTCGCCTTAATATTCCTACTCATCACAGGAGACCTTGTCTTAGGTTGAAAGCAAAACTTAGACTTACTCATATCGTTGGTTTTAAGACCGACTGAACTGAATGACCCACGATGGGTTAACACAAATTCATCAGCCATGATAGCAGCTTCAGAAAGTATATTCACCTTGTGTTCAGTGAGATGCGTAGCTACAGCACGAGGAACACAATGTTTAAACTCCTCTAAGAGCACTAATTCTCTTAACTGCTCTTTAGTTGTAACTTTCATTGAAGTGCACCAACGATCAAATAAGTTCTCTTTTTCTCTTGCAAATTCAACATGAGTACATTCATCAACTTTAGTCAAATTCCAAAAATTTTGACGATATGCCTCAGGCACGAGTTCATATTTATGCAACACAGCAGATTTCACAACATCATACTCACCACTCTGTTCCAGTGAGAGTGCAGAATAAACTTCCTGAGCTTTACCTGTGAACACACACTGCAACAATAAAGTCCAAAAGCTTTTCGGCCATTTCATGGACAAAGCAACACGTTCAAAGTGATAGAAATATTTATCCACTTCCTTTTCAGAAAATGGCGGCACCAACCTCATATTTCTGTGAACATGAAACACAGGTTCACCTGCATTCGCAAGCCGTGGAACAGGAGGCACATTCACTTGTTAATCTTCAGCTGTCTTTGCTGCTAACTCCAACTTTTTTAACTGAAACACTCTCTCATCCCGATCTCTCTCTAACTGAAACGCTCTCTCATCCCGTTCCTTCTCCAACTCAAGTTTCAGTTTTCGCACAGTTAATTGCTGTTCTAATTCTCTCGCAGCGAACTCTCTCTCTAGCGCTCTCTCCTTCGCAGCTTCATTTCACTGCATCTAAATACAACTGCTTCTCCTGCAATGACATATCTGGAAATTTTCTCTCACTTTCACTATCAACATCAAGAGGAGTAGACACAGACGATTCAATGGGAATAAACTCAGCGCCTACCTCTAAAACTCCTCTATCAGCAAGTGATCGCTTCAAAGTAGTCACAATAGTTTCCTTCCGCCTCTTCTCTTGAGAAGTAGGATCGACACTGAAGCGTTCGGCGATTTGCACCAACTGCTCCTTTGTACAACTCTCAAGCAAAGCCTCTGAGGGACACGCAAAGAAATCTTCGAGCACCGAAGACATTTTATTCGTATATGTATACCTACAATAACACAAACGAAACCACTAAATCACACACGTGAGACACTGTTTACCAAAAATACAACTCCCACAAATCACTGCTTCGAAGAGAAACTACGTCACCGTACTACGCAACCTATGCTCATTCACAAAACTTCCAAAGACTTCCCACAAGTCAAAACACAGTGTAAGCGCGAAAATAAACCGCACTATACACACAAATGCAACGATTTACCTTTATATATTTTTGTAGAATGGATTGTCCGTTTACAATATGAGAAAACTCCAGCTCCTAACTCAGAAAACACTAACTAAATCCTACCTGGTCTTCAGAGATGTACCGGGCTCGGGGCGACATTAAACGCTGAGCTCCGCGACAATCAGTCAAACTGAAAGTCCGGAAGCGTACCCCCTACAGAGAGTTAGTCTCCACCCAGGATAACCTCCAAAAACAAGAAAGGCAAAATAACAAAACAAAACAACAAACAGTGCTCCGTCGGAAGGATTGTATTCACAATCCAGCTGGAAACACTCTAACTAACCAGAGTTTCTCATTTATAAAAGGTAACCATTCAAAAAAACATACACACATACAACCCGTACTTATCAACGTTTCCTATCCCCTTAGGATCCCGGACGAGCCCCCAATTTATGTTACGGCCAGCTCATTTCGACCGTACATAAAGTATACAAGTACACCGATATAATGACTTGCATTTTATTAGTCTTCAAAACAGAGGTGTCAAGTAACGAAGTACAAATACTTCGTTACATTACTTAAGTAGAAATTTTGGGTATCTATACTTTACTTGAGTAATTATTTTTCAGCCGACTTTTTACTTCTACTCCTTACATTTTCACGCAATTATCTGTACTTTCTACTCCTTACATTTTAAAAATAGCCTCGTTACTCCTATTTCATTTCTGCTTGTTTTCATTCCCGCTTGTTTTCATTCTGGCTTGTCGTCGTTCAAAAAATGTCCAATTATACAATAGATCTGAGTCCCGCCTCCTGAACACACATCGCTAAACTGATTGGCTTTGTGTTTTCTTTCTAACTTGTGAGAGGCTGTCCGCGCGGCGCGCTGTAGTTACATTTGGTTGTGGGAATATAAGCGGCAAAACTCCTCCGAAGGAAACCTACTGTAGATGCGGTAAGCGACGTAGAAATGAATCAACAGTTTTGTGCTCAAGAATACGGGGCAAATCGCGTCAAATATTGCTTTGGGGACAGCCGTTTTTACAATATTGCCTACTGTATGACAATCGCAGGATAAGTGGCAAACATAATCGTTAGTGTGTGTGTGTGTGCGCGCGTGTGTGTGTGAGAGAGAGGAGAGAGAGAGTGTGTGCGTGTGTGTGAGAGAGCGAGTGTGTGTGAGAGGGAGACTGAGTGTGTGTGTGTGAGAGAGAGAGAGAGAGTGTGTGTGTGTGTGTGTGTGTGTGTGTGTGAGAGAGAGAGAGAGAGAGAGAGAGAGAGTGTGTGTGTGAGAGAGAGAGAGAGTGTGTGTGTGTGTGTGAGAGAGAGAGAGAGAGAGAGAGAGAGAGTGTGTGTGAGAGAGAGAGGAGAGAGTGTGTGTGTGAGAGAGAAGAGAGAGAGTGTGGAGAGAGAGAAGAGAGAGAGTGTGTGTGTGTGTGTGTGTGTGTGTGTGTGTGAGAGAGAGAGAGTGCGTGCGTGCGTGCGTGTGTGTGTGTGAGAGAGAGAGGAGAGAGAGAGTGTGTGTGTGGGAGAGAGAGAGAGTGTGTGTGCGCACAACCATTATAGTGTCAAAATATCCCCACAAAGATGGCAATATCCAAAATCCTTATATGCGGCTGAAACCGGTAGCCTAGTGCCTCACAAGTTTTTCAACATTTACATTTTAATATATATAACATTATAGTCATTATGGCCTTAGAATGTTTGAGGAGGTGGGGTGCACTATAGGCCCCGGTCTACGCTTTTGTCCTTAATGGCATTTTTTGCCTTGCATTACTTTTACTTTTATACTTTAAGTAGTTTTGAAACCATGTACTTTTACACTTTTACTTAAGTAAAAAGCTTGAGTTGATACTTCAACTTCTACAGAAGTCATTTTAAACCCTAGTATCTGTACTTCTACTTGAGTAATGAATGTGAATACTTTTGACACCTCTGCTTCAAAAGTACAAATAACTTAATATAACGAAGTCTAGGGCTCAAAATCAAAGGGGTAAATCATAATCCTGATTGGGGGGAGAAAAAGGTTGGTATCGGTTGTAAAAAAATAAAGGTTTGCAAAACAAGTGACTTCTCCAGAGGCCGTCAATCCCCTGGACGAAGTGAAGAGGAGTGTTGGAGTCCAAGGTTTTATCCTCTTCACAATCAAGTGGTGAACAGGTAACAGGGGTGTGCGATCTCCCACGCTCTCCAGGAAGAACACCGCCACCCGCAGGCGAGCAAGTATAACGCAGGGTCGTAACACTCATGAAGCTGAAACCTTTATGAATCTTCTGTTTCGAATCAGTGGTTCGGAGCGTGTTTCAAACTGCCAAAGTCGCATAGTTTCAGTAAATGAGACTTTGTTACGTTCAAAACGTTTTGGGATTTCAATGGTTCACCACTGAATCTGATCTGTGTGAACCCATGAATCATGCGGATTTACTGAGATCACCCCCGCCGGCGAATCATTGAACAAGTGTCTATATTCATCACCAAAATTACTCTGAACAATATAGTAGTCCAGTGACGTAGGACTGTGTGCACCACAACAGGTTTTTATAAATAGAGGTTGAAATTAAATGCTATGGAGTCAATCAAAATGTGGCATGAACTCAACCAATCAGCATGTTTAGCGCCCAAGTCCCACCCACGAAAGTCCTTGGAAAAGGACTTTTTGAGGGGGACATTTTTACCCGGAACTTCGTTTTGACCCTGGATCCTGCGGTCGAAACACACAGAGTAGGCCTACCACACAGAAGTCCCTATAGTTCCTGGGGAAAGTTCCTGCGGTGGAAACGTGGCTAATGTCTATAGAGTGGTGCAGGTATGACATCACTTTGTAGGCCAAAACGCGGAGCGAGTTGCATTTGAGCACTTCCGACTCCATCGTCCCGAAGTCAATAGGTTTTTTGAACAGGGTTTTGGTTCAATGGCTGAAATAAGGTCTGTGGTAAACGCAAGCTCAAGACACTTTCACATTTTATTCTACGACATTAAACACATCAATAATACACCAGTTGTGATGTTTTGAATCTGTTGTGTGTTTCAGAAAAAAAAGGCGGTTGCTTGCTAACAAGTGTCTAAATGAAACTACAGAAGCTGTCCAGGAGATTATACATCATCTCGCTGAAAAGGTAAAGTCAGCCCGCTTCTACAGCCTCATCATGCTCATAATTGTACTCTTACAAACTATTCTAACTCAAACGTTCTGGGAAAATGTTTTTAGATAAAAACTGAAAGAGTTCGGGGAAGCTTAGTGGTGGTGACGTTGAATTTGTGGGACCGTGATGTAGTTCATTATAGCCTTCCGTTAGCTTTTTACTTCTGACGACTGCATTTAGGCTTCAAACTTCATAAAAGTTGTGTTTATCTGTGATAATTATCTTGATGGACAAAGCATGTAGTATCATAAACTTTTGTTGATCACAGAGATTGTTTTTAGCGATAATCCAAAAGCCTATGGGAAAATCCTTTTGGGTTTTTCACCAGTGTGATGTGTAGTTGGCCTACAGAGAGACCTCATCCATGCACCACTCTATTACCTGAGTATGAAGTGTCTAAGTGTCTATTTCATGATCTCTGATGAGTTTTATACATTTGTTGACGTTTGAATGAGGTATTTGTATAATTAAAAGGAATAATAGTAGTTAATATTCTCTGTTTAGCAGCTGAACAATCCATAGAACAAACAAAACCATTTTGCTTCAATGAGAAACTGTGATTTGAGTTTGTTAAACACATTAAGTTCTTCTTCTTCTTCTTTCGATTAATGGCAGATTGCAACCATGACTATAAGGTGCATACCGCCACCTACTGTACAGGAGTATGTAACATGAACTATATTGTGACTATATCATAAATAAAAAATAAATAAATAAATAAAAAAACCTAAATCCTACTATATAACCCTATATTTTTAAAATATTGTACCACTGCTTCCTGAGTATCATTAACCCCATCTCCTATTGTTCCTATCAAACCTTCAATATTCCATTCTCTTCCTGGCTGTCTCATTTTTAAATTTAGACTCCTTCTCTCCTCCCTATACTTCTTACAGTGTAGTAGTACATGTTCAACATCTTCTTTGGACCCACAATCATAACAGTCCTCTGTTTTACACATTAAGTTCTTCTTCTTCTTCTTTCTCTTATTGGCAAACCGCACTAAACAGTGCACTACTGACATCTGCTGGTAACTTGGATCAGAAATACTTTCCTTATCAGATTTCCTCCCCTTCCAATCAACCCTCAACAAACTATTTGTTAGGCCTTAAAAATGTATAATTCAAAAATTTTCAGAAACAGGGGAGAGACTAGTTGACACTTCAGGACTGCGTTGTCGTAGACGCCATCCTTCTTATGATGTACCAAGTACATGAATATTTATGGGAAGTGTTCCCGGGTCGATCTAAACTATGCAGCCTAACATTGAGTTATAGAAGTCTATAATGTGTTATGTGAATGCTAGGTCAAAGAGATGTGTCTTTAGTCTAGATTTGAACTGACAGAGTGTGTCTGCTTCCCGGACAATGTTAGGAAGATTGTTCCAAAGTTTTGGTGCTAAATAGGGAAAGGATCTACCGCCAGCAGTCAATTTAGATTTTTTTCTGAATTAAGTAGCAGGAATTTGCTAGTCATCTAGTTTTTTTATATCTGCTATGCATTCTGTGAATTTTGTGAATTGATAAGTTTCATCAGGGCGTGAAGAAATATAGAGCTGAGTATCGTCGGCATAACAGTGAAAACTAATGCCATGCTTCCTAATGATATCTCCTAATGGTAGCATGTACAGAGTGAACAGCAACGGTCCTAGTACTGAGCCTTGTGGTACTCCATACTGAACTTGTGATCGATAAGACATCTCTTCATTTACTGCTACAAACTGATAACGCTCAGATAAGTATGATTTAAACCATGCTAGTGCAATTCCACTAATGCCAACATAATGTTTGAGTCTATTTAAAATGATGTTAGACTCAAACATTAGACTCAAACATGTTAGACTCAAACATCAAACACCATGGTCAATGGTGTCAAATGCAGCACTAAGATCAAGTAATACTAATAGAGAGATACAACCACGATCGGATGATAAGAGCAAATAATTTGTGACTCTAACGAGAGCTGTCTCGGTACTATGGTACGGACTGAAAATCCTTGCAGATATCATTTCTTTCAAGAAAAGAACACAGTTGTGAGGATACTGCTTTTTCTAATATCTTTGACAGAAAAGGCAGATTAGAGATCGGCCTGTAATTGACTAGTTTTGTAGGATCAAGTTGTGTTTTTTTAACAAGTGGTTTAATCATAGCTAGCTTAAAAGTTTTTGGTACGTATCCTAGAGACAAAGATGAATATATGATATTAAGAAGAGGATCTATGACATCTGGAAGCATCTCTTTCAGCAGCTTAGTCGGTATAGGGTCTAACATACAAGTTATCGATTTAGATGATTTAACGAGTTTAGAAAATTCTTCCTCTCCTATAGCAACGAATGAATCAAATTTTCCCTCAGGGAGACTACAATGCACTTCCTGATGCGATACTGTATTAGACGGTTACATAGTTATACATTTTTTTCTGATATTATCAATCTTGTAAGTAAAGACGTTCATAAAGTCATTACTGCTGTGTTGCTTGGAAACGTCTGGGCTTGAAGCTTTATTTTTCGTTAGCTTTGTCACCGTTTCAAATAAATATTTGTTATGTTTATTTTCTTCTAATAGGGTTAAAAAATAAGCAGATCTAGCAGCTTTTAATGCCTCTCTGAATAAGATCGTGCTCTCTTTCCATGCAATGCAAAATACCTCTAGTTTTGTTTTCTTCCAGTTGTGCTCCATTTTTCTGGCTGCTCTCTTAAGGGCCTGAGTGTGCTCGTTGTCTTCTTTAGTTCGTCTAAGCTATCCGGGATGCTGAGATAATGAAATTGATCAGGAGACCAGAAGCCCAACCAGCGCTGTGTTCACTGTTCAGTGTTCAGTGTGTTCAGCGTATTCAGCGTTCAGTGTGTTCAGCGTGTTCAGCGTTTTAAAGGAGAACTCCGGTCAATTTTAACATTGAGCTCAATTTTTAGTAAATTTGGAGTGCTGTCAATACAGAGAACAACGACAAAAATCGGTGTTGCCTACACCGTGTTATCCTCTTTTTAAAATTTGCACCATATGGACTTCAACGGGGTCTAATTTTAAACCTGCTTTTATTTCTCTTATCATCCTTGATGTGTCATACAAGTGCCCAGCCATGTTGAGTGATTCCTTCAGAGTGAACACGAGTGAATCTGACTGCAGTAGATGTGAAAGATATGAATAAAAATGATGTTATATCAGCCAGCCCACATACCTGTATTTAGTTCCTGTTTTCGGTCGAAGTCCAAAGTAGTCGATTGTCGAGTTCACGTGCATAGGTTTAGTTACCAATGATCACGCGCGTGAACTCGACAATCGACTACTTTGGACTTCGACCGAAAACAGGAACTAAATACAGGTATTTGCGCTGGCTGATATAACATCATTTTTATTCATATCTTTCACATCTACTGCAGTCAGATTCACTTGTGTTCACTCTGAAGGATAACACGGTGTAGGCAACACCGATTTTTGTCGTTGTTCTCTGTATTGACAGCACTCCAAATTTACAAAAAATTTAGCTCAATGTTACAATTGACCGGAGTTCTCCTTTAAGCGTGTTCAGTGTTCAGTGTGTTTAGCGTGTTTAGTGTTCAGTGTGTTCAGCGTGTTCAGTGTTCAGTGTGTTCAGCGTATTCAGCGTTCAGTGTGTTTCAGTGTGTTCAGCGTGTTCAGCGTTTTAAGCGTGTTCAGTGTGTTTAGCGTGTTTAGTGTTCAGTGTTCAGCGTGTTTAGTGTTCAGCGTATTCAGTGTGTTCAGTGTTCAGCGTGTTTAGTGTTCAGTGTGTTCAGCGTGTTCAGCGTGTTCAGCGTTTTAAGCGTGTTCAGCGTGTTTAGTGTTCAATGTGTTTAGTGTGTTCAGCGTGTTCAGCGTATTCAGCGTTCAGTGTGTTCAGTGTGTTCAGCGGTTTTCAGCGTTTTAAGCGTGTTCAGTGTGTTTAGCGTGTTTAGTGTTCAGTGTTCAGCGTGTTCAGTGTTCAGCGTGTTCAGTGTTCAGTGTGTTCAGTGTTCAGGGTGTTCAGTGTTCAGCGTGTTCAGCGTGTTCAGCATGTTCAGCGTGTTCAGTTTGTTCAGTGTTCAGTGTTCAGCGTGTTCAGTTTGTTCAGTGTTCAGCGTGTTCAGTGTGTTCAGCGTGTTCAGTTTGTTCAGTGTGTTCAGTGTTCAGCGTGTTCAGTGTTCAGCGTGTTCAGTGTGTTCAGTTTGTTCAGTGTTCAGCGTGTTCAGTGTTCAGCGTGTTCAGTGTTCAGCGTGTTCAGTGTTCAGCGTGTTTAGTGTGTTCAGTGTTCAGCGTGTTCAGCGTTCAGCGTGTTCAGCGTGTTCAGTGTGTTCAGTGTTCAGCGTGTTCAGTGTGTTCAGCATGTTCAGCGTGTTCAGCGTGTTCAGCGTGTTCAGTGTTCAGCGTTCAGCGTGTTTAGTGTGTTCAGTTTGTTCAGTGTTCAGCGTGTTCAGTGTTCAGCGTGTTCAGTGTTCAGCGTGTTCAGTGTTCAGTGTGTTCAGTTTGTTCAGTGTTCAGCGTGTTCAGTGTTTAGCGTGTTCAGCGTGTTCAGTGTTCAGCGTGTTTAGTGTGTTCAGTGTTCAGCGTGTTCAGTGTTCAGCGTGTTCAGCGTGTTTAGTGTTTTCAGTGTTCAGTGTTCAGCGTGTTCAGTGTTCAGCGTGTTCAGTGTTCAGCGTGTTCAGTGTTCAGCGTGTTCAGCGTGTTCAGTGTTCAGCGTGTTCAGTGTGTTCAGCGTGTTCAGTGTGTTTAGTGTGTTCAGTGTTCAGTGTGTTCTGTGTGTTCAGTTTTCAGTGTGTTCAGTGTGTTTAGCGTGTTCAGTGTTCAGCGTGTTCAGTGTGTTCAGCATGTTCAGTGTGTTCAGTGTTCAGTGTTCAGGGTGTTCAGGGTGTTCAGCGTGTTCAGTGTTCAGGGTGTTCAGCGTGTTCAGTGTGTTCAGCGTTCAGTGTGTTCAGTGTTCAGCGTGTTCAGTGTGTTCAGCATGTTCAGCGTGTTCAGTGTGTTCAGCATGTTCAGCGTGTTCAGTGTTCAGCGTGTTTAGTGTGTTCAGTTTGTTCAGTGTTCAGCGTGTTCAGTGTTCAGCGTGTTCAGTGTTCAGCGTGTTCAGTGTTCAGCGTGTTCAGTTTGTTCAGTATTCAGCGTGTTCAGTGTTCAGCATGTTCAGCGTGTTCAGTGTTCAGCGTGTTTAGTGTGTTCAGTGTTCAGCGTGTTCAGTGTTCAGCGTGTTCAGCGTGTTTAGTGTTTTCAGTGTTCAGTGTTCAGCGTGTTCAGTGTTCAGCGTGTTCAGTGTTCAGCGTGTTCAGTGTTCAGCGTGTTCAGCGTGTTCAGTGTGTTCAGTGTTCAGCGTGTTCAGTGTGTTCAGCGTGTTCAGTGTGTTTAGTGTGTTCAGTGTTCAGTGTGTTCTGTGTGTTCAGTTTTCAGTGTGTTCAGTGTGTTTAGCGTGTTCAGTGTGTTCAGTGTTCAGCGTGTTCAGTGTGTTCAGCATGTTCAGTGTGTTCAGTGTTCAGTGTTCAGGGTGTTCAGGGTGTTCAGCGTGTTCAGTGTTCAGGGTGTTCAGCGTGTTCAGTGTGTTCAGCGTTCAGTATGTTCAGTGTTCAGTGTGTTCAGTGTGTTCAGCGTGTTCAGTGTGTTCAGCGTTCAGTGTGTTCAGTGTTCAGTGTGTTCAGTGTGTTCAGTGCTCAGTGTGTTCAGTGTGTTCAGGTGTTGAACCTCCTGCACCAAACATTACAGCCTTGAGAAAGAGAAGCACCTCTATGGTGCTGGTTAACTAATGATTCATTAGTTAACATTAGTTAATGTATTAACTAACAAGAACTAACCATGAGCAATACATTTGTTACTTTATTTGTTCATCTTTGTTAATGTAAATTGTTTGTTCATGTTAGTTCACAGTGCATTAATGTTAACAAGATTTTATTAAAGTATTAGTAAATGTTGAAATTATTATTAACAAAGATTAATAAAGCCTGTATAAGTGCAGTTCATTATTAATTCATGTTAACTTTGTAGTTAACTAATGTGAACTAATGAACCTTATTGTAGTTAAGTTTTACCGTGTACAAAAGTGTTTTTTTTTTCAGTAAAGGGAAAGATGTTGTAGTTTAAGTTAATGTTTAATGTTTAGTAACTAAATTTAAATAAAGGGTAATGAATTATTTTTTGAGTCATCAAGTTGGAAAAGGACTTGACACACCACATAAAACAAAAATAATTATATCAAACTTGTTATATACAAATGTATTGTATATATTTTGTGTAGCTGATATATCAGTGCTACATTATCTCGGGCAAATGCCCAAGCATTCAAATTTAATTAATGTTGTAACAAAACATAAGCACCAATCATTTTTACTAACTAAATATTACGTTTTTTCTTCTTCTTTTAAATAGACAGACGTGGGCAAATCGTTCACAATAAGATGCATTTTACAAACTTTTAGAGATGTTGTCATTACTGTAGATCATTAACAGCAGACGGGCTGGTGAGAATAAAGTTTGACATACACTGCAGAACATGGTTTAGACTAGAGGATATGGTGGAGACGAGGCACAAAAAAAAAAAAGAAAGTAAGTGGGTGGGTGGCCAGAGATATGATGTGCTGAATGGTATATGCAAGTTTACTGACTTTGGGAAAAAATGTTTTGTGTCTACATCTAGCAGTGCTAGACTTGTAATTATTGAAGTAACAAGAATTACGAGCGGCATTGAGAGCAGTCTTGTTTTTCAGCTGATTATTACAAAAAGCCCAGTATGATGTGACTCCAGATGCCTCCCTTACGTAACAAAATATATGGCAATATACTGCAAAATATAATGCGTTTTATCATGTCATACATTTCTATATATGGGAAACGTCTCAGGTTACAACTGTAACCTATGTTCCCTGAGAACAGGGAACGAGACAATACGTCATCGACGCTTTGGGGAACGCCTCAGGCGTGACAGGTGTCTGAAATCACAATCAAATCACGGCAATCACATTGACCGGCGACAGCCCGTGAATCATTACGTGAATGATTAACGTGCGACCTGGAAGTATATAAGGGCGCCTTGCAAACATGACAAATCATCCTTCGTCTGAAGGGACTGTTTGGTAGGCAGGCCCCGAGGCATGGCAGGGAGACGTATTGTCTCGTTCCCTGTTCTCAGGGAACATAGGTTACAGTTGTAACCTGAGACGTTCCCTTTCGAAGGGAACTCGACAATACGTCATCGACGCTTTGGGGAACGAAATACCCACTCCGCCATGCTGAGGGGAGTGCATGCCAGGAGGCAGTGACAACTGTCAGAACCAGCAAATTCAAATGAAATGCAAGAACCACTCACCCTCAGGTCACACTGGGCTGTCAGTGACAGCATTCCCTACGGTCATAGCCCAAGCTATAAGCCTAACAGGAGGAACTCCAAATATGTAATCCGAAGGCCTACCTGGGCCTGCTCAAAGGCCTAGGACCACAACTTCAATTTAGAAGGGGTCCCTTCTAGGGAATGTGGCTAGGGAACCCGAGCGAACCCCAGCCAGTCACTATACGGGGGAATATACCACCCAAAATGCCACCAGGACGGCCTGACCTGGTGTCACTACGTCGGACACTTCAGTCTGGCCAAATTCCTGTCTGTCTGGAGACAGAGCCTCTGGACATTTGCCTTAGGTAAGGCATCCAACCCGAGGGACTGCGAAGCTGGCAGTGAAACCTCAGCCCGGATCTCAGAGACGGGATATCCCGGAGAGTATGACTCAGCATAGTGCTTTAAACCCTTGCTAGAGAGGGGAGTTTCTCTACTCGATCCACGGATCTACCCAGTGTTTGTGTTTGAAACACTGAGGAGGCCTGTGAAGGCCTAGGGGCTGATCTAACTGGGAGGCCTCACGAGAGGCCTACGACCGTCTGACCAGACTCAGGAGTCCAAACACTCATAGAGACCCTCAGTGAGGGGAGCAATGGACTGACTGGTAGGAAACCAGGCTGTAGGCAGAGAAGTTCCGGGAGGGAACCAGTAGCAGAGGACGAACACTTTAGTTGAGCCAGGGCACGAGCTCGCTTTAGCAACGGCCTAATAAGGCCAGCTGAACTGATAGCAGGCGGCCACTAGCTTCCAGAACCCAGCATCGTTGGGGAACCACTCACAGGGAGGCCTGGCGAGGCCTACTACCTGATAACCACAGTATGTGGGAGCTCATATTCAGGAAGGCCTGGTGAGGCCTGTAACCTGATAACCCCAGCATGTGGGAGCTCATGACCAGGAAGGCCTGGTGAGGCCTGTAACCTGATAACCACAGTATGTGGGAGCTCATAACCAGGAAGGCCTGGTGAGGCCTGTAACCTGATAACCCCAGTATGTGGGAGCTCTCATGACCAGGAAGGCCTAGTAAGGCCTGTAACCTGATAACCACAGTATGTGGGAGCTCATAACCAGGAAGGCCTGGTGAGGCCTGTAACCTGATAACCCCAGTATGTGGGAGCTCTCATGACCAGGAAGGCCTGGTGAGGCCTGTAACCTGATAACCACAGTATGTGGGAGCTCTCATGACCAGGAAGGCCTGGTGAGGCCTGTAACCTAGCGACCACAGTGTGTGGGAGCTCAAAACCAGGAAGGCCGGATGAGGCCTGTAACCTGATAACCACAATATGTGGGAGCCCACATTCAGGAAGGCCGGGTGAGGCCTGTAACCTGACATGTGGAAACTCATAACCAGGAAGGCCTGGTGAGGCCTGTAACCTGATAACCACAGTATGTGGGAACTCACCTTCAGGGAGGCCTGGTGAAGCCTATTACCTGATAACCCCAGCATGTGGGAGCTCATGACCAGGAAGGCCTGGTGAGGCCTGTAACCTGATAACCACAGTATGTGGGAACTACCTTCAGGGAGGCCTGGTGAGGCCTACTACCTGACAGCCACGAATACTTGGGAGCTCACATTTAGGGAGGCCCGGAGCGGCCTACCACCTGATAATCACATTATGGGAGAACATGCCTTCAGGGAGGCCCGGTGAGGCCTACTACCTGATAGTAGGTCAGGCTAGCTGTCCAGTTGCCTGTCCTTTGGGCTTGCCTACAGGGAGGCCTGGTAAGGCCTACTACCTGATAGCCACCGTAAGTGGGAATTCACCTTCAGGGAGGCCTGAGGAGGCCTACTACCTGATAGTAATCTTAAACAACTGGTAGCTATGAGCCCTGAATCTGGGTGACAGTTCGAAGGCGGCCTGTTAAGGCCAGCCCACTGGGGACTCGCCTATCAGGGAGGCCTGGTTGGGCCTACTAGCTGACAGCAAGTCAATCTGCTCCAAAGGTACACTGTTGGGAATCATACCACACCTACAAGTATGTCCCACAATGTTGGGACTCACTTCCGAGGAGGCCTGTTTAGGGCCTACTACCCATCAGTGAGTCAACTGCCCGAACCACCAAGGCCAGCCACATGAGGTGAGCTGGCCTACAGCGCCCTCATGGGAGCTGCCCATTCAGGAGGCCTGCTGAGGCCTACTACCTAATGGCGCAGCCTTCGTTGGCAGATAAGCTGTTTAGACAGCGCCTACAGCATTCTGGTACCTAATCACATTGCCCATGGCAGTGTACTCAGCAAGAGCGCTAGCACCCTTTGAGCAAGGGGAGTACAACATACGCCACTCTGCCTCAATGGACGCCCCAAAGTCAGGGGCCTACCAACTGTAAGCATGGGCGTCAGCTCATGGCAATGCTCTGGCTTTAGGGGAGCGTACTTCGACCAAAAAAGAAGTGAAGGCTAAAACTTTCCGCTCAACCCGAGCCACAGTGGTGCGAGGTAGGATAATACAGAACTGAAAGTGAGGGACTCAGACCTGCCCCGTATCACAGGGGAGTACTCCGTATGCTAGTTATGCACGGCATGGTCGGGCAGACAGACCCAGCCTCCTCGTGAGGCGAAAGGCGGCCTCACCCTGCTCAATAAAGACACATTGTACCGGGAGGCCTATTTGAGGCCTAACCCAGGATCTTTATAAACCATACCTCTGCACCACGCTGCATTACTCTTGTCGCCCCAGAATGCAGAGAAGGGGGCGGGCCTTGGCCTAACGACTCCATTGGAGGAGGCTGTCATACAGGGATGCTAGGAACCTAAATTCACACAGTGAAGGTTCAGAGGCAGAAATGCTAAAGCAGAGCGCCTCTACTATCCCTGGCACAGCCTAGGCCAGCTACAGAGGCGGCCCTGGTGAGGGCCAACCTGCAAGCATAGATCTACCTGAGGGCTCGGAGGAGCCACAGCCTAACAGAAAAATTGTTATTATTTCATACAACTGGCTGCAGAATCGCTCAGCCCACTGAAAACCCAAACAGAGCTCAAGGGGGCGATGTACTCAGGAAGGAAGTCAGACGGTCCCATGGACCGGACATAAGATCTATCTGAAGCACTAGCGTCAGTCTATACTCCAAGATGAAAATCCTATGGGAGGGAGACCAACTACCCTACCCTGAGGTGGCTAACAGCCCGAGGGCTAAGATAGTCGTTCTAGCCACCTAAAGGGGGACTTCAGGGCCCTAATAATCCAAAAATGTACCTTACATGACCCCATAGCTCTATACAGGGAACGAGGTCTGTAGAGAGATAAATTTTTGTGTTAGTTGCACACAAAATTACTCTTAAAGAAGACCACTCAGCTCACCTGCGGCGTGCGAAGTGAAGACTTACCAGACAGTTCTTTATGAACATGGGGTCTACCACCTTTACATGCCTGAAAGAGGCACTCTCCTAACCAAGCAGAGGCAGGCCAACAGAACATTGTTCTAACCATGAGCCCAGCCTCAGGCCTGATGTAGAAAGCGTCTGGGGAGTCGGGGAAGAGAGGAGAGGGCTAAGATATAATCACGCCCTCAGGGGGAGGTGATCCATGCCGATGCTGTGTACAATCGTGCTGGATCACCTCCCTCAGATCCCTCTTCTTGCGGGAGTTGCACCTCTACTGCGATCTACTCCTCCACGGAGGAGGCGCACGAGAGGCGACACTGGCTCTCTGGCCCTGTCTAAGGTCCCCGGACCATGATGGGCCAGGCCCTCCCGTCTGTCTGGGTGTGGATACGGATCTCAGCGGTATGTATTTGTCCTAATACAGCTGAGCGCGCCCTCGCCTCTCTGAACTTTCCAGCCACCGCCTACACGGAGGTGCCAAAAAGCTCAGAGGGCGAAAGCAGCGAATCGAGGAGAAAGACTTTCTCTCTTCTCCCCGATGTCGGCCAGGTTCACTCCGTGGCGCAGCTCAGTAACCGCCTCAGGGGCCCCACCCCGTGGACGAGATCCCCCAGCAGATTGGCCTGGTGTACCTGCAACACCGCCATGATGTGCAGGGTAGCACCGGCCTGACCCGCTGGCGTGTATGCTCCGCCATTCAATTGGCAGGGTTTGAGCTCTCAGTGTAGACGCCTGTCCAGACACGAGATAGTTGCAAACGTCTCGTCAATGGGCGGCATCGACACATACCCATGCTCTCCTATCACCTCAACATCAGTGAGACTAGCCCGCTGATGTCGGTGGACACGGGCAGAGTATGGGTTCTTCCATGTCCTCTCGATCTCAGTATGATATCGGGAAGAAATGAAAGGCTCACCTGAGCTAGTGGTTTTATAAATGGGGAAAAAACGCTCTCATAGTGAGCGATTTTTCCCCCAACGTTACCATAAAACCACCAGTTCAGCATACACGGGCAGGGTGGCTGAGAAGATTGATTATCACCACCCTCATCAGCCATCTCCTGTTTGTCCGGAAAAGCACTCACTGCTTAATCTCGTCAGCCGCCGCATCGCCTGAGAGGATTATACCCCTCTCAAGGCGATCGGCAGGCTTCATCTGGGATCCCCTTTTTTTTTTTTTTTTTTACACCCAGACGCTGAGCCCTCTTCTCTCAAGGAGAGGGCCAGACGAGATCGGAGCGTTCTCAAAGAAAAACGCTCGCAATTGTACAGGCAGTTCCCTCAAGAACTGCCTGTGCGCGCTCTTCCTTCCCAGACAGAAAAAGCACAGTTGAAAACACTCAGCCTTCTCAGTGCATTTCATAAATACCTGATTTTCAAAAGCGGTTACAGACAAAACAGTCCCTGAAGACGAAAAGATGATTTGTCATGTTTGCAAGGCGCCCTTATATACTTCCAGGTCGCACGTTAATCATTCACGTAATGATTCACGGGCTGTCGCCGGTCAATGTGATTGCCGTGATTTGATTGTGATTTCAGACACCTGTCACGCCTGAGGCGTTCCCCAAAGCGTCGATGACGTATTATCGAGTTCCCTTCGAAAGGGAACTAGTGCTTATATTTCTCAATATACTTCTATATATGCATTCACCAAGTATGGCTATTGGTACATATAAAAAAAGACAAAAATATTATTGTTCCCATATTATTCCCATGTGTGAATGTAGTATGTATGTACAAACATACTGAATATAAAATTACATTTATTATGATATATTAGCAAATATATTGTCACATATTTTTAAATATATGTAAATTCCGGACAATTCCTTATGTATTATACAATATATATTATGTATATTTTCAATATACCTGTCACGGCTCCACCAGATCTGCACGCTCCGCCCACTCGTTCACTCTCCCCTGAGCACTGATTCACCTGCACCTCACCTGCTCACTATAAAACATTCACTTCCCCTTCACATCATCATCTGGTCTCTATACCTAGACACACAGGCCCCGTTTACACGTACATGGTTATTTTGAAAAACGGAGACATTTCCCTTCGGTTGTGCCCCTTGTTTATACGCAAACGGAGAATTCTCCTCTGAAAACGATTCTTTCTAAAAACTCCGGCCAGAGTGGAGATTTTGGAAAACTTTGTTTGCACGTTTGCATGTAAACTGAGAGAGTTTTAGGCAGTCGATGTCACAGTATGAGACAGAACTTGCACTGCGTCAAAAGTGCGACCTGTATTTTCGGGATTCTGATTGGCTAACGTGGGCTTGAGCTTCTCGTTACACTGCTACCTACAGGTTTGGCATGCTCTTGGCGGCATATACACGGGTTTGTGTAAACGAACACTTTTCTGAAAACGGAGAGGGTGAAATGTCCGTTTATGAAAATAACCGGCTACGTGTAAACGTAGCCACAGACTCACCCTCAACACTTACCTGAGCTACTTACCTGCGAGTCCCGTTATCCGGCTCGTTCCTGTTTACCATCTGCCATCACCATTGACTCCCATCCAGCCCGTTCCGACCACCATCTGTTAAGGACAGTATTGTTTATTCTTCAGCTAAGTTCCATTCTATATATCTTCATTGGATTCGCACTTACCATTTACATCTGCTGGCTTTCGTGCTTCTGTTCTAAATAAATCATTGTTATACTGCAACTCACCAGTCTGATTCTTCACTTCCCGTGACAATACCATCAAATCATTTAATATATTGATCATTCAAATATAAGGAAATAGTTTTTTTTTTGCATAAGGGCTACCAATTTGGCTAAATGATAGAGCTCAGGTCAGATCTCGCATGAGATGAAGCCTATAATCTGAGGCTTCACAAACACTGGAGTTATAAATAGAGAGAACTGCTAAAGGACAGGAAAAAGGACAGACAGGATGCATTAATGGAGTCAGAGAAACAAACAAAAAGCTCTGACATTGCGGAAAGTAGCATCAGATTTGAGAACAGATCCAGGAAAAGGAAAGTCCAAGCTAAATATGATGAGTCAAAGAAGTGCAAACAGGATCAAGTGTGTGATGAACAGGAAAGTTCACATGCAAGACGGAAATTATTGAACAACATAGCAAATCTGACGCACACACTATCATCTCTGAATGTTTGCTTATCCATGAGTACAGCAACTCCTGCAGCCATTTATGAGACTGGGTGGACAGACGTTTATGGGGGTTAGTCTGTAATATGAAATACATCACAGGATGAATATAGACCCCTGGCTCTTTCACAGACTTATTCATAGTGGCTGACTCTTATAAGTGAGTCTCTTTTTCTGATAATAATCAGAGTCTCTTTGTGACCCAGACAACGCATCATTCCTGGACTTGAATAATGTCATGATTCAGTGTCAAATGTCTCGGTCAGTTATGTGTGAAAGTCACGAACATATCTTTGAGATGGCCATTCGTGCCGACATAGGAAGTTGATTACGAGAATGTTTTCCCAACCCATCTGGTCGTGTGACTCACAAAGGACACCCCACCGTGAAGAAACCGGCTCCAGGATGAATCAGCAGCCCTGTGAAACAGCTCCAGGAAGAGTGGAGGTACAAGTGTGTGTGAACTTTCACTCCTCATGTTTAGGGAATGAATCTGTGTGATCATCTCAAATCTCAACTTTCACTCTCGGTGGAGAGGATTCTGTTATGCAGAACCTTACAGTTTGAGTTGTAATTTAAGCAAATATGTCTAGAAAAAAGTATTTACTTTAGAAATATAGTCACATTCAGACACTTTTTAATTAGAACTTTTTTCTTTGTAGGAATAAGGATGGATAAAAAGACATTGATCGGTGAAGGGCAGACAGTTAGCTTACACAAGGTAGTATAGACTATTATGACATATATTTAAATTATATTAATATTGTTGTTTTATAATATCAATTGATATAATATCAATATTATATTTAAAACTTTTTACCCCGACTGAGGTAAAAACAAAAAGTGGGAGAAATTCAGTGGGTGGACAGACAGGGGAATAAGACGGCTGTGGGATGGACAGTGGAGCAACCTCATGGGTGGACTGATGACTGGTATGGGGATTTTAAAGTCCTGAGAAAGTTTAAACAAACTCATGTAGGGAATTGTAAATCCATGACTACCGAGAGAAGGAGAGAGAGAGAGAGAGAGAGAAATGGAAAAACGAATGCCAGACATTCTGGAACATAAACAACAGCAGTGGAGTGAAGTTAAAAAGCACATACCAGCATTAATGTAGCACACATAGAATGAAAGTGTTCTTAAAAGAATAGTTCACCAACAAAAATAAATAAATAATTTGTGTCACCATTTCAAACCTACATGTCTATGACTTTCTTCTGTGGAACACAGAAATGTTTAGCATTTGTTTTTTCAAATTGCTTAGCCAGGGGCTGTGGAAAACCCCCTCCATAAAAGTAGTCCATAGCCTATTGCAGTTATACACAGATAAAAAGCATTTATACTCATCAAATCATCCCTACTGCTTTTATATTCTGTGCAAAAGCAGTGTCAACATTTTAAAAATTTCCCCTTTGGTCTTCCTTGTAAGAAAAAAAAGTCAAAGTTTCAAAATGAATTAGGGTAATTATATGACAACTGAATACATTATTGCTTAACTATATGACAAATCTCTGCATTGAAGAAGCTGTGACTGAAATGAAAGATCTCAGAGCAATAAAGAAAACGGAAAAGGGGGCACAGATACAGTATCTACAGTATCTTGGGAAAAGAATATTACAGGAGGGAGTTTTCCCTTGACCTGTATCAATGCCCTAGACCTCAACACACTAAAATGCACAAAAGACACCTTACCAACTGAATAGTGCCACCCTGGAAAGTACCTACAACACCCTAGCATGTTGGCAGAGTTTTAAACAGGACAGCACCACTTACATATTCTTTAGAACATAGAAAATCTAGTATCTCTATACTTGTGAAACTCAGGAATCAATAAATCTCTTTTAATAAATTCCTTTCTTTCTCTATCACTATTCCTGTGTCTGGAATTAATTATGGGCTGAGGGAGTTTTATCTGCAGGAGGTCTGTCAGGGGCATTTATTACAACCACATGTTTCTAGAGGGAGTGGTTGTAGTTTGAGCACACTTGAAACAGAAACTAAAGATAAGCCAAAGTTTAAAGAAAAGTGCATGTTTAACAGATTTTGTGTTTCAGTTACTAACTCGTTTCACAGGTATGTCTGCCCTCATCAGTTGGTGTGAATGGGTTTAAAGTTAACATGACAATCAACCAGTGAGGATCCTGCAGGAATCTTCTGAATCCTCTATGTCTATGTATATGTTTTCGATACAACATAATCAATGTGGCGTCACTTTAAGTAGGCTATTTTTATTTGAAGAGAAAGAAAACAACACAATAAAACGATGCAAACATTCAATTTCACTTTCAAATCCCTTTAAACAGTCGGACCCCTTCGGAGCCCCTAAAGGGATATGGTGATGGAAAAAAATATGAGATTTGAGGGGAACGTAAAAAAAAAAAAAAAAAAAACATTTGTAAGAAAAAACAAAAACATTAAAAGTTGGACATTCAACTCTGTCCCTTTAGGGGCTTATAGCTCCTTATCTGGCCAACAACAAATACATAAAAACTAACAAATATATATGCAATACGGGATGCAATATTTAGAAACTACGTTTGACTGTCTCTGCTGATTGTTTCATTGTAATTAATAAAGAGTGTTAAAAACTGTTTACATTTTTGTTTGATATAGGCAGCTGTTTAGGGGGACACATTTACTGTACTGTACACAAAAACTTTTTGTCAACATTTGACCCATTAATTCTAACACTTACAATTCTTTTCTGTATAAGTAGGATTTTTCTGACTAAGTAGGATTTGTCACAGCACTTACATATGAGCCACGTTTCCACCGCAGGCGCTTTCCCCAGGAACTACGAACTTTGGGGTGCTTGGTGTGTTTCGACCATAGACTGTAAAAAAAGATGGACGACGCACCGTTACTCTCTTCCATTGGTGAAAAGTGAAGCCGCCAAAGTCCTAATATGGCGCTGACATCTTGCACTGATTTGAGACCCGAGTCTGCGCAGCAGTGAGTGTAAAGTGGAGCCGTGATATCAAGGTCCCTCCCTCACTCTCGCAGAAACGGTTACTACAGTTTACTGCAGAGCAACTCATTATGTCAGTGTGAAATAAACAGTTATGGACATGTAGAAATTAAAGTTGAAGCTCCGGGGGAAGGAAGATGGCGTCGTAGAGTGGACACGTCTTTTGGCGAGCTCTTGTAACATTAGTTCAAATTTTAGATGAATTCATATTTTCATTTAGCGGAATCATTTTACGAGCTTAAATGGTTATTGTGCCATGTCTTTAGATCAATATTTTTCAAAAGGATCTGACAAAATGAAGAAGAAGAAGACTGCGCTGAAAAGTTCTACTATCAGCGGCGACGAGCAGGGCGCTAATATGAACGACGCGAGCATGAAGAGTCGCGAGGTGGAAAGTACCAACGCCAACTTTGCTCAAGCTCTGGACAGAGTAACTGAAAGTATCACGAAGGTAATAGATGAGAAAGTGAATACTGTTCTAGCCGCGATAAACGATCAAACCGTTCAGTTTCACGCCTTGCTGGAGCGAGTGGGCCAGGCAGAGGAACGAATAGCCGGTGTGGAAAACTCATTGGTCTTCAAGAGTGTGCGGAAGAAAGTGATCCGGTACATTTCTTTGAAAGGTGGGTGCCCAATTAGCCTACTTAAAGATTGCAACGAAGGCCGGATGGATTAAGCTGCAGTTGCCTGCAGAAGAAAAGAGTAAGAACAGTTCTTCAACGGCTGCATGTTCTCAGTGAACCACGACCTCAAGCTTAACCTGACACACTCCTGTGCATGAACAACAAGATACTGGATGCGGCAGTTCATCGGACTCAGTGAAATCTTGGTTGTAGATGGCTGGAAATTGAAATCATGACTTAGTGTGGATGTCAAAACCAAAATGACATATTACTTAACAATTACGGTAGTTAATAGTCATGTGCCTCAACAAGTAAAGTCATAACATAATGATACGTTTGCAAATCATTAGCTAATGAATAATTAAAGTAGATAATTCGAAGTTGAAGTACATTGCTTCAACCCACTGTGGTAACACATTCATTAGAAGTAGAGGTGTTGCCATTCTCATTAACCCTCTGGGGAACAAAAACGCGCGGGCGCGTTTTGCTCGTTTTTTTTTACATAGCAGCAAAATAGACATAAAATACATTTTCATTTTTGGTCATACAGACTTAAGAAATATGAAAAAATAAGCTGTTAAATGTCTATTTTTTATGTGTCCACTTACAATCGAAATAAAACATTGTGCTTTTGTAAAATAAAGAAAATATACAGGGTGTGCTTTCTGCCTCTCCGTCTCCGTGAACTTTTTTTCTGAAGCACGTCTCTAAACTCAAACAAAACTCAGCGAATACTATTCACTCAGACATGAGCTATATATCTCTATAATCATTTAAGTGTGTAGTTTTAAATAATCTAATTCAAAACTAAAACAAATATTCTCTGTTTATGTAATCTATATAAAAAGAGCGAGTTCTCATTTCAGCTCATTATAGCTATA
The DNA here is from genome assembly GCF_949152265.1 of Phoxinus phoxinus. Taxonomy (NCBI): domain Eukaryota; kingdom Metazoa; phylum Chordata; class Actinopteri; order Cypriniformes; family Leuciscidae; genus Phoxinus; species Phoxinus phoxinus. Next base: position 12,627,460 of record NC_136879.1, read on the forward strand.
TCTTTTAATGTGACCACGCCCACGGAGAGCGCACTATTGAAACGCAAATTATCTGAGGCAATACATGCAAACATGAAAACCGGCCACATCAGCTCGATAAAACACACCAAGTTTAAGCAGATGAATGTAGCCTACTGTCATCTTGCGAGGCTGTGAGGAATAATCCTGGGAAACTTACCTCAGAAGTGCTGGTTTCACTTTGAGGAGCAATGGATTCAGTTGAGGATTAGTAGTAAGTTTTTTATTTTTATATGCTTTGTTGTAATCGCGATATGGAATAGTGTCTGTAAACCGCAAAAAGACTGTTTAAATATGAATCGCGCTTGTGTGTGTGATGAATGAACGGCATATATGCGCGCTGTTGCTAACGTTACTAGTTGTGGATAGACTATAAAGTTTTTACTGTAAAATAGACATCAAATAAGCTTTTGTTAGCCAGTTTCTGCTCATATGTTAAATATATAGTATGTTTTGTCAAAAATAAACTCATAAACTATAGATGTTAGTGTTTGTTCCAATGTAACGTTAGGTTATATCTGTCATGATTCTGCCATCTAGTCCTTGTCTTTAAGTCTTGAGGCAGGATCATGGCAGACCCATGTTTTATGTGCAAACACATGGCCTTGTTTGGCCATGTGCTTGTGTTGTCTCGTCATCTAGCCCCACCCTCCTTGTTATCCTCGTTTTGTCATTATTGCTTTACCTGTGTCACCTGTTATGTTATCATTAATATCCCTATTTAATCCCCTTGTGTTTGCTGTCCTGTGCCGGTTCATTGTCAAATCTTTGTCAGTCTGTGAGTATCTTGTCAAGAGCTGTTGTCCTGTTGCGCTATTGCCTGTATTAGTTGTTTGTTTTCTTGTAGTTATCTGTCACAGTCTCAGTCCAGTTAGTCTCCATTGTTCTGTCTATGTTTTGCCCCCTCGTGGGTTTTGTTTTCTGTTTTGTCAAAATAAACCTTGAGTGTCTGCATATTGTCTGCATTTGGGTTCTCTCCATCAACCTCATAACAGAATGAACCGACCAAAGAAGAACCCAGCAGACAGTATGTCCTCCCAGCGACAATCAGAGTTCCGTGAACAGTGCTGGTTGTCGGCTCCCACCGACAGTAAGAGGGTCAACCGTCCAGTCCCGCCCCAGGGTGAGTGGATCCTTAAGAATTATGCCCGCCTCTGGGATCATTTTTCTCAGGAGGATCCGCAGGCTTCTTCCTCGGGCTCTCCACCCTCTGCTTGTCTGCCGGTGATCCCGGAGGGTTGTTTGATGGGTGTCGCGACGTTTGGGAACCAGGTTGGCTCCTCCACGACTCCTGAGACTCCATCTGCTTCCTTCGGTCTTTGTGGGAAACGAGGTAGACGGGCCTCGTGGGAGTCTCCTTCTGAGTCCTCAGCAACAGAGTCGACCCAGCCAGAGAGAGTCCCTCCTCCACCCGTCACGGTTCCTGCTGTGCTTCCCCAACCGGTCACAAGTCCGGCTATGGCCTCTGCTTCCCGGCCTAGGAGAAAGAGGAAGAATGGTGCTTCCTGTTCCCCGTCTCTTCCTTCCCCTGAGCCTGCGACGGCTTCTCAACCTATCGCTACTGCTGAAAGAGCCGTTCCAGAGTCTGCCACAGAGAAGGCAGCTCAGAAGTCTGAAGCAGAGGTAACGGTTCCTGGACCAGCTGCTGAGCGCGCTGCTTCTGCCAGTGCCGTTCCCGAGCCAGTCTCTGTCACTGCTGTTCCCGAGCCTGTTACAGACAACACTGTTCCAGGATCTGTTTCTGTCAACTTGGTTCCAGAATCAGCTACGGACATCACCGGTTCAGAGTCAGATATGGGGAGCACCACTTCTGAATCCGTTGTGATGAGCGCTGTTACTGGTTCAGCTACAGAGTACACTGACCCCTTTCCTGCTCCGCGGCCAGCCACAGTGTTGCCCATCTCCGCCCCACAGTCGCCTAATTCTCTCCCTGTCTTTTGTCCTGTACCGTCACCTACCCCGTCCCAGTCTGGTTTCCCCAGCGCTTCTCCATGTGTCACCCCGTCCCAGTCTAGTTTCCCCAAGGCTTTTCCACGTGTCTCCCCGTCCAAGTCTGCTCGGATTCCTCGTCCTCAACCCTCACCCCGTAAACCCTAAACCACAGTCCCACCCATCCAGCCTGGACATTCCCCCATGAACTCTCTTGTTCCTCCGCCCCCCCTCCCGTGTTTGTTGTTTCTATTGTTGCACCCCAACCCTGTTGTTGTGTTTTCATGTCTGCCCTTACTGTTATTTGTCATGTTTAGTTGGTTTGTGTCTTTGTCTCAGTCTGTCATGTCCCGTGTTTGATGTCCCCTTGAGGAGCGTCTGGTAGCTGCTCCTTAAGGTGGGGGTTCTGTCATGATTCTGCCATCTAGTCCTTGTCTTTAAGTCTTGAGGCAGGATCATGGCAGACCCATGTTTTATGTGCAAACACATGGCCTTGTTTGGCCATGTGCTTGTGTTGTGTCGTCATCTAGCCCCGCCCTCCTTGTTATCCTCGTTTTGTCATTATTGCTTTACCTGTGTCACCTGTTATGTTATCATTAGTCTCCCTATTTAATCCCCTTGTGTTTGCTGTCCTGTGTTGGTTTATTGTCAAATCCATGTCAAACCTTTGTCAGTCTGAGTATCTTGTCAAGAGCTGTTTTCCTGTTGCGCTATTGACTGTATTAGTTGTTTGTTTTTCTTGTAGTTCTGTCTCAGTCCAGTTAGTCTCCATTGTTCGGTCTGTTTTGACCCCTCGTGGGTTTTGTTTTCTGTTTTGTCAAAATAAACCTTGTGTCTGCATTTGGGATCTCTCCATCAACCTCATAACAATATCAAACTAATGAATCCTTAACTTTGAAATATGTATGATACTTTAAAAAAAGAAAGATTACACTTGAAATATTGTTAAAATTGTAATTGTTGTGTATTTACATGTGAACACTTTTTAATAAAACAGCAAAAATATATTTACAAGGTAGATGTAAAATAATCTTTATAGGTTAATATAAGCCTTCTCATTAAATTATTTATAGTTTTTTATTAGTGACACATTTGGGCAAAGGATGTATTCCAAAACTTTCTGAAAATAGTTACTAGAAATGTTTACAATTTGCATGTATTAAAAAAAGTTGTGGAAAAAAAAAAGTTTCCAAATCTAACTTTGAACTTAGAATGGCTCATATAGCCTATTTGAACAAGATTGGTTTCCAGGTATGACTATGTACTAAAAATGTGCTTTTGACTTTAATTTATATTTGGATTTTATATATATATTGTCCTCACATTCCTCCTTGTGTGATACACCTGAATGGCTCATTATGCAAGCTCATTATCCGGTGTCATTAAGCGGGCCATTGTCTTCTCAGGTGTGAACCACTTACTATTCATCATGGTGTTGGATCGTCGATGCCCCTGCGCATATTGCCTTCCCAAACAAAAAGTGTTTTACAAAATGTAAATCAATGTATTGTTTTATGTGAATGATTAGGCAGGATGATTTTCACATCATTTTGAAGCCAGAACTCGAAGCGACAACATCCATTAGTCAAAAGTCTTCGGAAAACATATTTAGTATGCGTTTTGTGGTCTCATTTCAGCAACTTTCATTTTTATTTTTTTCAATAACCACGCATAAACATTATTCTCTTAAAAATACAAACATGTACATACATGTTGCTCACATATTATGGTAGCCCCGTTTGTGCTATATAGAGTGAATTTACACCTTTGCCATTAACATGTTTATAAATAACTGAAAAAAACACAAATGTCAGGGCATTTCAAAACATCCCAAGGGCCCCAAAAACACCTTGGTCCCCAGAGGGTTAAACGTAATTTACCATTCAAAATTGTAAACTGTATTAAAGATAGGGGCGGTTGTTACGTTATTGTTGAAGGCTTGTTGCAAGGTAAAACTATTCTCATACTAAACATATACTATCCTCCAGCTCATCCATCTGACTTTATTACTTAAGTGTTTCTGGACTTGAGTGCCAGATCAGCAGATTTAACAATTGTGGGAGGAGATTTTAATTGTGTAATGAATCCTCTTGTAGATAGGCACCCAATTAGCTCTGCGTCTCCCTTCAGAATATTTGTAAAGATCTTGGATTTGTAGATGTCTGGAGAACTCTTCATCCTGCTGACAATGAATATACATTTTATTTCTACCTCCTATAAGTGTCAGTCCAGATTAGACTTTTTTTATGCCAAAACCAGATTTGCACTTAGTACTATCTTGTAATATTGAAAGCATTTTACTGTCAGATCATGCCAGTTTTACTATGGAGCTTCGATTCAGGAATACAGCGGACTGTTCTATACAGTGGAGACTTCATATTGCAACATTTAGAGACAGCGCATTTTCAGTTTACTTCTCTTCGGAATTTAAATCCTTTCTATCTATTAATTCTCTTTCCACAGATAATCCATCTTTATTGTGGGAAACTTATAAAGCTTATGCAAGGGGGCAAATTATTTCATATACTTCCTCTAAAAAGGGTCAAAGAATGGTGAATCACAGGGCTTTGGAGACTCAGTTATTTGTGTATGTATAACAGGGGCCGTATTCACAAAGAATTTTATCTTACCATTAGGAGTACTCCTAAATCGCACTAAAAGATTTTAGCTAGGAGTGTTCTCTTAAAAGTTATTCACAACGCCTTTCAGACCTACTCTTAGTAAGGAAAAATGACAACTCCTAAACTAAGAGTGAGTCTTCGTTGCTATGGATGACGTCAATTCTCATGCACGAGCTTCCTCGCAATGATCACGGTGATTGGTTGTTAGATGACAGGGCCATCATGCGAACCATAACACAGACGCACCAAATCATGGAATTACGACATCTAAATATGTCTGTGTCCTACACAAAATAATAATAATAATGTCATCGAAATGCATATATAATGACATGTTTGTGCACTCTCCAGTGAAGTGTAATTCTAAAAAGGCAGAGAGAGAGAGAGAGAGAGAGAGAGAGAGAGAGAGAGAGAGAGAGAGAGAGAGAGAGAGAGAGAGAGAGAGAGAGAGAAAAGTTGTGAATTCAATTAAATTAAATCAAGGTAGCCTAATACCCTAATGAAAACCGCTACTTGCCTAATAATGAAAAATGACACTTGCATTAACACTTGCTTGGTTAATTGACATCCTATTTGCCTAAATAGACTACTTAAAGCAAGGAAATGTTGCTCCTATTTAAGTAATGTAATAGTTGAATGACGGTGGATTATGAACTCGCCAAAACGGAAAAGAAAGCCCAACTGACGCAGGATCAGTTACTGCTGCAGTTGGTGCTGGAAAAAAAAACATAATAAAAGGGAAATTCGGCACTGGGATACAACATCGAGAATTGTGAAGTTTGCATCGAACACAATCTGGGTATTGATGGAGTGGGTTTTCTTTCTATTCACAAACATGTACTCATCCTGACGTGGTGCAATTATTTTAATATGTGTCGATCCGTCTATAGCACCGACCACTCCGGGCACACCAGCAATATCCATAAAGCTGGCTTTGTTTCTTTGGAGTTGGCGAATGTTCAAAGGAAAACTTATGAACTGTCGAATAATATGGGGTCTGCAGAGTGCATTGATGGTTTGGTGGATGGATCTGCTTACCGATGGCTGGGATATCGCTAGATCGTCGGCATTACACAATTGCATTTTCCCCGTTGCCAGATAGCAAAGTGTTATCAAACATTTCAATTCGGCACTGATTGGGTTGTTGCGATTAGTTGGCGATGTTATTGCATCCCTCACAAGATCCACAACAATCAGTATTCCCTCACGGTTAAGGCGGTATCTTTGTAATAACCCCGTGTCATTGAGTGTCTCCAACACACTGTGACGCGCGGCGATTTTAAGATCCTTTGTGAATAGGTCTTAGTGAGTTAGGAGTCCTCTCGACTTCTTTTAAAGGTCCCATGACATGAAATTTTCACTTTTTGAGGTTTTTTAACATTAATATGAGTTCCCCTAGCCTTTATATGGTCCCCAAATTTCTAGAAATTTCAATCGGTGTAAATCGAGCTTTTGCTATCTTTCTCTGCCTTTGAAAAAGTGGAAGCTCAATCGGGCTGATCTTGAATCTCCTCCGTATGACGTCATACGGAGGAAATGTTACCTCCCCTTTCTCTGCTTAGCCTGCCCAGAGAATATTTCCCGCATGAGAAAATGAGCTAGGAAGTAGGAACGCGTGCGCGCGATTTTAGTTTGTCCACGGGAGATATCATGGCTTTTGAGCGAGTGAAGCATAATAATTGCTCAATAATTGGATGTACAAATGAACACCGAAGCATTTTTTAGTTCCTTCATCCAAGCCCCAGAAGAACCAGTGGATTCATTTCATTTTCTCTGGAAATGCGCCGACACAACTCCCCAAAGTTTTGCATGTCTGCGGCAAACATTTCACCGACGACTGTTTCCTGAACTTGGGTCATAGAGGTGGCTTCGACGAACGTCTGAAAATAAATCGATCGAGCTACCAAGCAACACTTTCTCATGTGTAATTGTTCAAGTTCAGACAGGTAATCTTTCTCTCAAATCGTTCAATACAGCTGTTTATGCCTCAGTAAGTCAAGCAGTGACTAAAATATCAACTTCACATCGTTTCTTTTAGTAGGATGAAAATAATCGTATTTAAATTGTGAATAAATTATATACAGAAAGCGATCAAAGAACAATCTTTGTAGGAATCGCGCGCACGCGTTCCTACTTCCTAGCTCATTTTCTCATGGACACAGCGCGATCGAGTTTATCTGGACACTAGCCAAACTCGTTATGAAATCAATGACGCACGTTACACTGCACATGAAGCTCTTACTGTATTTACATCATCGTGTTTGCATTGGTGAAAGCAGAGAGTGCAGAAACTGCGTTGCAATGATAAGATCTTCATTCTCGCGATCAACAACAGACTCACCTGCTTGCTCAATGCTCATCACAGCAACATTTTATGTGATGGGAATAGATCTAAATACTTTAAAAACTTCTGACGATTTGTTAATCTCGATAGCTGTAATAGTAAAAACGTATAATAACTGTAGTAAAAGTATTCGAGAGAGTTTCACATGTAATAAGTAGCTATTTCATATGCAAGCATGTCAGCCAATCACAGCAGTGGCCGGTTACACCGAAGTCTCACACAGACACGCCCCTTCAAACAGAGCGTTCAAATCAGAGGCTAAAACTGGGCTAGGAAAAATGCCTTTTGTTTCTAAATTATGACAATTTTTTATCTAAAAAACATACTAACATTATAAGGGCAACCCAGGAAACATAATAAAATAATATAATAACCCCATGTCATGGGACCTTTAAGCTGTCCCAGACTTAGGTGCTACTTTTAGGGCTAAAATGCTTCGTGAATTACTCTTAGTGAAAAAAATTAGGAGTTATTTAAAAAATTTAAAAATTACCATTATTTTTAGGAGTTGCTCCTAAATTCGCCAGTTAGGAGCTACTTTTAGCCTTAAAATTTTTGTGAATACGGCCCCAGATCTCCATCAGCAGATTTATTGAAAGAGTTAGATTGTGGCAGGATGGACTGTGATCGAATCCAGTCCCTCCTCCCCATTTGATTACATTGGCCGCGATTGGCTCGTGGTGTTTTTGGTGGCCAATCATGTCAGGAGGAGGATGTTTTAACTTGAACATAACCCCTGGCAGTGTGTGACGCTGGAGGCTTGTGTTGTTTGGGTTCACCCAGTTTTTGGTGGTGTCCCAGGTATGTAGAGGTCAATTGCAAATGTTGTACTGTTGCTAGTTTGCTTGTGGTTTATGTGGGATTCCGATTGTTCATAGAGTTCCTTGCTGTGTTGCGGCTACCCCATTTCCCATCGGATTGATTTTTTTTCATCGTTGCGTTTGTTAACTTGCGCACTGCACATTGCCTATGGGGTTTGTGTGTCAGCACGCTGTTGCTCAGGTAAGTTTTCTCCATTTTTGGCTAGGTGGTTGGCTTATTTGGGTGGTAGTTTAAAGCTAGGGTCGGTAATGTTGTAGAGCTAGCCAGATTTGAAAGTGGCACCTCTTCTAAGCTCCGCTCCCTCCTGTCAGTGCTCCGTCCAAAGCTACGCCCCCCCCCACAAACATGAACGCGCATCCACATTTGGAGTCAGCTGCATGTACCTACCAGTGATGCGCGGGTTGATCCAAAATGAGCGGGTGTCTGCGTTTACCCGCGGTTACGAGTCATCCAAAAATATTTTTAATGATATTTGGGTCGCGGTCGGTCGGGTCGTTTACCTTTGTAATTTATATAGTACTAGACACAATGTTCTATGAAATGCATAGGTCTACACTTTATTGGCTGAATGCGCGAGGATGACGCACGAGCAGTCTGCAGATGAAAGTGGGAAATCCTTATTTACCTTTTGAAAGTTGAGCGCATTATTAACTTTTGAATAAAAGCTGACGCGGGACAAAATGCCCGATTTCCCAACGCGTTGAACTGAGCAATGCCATTGTGCCATTTTAATAAGGCTACTTTTAAACGCATATAGCTCAGTAATGTCAGTTTTATGTAGCCTATTTGCTGAGAGGGGGCGGGATTTTTGTTGGGAAAGTCAGGGGAGAGACGCACACGTCGATTAGACTGGATAAACACATGCAGCATCTTAATTGTTAAAAAAAATGAAACGAAATAATTGAATAAATCAAGCCTTTATTACAAAACACTAGGCTATATCATACAGCATTCTGAAAAATGCGCACCCCTAGTTCCTCTGTCTATGGCCCATGACGCGATGAGCATTTACTATAGCTACTTTAAAAAACGCGGGTCAGGAAGCGGGTCAGGTACAATATTTTCTTTCTTTTTTTTTGCGGTCCGAGTTGCGGGCGGGTTAGTTGAAAACATCGGTCGGGTGCGAGTTGTTTATACATTGACCCACGCATCACTGCTGTGCACGCAGTGGTGCTCGGGCACGAGACATGAAGGCATCTGATTGGTTATTTACATTCGCACAGAATGGCAGTGATTGGTCAGAGTTTTTACTGTCCTACAGCTGCTACAGAGGTCAGGGCCCGTATGTATAAAGCCACTCAGAGTAAAATTTTAGTCTCAAGTTTGACAAAATTCTAAGAATTACATAATTTTACTCTTATTCCTAAACTTAAGAATAAGTGTGATTCATAAAGGTTCCTAAGTGTTAAGACTTGGTCTCAGCTCCTAAATTATTTAAGAGAGCTGGAGAGGTCTCCTAACCTAGTTAGGAGTAACAAGATGGCAGCAGAGAGGACGCGGCCATGCACTTTTCAATGAAAATATGATGTATTGTAGTTAAATGAGTTGATCAAACGATAAAAAAGTTTAATCATCAAGATATTCTTTTTGTAACTTACCTTTAAGAAATGAAATAGCAATGAAATGAAAGTAATAATTATATTTTTGGCAACTGGAAAAATGCAGCAGTGAACCTGTAATGACTTGAGTCCTTCAGTCCACAGTTAGCAGGCTCTTGAATAGCACTATTGTGACACTGACCACACCAAATATACCAAGTTGCCAAAAGTGATGTGCGAAGGTTTTTTTTAAATGACCCTACAAGTTTGCTTAAACCATCAAATTATGAGGAAAATATTTTTATATTTATATTTTGTTAAGAAGAACAAAACACTAAACTTAGTAAAGGTATTTATCTTACAAAATGATGTACCTTTATTTCTACAGTGCTTTTTACAATACAGATTGTTTCAAAGCAGCTTTACAGAGATTACAGGAAAATAATGCAACAAAGTTAGGCCACATTTACACATAGCCGGGTATTTAGAGAAACGAATATTTCTCCCCCTCCGTTTTCAATAATAACATCGTGCACACAACCCGCATAAATACGCCGTCGAGCGCCTTTATAACTATGCTAAACCTATGGGCGGCAGTGTAGGGAGAAGGATAAAGCCATGCAAGCCAATCAGAATCCTCAGAATCGACAAGAGAGAACCTAAAACCCCGTTTCTCCCAGTTGACACGACAACATATAACCGGCGTTTTCAGAAATCTCCACTTTGGCCGGAGTTTTTAGAAATGATCGTTTTCTGGGATAAAAACGGCGTTTTCGTGTAAATGACAGGCCAAAACGCAGAGAAATATCTGCGTTTTCCCATCGTGTAAACGGGGCCTTAGTCTTGGCTGTACAGCAACTAGTGTCATTGTCCTGTTTAAGTTCAGTGTTGATTCATTTCTACCAGAAAGACTTGGATGACGTGACAAAGTATACATTTATTAACAGCCCATCAAGCAAGTATTGTGTTATAAGGTTCTTTGGCGTAAGCCCCGTCTGCAGCTCGCAATCCGAGGGTAACGGAATCTGCATTTCCTGCCTGAAGACGAATGCAGGCGCGCAGCCGACCCCCCGGAGGTATGAACTATCTATCTATTTAATTTACCTATACAGCCACTCTGGTCCAGTTCAGTTTAATTCTCATATAATGGTGTCAATGCAGGCATATCAATATTATTGTTGAATATTAAGTGACAAAAAAGGGCAAACTACAGCTACAGGTTTTAGAAAAACTAAAAAGCTCACAGGAGAAAAAAAATCATACATTGTCTGCAATATAATCATTTATTAATATTTCATTGTCCTCTCTTGTTTATTCACGTGTTCATAATTTCTTTGTTTGACAGCCTGGCTAACAATTATCTCTGTACAATTTGGAATGTTTCATTGTGTTATCACAAATAAACAATTGACTCCAGGCACAACTACACAATACGCTTACAAAAATATTTAACAAATTTTTAATACTATTTGAATAAAGGGTGAATCTGACAATTTTCCTTCAATACTAATTTGTGATAATTTTGCACAATGCAAAGCAAAAAAAATTTTTTTTAAATTAAAGTTTCAGTGTCTTAATTAAATTATTTTATTATAATTACATTACATAATTGGTGTCATGCTGTTGTGTCACTATTGGCTGATTCAGAGGTTGAGGGCGGCCATTTTGGGTTCACATCATTGTAGTCCTTAGTTCACAGCACTTAAGTCCCACTTTAATAATCAGTCTTATACTTTACTGAAAGTTGCTTTTAGCTGCTTTATAAAAGTCTCCTACTCTTAGAAAAGTCCTACTCTTTACTAAGTATTTTTTTATACTTAAGTCAAAGCTTGAGACTATTCTTAAGAGCATTTCTTAGAAGTTTTATACATACGGGCCCAGATTTTTTTCATTCCTTTTTCTGAACACATAATTTGACTACTATCAGAATGGAAGGACCATTTCACCCAGTATAAAAAAAAATGTTTCTGAACAGGATTACCTACCCTAGCTTTAATATAACTATTATTGTGTTTTTTAGGGTTAGCTGCCATAGCAGGGAAGCGTTTGTGGCCTGCTTTGGGTCAACTGCTGCTTTGCTTTGTGCTGTGAATGCACGTCTTCCCTATGTGCTGAACCTTTTGCCGCCGAGTCCAAGCTAGTGGACTGAGCTCATTTTGTTCAAGACTGCATCATAGGCCACTTGTGTAGCCGACCGAGTATCTGCCCTCAGATTTGTGCTATTCACGGATGAATGTGTTTGTTACGTGATTCATTGTGATCGTTCGAGTGTGCGTCTTTGCTTTCTAACTGTTATTTCATTTGCCTTTTTGTTTATTTCATTTATTAGCATTATTGTCGTTTTTGCAACGTTTTCCTTTACCTTTTTGTTTATTTGATTTACTAGCATTATTGTCCTTTGTGCAACGTTTCATCTATCTTTTTGTTTATTTCATTTATTAGCATTATTGTCCTTTTTGCAACGATAGTTCATTTGCCTTTTTGTTTATTTCATTTATTAGCATTATTGTCCTTTTTGCAACGTTTTATTTACCTTTTTGTTTATTTGATTTACTAGCATTATTGCCCCTTTTGCAACGTTATTTCCTTTATCCTTTTGTTTGTTTATTTCATTTACCAGCATAATTGTTGTTTGGTAACATGTAATTTTCGTTGTTGTTTATTTAATTGATCAGTACTGCTGTTGTGGGGAAAGTTATTTTATTTTTGTCATTGTGTGTTAGTCTGATTTATGGTGTGAAATCATGACCTGTAGTAAATTTTGTTTATTCTGTCCTTGTTATGTGTTGAGGAACTGAGTGGTGGTGTGGACGGCGTGCTCGAGGTGGTGGGCCCTCTTTGGTGTGTAGTGTGGGTACCTTCACAGTGTGACCGTTGCCATGCTGGTTGTGTGGCTGTGCACGTGCGTTGGGGTGGATTATTTTGGATACTCATGCCCGAGTCGCTGGACGCCCACCAGTAAGCATCAAGCCTGGTCTTGTGAGTGTGTGTGTGTGTGAAATAGACTCCATGTCAGTATAGTGATGCACACATCTTTGTGTGTTATTTATGATTGTGTTTTATTGACGACGATGCATCATTTCATCTCCATTGGATTGCTGTGAATTTGATTAATAAAATTTTTATTTTTGTATGGAACCATTTCTCTGTTTGTTCAGTGCCCGAACCTGATTGCCTAATTTTATAGAAGCCTTGTTACTTACAGTTCCCCGGGTTAGATCTCGGGGTGGCGTAGTCGAATTATAATACTGCCACTGCTACAAGAGCATCCTTAGACTGTCTCCTTACTGTGAAAGCAGAGAAGAAAATAAGATACTCAAAACAAAGATTTCATGGAGCATGGAGCATGGAGACAAACCTTGAAAATTTCTAGCATATATTGCAAAACCACGTGCTGCATCTCAGTTTATCGCTACTATTGTCGACTCAGATGATAATATTTTCCACGATAATAAGAATATTAATAACTCGTTTAAAGATTTTTATCGATCAAACAGGATTTATACAGGGTAGGAATTCATCTGATAATATAAGACGCCTTCTAAACATTATCTATGCCTTTAAAGGGAAATCCATAGATGGGTTAGTGCTGTCCTTGGATGCAGAGAAGGCTTTTGACCGTATTAAATGGTCCTACCTTTTCTTTGTTTTGGAAAAATTTGGCATTGGTGAAAATTTTGTGCAATTTATCTACCAAGTTCTATGGGGCGACTGGATTTTCCAAATATGAAGAAGTATCAGTTAAGTTCTCATCTGAAATACATTGCAGCAGGGGCGTAGAATTTAGTAGGGACGCTAGGGACGTGTCCCTACCAATATCCAGTGACATTGATATATATCCCTAGCAATAATTTCGATCAAAACTATATAATGATGTCCCCGTCCCCACCAATATAAAAATCAAACCTATGCCACTGCATTGCAGAATGGGTCAGGAATTATTTTTCCTCTAATTGGTTGGATATAGAATCTTCCTTTTCACAATTTCTCTTAGGAGCTCTTGTTGTTAAGAGTTTAAAAAAAATAAGAGATATATGATAATCTTATTATAGTAAATACTCTGAAAGCATGGAGATCAGCATGTAGGCTTGAAGGTAGAACTAAATTGACTTCTTGTTATATTTGTATTTCAAGAAAAATTTCAATAAACATTAAAAAAAAATAAAAGTTGAAGCTCCAATCTCCTCCTGAAAATTCCCGGGGCCAACAACACTCTCTCGCTGCTATCCGAGCGCTTCTGGTGGCCGGGTATGGCAAGGGATGTGAAGAGGTATGTACGAGGTTGTAAGGAGTGTGCAATGTCCAAAAGTCCCAGACATCTACCTGCAGGAAAGCTCCATCCCTTGCCAATTCCTAACCGCCCCTGGTCACACCTAGGAGAAGACTTCATGACTGATTTACCTTCATCAGATGGAAACACCTACATCTTCGTCATAGTAGATCGATTCTCTAAGTTCTGCAAGCTATTACCACCAAGAGGTCTTCCCACTGCCCTGGAGACCGCCAAACTTCTCTTCAATCATGTTTTTCGCTATTATGGGCCCTAGAAGACATTGTATCGGACAGGGGACCCCAATTCATATCCCGGGTATGGAAGTCGTTTTTCAAGCTCCTAGGTGTGACAGTCAGTCTCTCCTCTGACTACCACCCTCAGACCAACGGCCAGACGGAGAGGAAGATCCAGGAAGTGGGGCGGTTCCTCAGGACCTTCTGTAATGGCCACCAGAACTCCTGGAACCAGTTTCTGGGCTGGGCGGAGTATGCCCAAAATCCACTGTGGCAACCCACGACCGGCCTCACACCATTCCAGTGTGTTCATGGATTCCAACCTCCTCTATTTCCCTGGGATGGTGAACCATCTGAGGTCCCCGCAGTGGATTACTGGTTCCGGGAGAGCGAGAGAGTCTGGGACGAAGCTCACCATCATCTGCAGAGGGCAGTTCGCAGATCCAAGACAATCGCTGACCGGAGGAGGATTTCGGGCCCAGTCTATGTTCCAGGAGATAAGGTTTGGCTCTCCACTCGCGATATACGTCTGCCCTCTAAAAAACTTAGTCCCAGGTTTGTTGGCCCTTTTACCATCCTGGAACAGGTCAATCCCGTCACCTACAAACTCCAGCTACCACCGCAATACAGAATTCACCCCACATTTCCTTGTTCAAACCCTTTCACGAACCTCTTATTCCCTCCACAGAACCTGGCCACGAAGAGGAACCTCCCCCCCCCCCACCTTGATGCTGTAAGAAGGGTCCATCTACTCCGTTCGAGAAATCCTGCAGTCCCGACGTCGTGGTGGTCGATTGGAATATCTCGTCGATTGGGAAGGATACGGACCAGAGGAGAGATCATGGACGAAGCGGACTCATAGTGCTTCTCTCTACGAGTGGCACTAACCAAACTCACCTGTGTTTACTTACCAGTTCTCTGTGCCGATTCCAGTCTGTCCCAGTCTGTCCAGATCTCCTCTTCAGTGGTGTGCAAACCGTAAGCCATTCAGTCCAGTCAAGTGGTGCGTGAGTGTGTGCCGTCAGCCTGTCAGCCTCTTCTAACGAAGTTTGTATCCACTCTGGAAATCTCCTCCCACCGTTCCTGCAAAGGAAATATATATTATTCATTCATGGATTGCACTCAAGAATTCGTCATATCTGAACTCTGATACTCACCCATTTCTGCACGTTGATTTATCCTGATACTCTGCTGTTTAATTAAACTTTATCATCACTACTTACCTTGTTGTCCGTCTGCTTCCGTAACAGTAACGGGACGTCTGTTTATTTATTAGTCTAGCCACGGTGTTAAATAAAAACCTTGGATTATTTTGGTTGTTTTCTATTAGTTTGCGGAGATGCTCAGCCCTTGCCGCTTTTAGGGCCTTTTTATAACGTGACATACTGTCTTTCCACGCGATTCTAAAGACCTCTAAATTAGTTTGTTTCCAATTACGCTCTAATTTACGGGTTTCTCTCTTTAGAACATGCGTAGTATTGTTGTACCATGGTGCTTTACTTTTCTCTCTGACCTTTTTTAATCTAATGGGTGCAACAATATCCAATGTTCTAGAGAGAATGGTGCTCATAGTGCTAGTTACTTCCTCTAATTCATCAGTTTGTTTGGGTTCAGGCAGTAACTGAGACAAATCAGATAAGCAATTTGAGAAATTATCTATGGTGGATGGAAGGATTTTTCTGCCTGGTCGGTAACGCGGCACAGCGTGACATAGTACTGTAGTCCGTAATATACAAGTTACCAGGAAGTGGTCACTGACACCATCACTTTGTGGAATGATATCTATATCGATTGGATCGGTTCCATATGATATAATTAAATCGAGTGTATGATTAAGACGATGAGTTGGTCCGGTGACGTTTTGCTTGACCCCAAAGGAGTTTAATAAATCTGTAAACGCAGCCCCTAATGCATCATTTGAATTATCTACGTGTATGTTGAAATCTCCAACAATGAATGCTTTATTGACGTTGACCAATAGATCTGAGAGAAAATCTGCAAACTCTTTTAGGAAATCAGCGTAAGGCCCTGGCGGTCTATACGGTAGCCAGGGCTAGAGATAGTAGGGATTTTTTTTCTTACATCTAAGAGCGTAACATTTAATACAAGTACTTCAAACGAATTAAATTTGTCACCTGTTTTCTGAGTAACATTAAGAATATCTCTGTAGATTGTTGCAACACCGCCGCCACGACCAATCAGACGGGGCTCATACTTATAACAGTATCCTGGTGGAGTAGACTCATTTAGACCGAAATAGTAATTTGGTTTAAGCCAGGTTTCAGTAAGGCAAAGTACATCGATGCTATTATCTGTGACTATTTAATTTACAACAGCTGCTTTAGGTGTGAGTGATCTAATGTTCAGAAGACCTAGCTTTAGAAATAGTTTTTGTTCACTAATAGCGAGATTTTCTGTTTTAATAACAATTAGATTTTTCCTAGATCCTGCAGTAGATTTATTATTTGATCTCACTAAACGAGGAATAGACACAGTTTCTATTAAATGTTCTACACTAGTATTTATATCAATTAATTTGGTGCAGCAGAGACTGTGATTTGGATTTTTGGTAACTAGTCAAACGGTCTTTGGTAACTAGTCAAACGGAACGAAGTTTGAAACTATTTATTCTTTGACGTTTGATTGAAATGTAACATCTATGCACAATAAGCCATGAAATATTTCTTATTTAAGGCAGTTTGGAATATGTGATTGTGTACTGTCAACAATAAACATAAACATTCCGCATTTCCATTATGTAGTGTGGAGCATTCATTGCAACATTTAATCTGATTCTCATGTTTAAAAATCTGTTTTTAAAATTTGCCTTGCAAATAATTTATGCTACCCACTGACATGATTTTAAAGCTATTCTTATCCATTTGTTGGTCTTTAAACATCTTAAAATGTGTAAAGCAGAAAAAACTTAATTTTCTTGGGGGATGGTGTTGGAATGACAAAAAAAACCTTGCAAAATCAGTTTTGGGATCTCCGTATTTATAAAACCGTGCGTCCAGTTTTGCTTGCCAGGTTCTGCATAACAAAACCATCCCAATTGCTAATCAAAACTAGACCAAATCACGGCCAAAACTAGCCCAATGTAGCCTTAATGACAATTTGTATGTAATTTTAAGAAAACAGAAGAAATACTGTGCGAATAATACAGTCATTTTTCTTTATAAAAAAAAAAAAGGAGATTTACATTATTAATGGCATAATACTTAAAATAGCAGCCGAGTTGTTCATTTTACAGATATTGTTTAAAATACACAAGGGAACCCACAAGGGAAAAGGAAGAGAGGCAGGCCAAGGAACAGCTGGTGTCGCGAGCTGGATGCAGATGTGAAGAGGTCTGGCCACACATGGGGACAGTTAGAGAAGTTGGCTCAGGACCGGGTCGACTGGAGAACCCTTGTTCGTGGCCTATATCCAAAGTTGGGCGTAAGGCGTAAGTAAGTAAGTTTAAAATACAATTTTAAAAAGAAAAGAAAACAACTGTAAAAAAAAAAAAATGTGTACTTTCTGTAGATGCAAAGTCCTAGGTTCACCTCACTGGTATAGTAGCAGGAAAAATTTGTTCTTACTCGTCACAGAAGTCAGTAAAAAATCTGTAAACAAGTTGCGAGTTTAATCATAGCATAAAATTACAAAATATACAAAATCCTATTGGTTCCTGTAGCCTATCCTATGATTTCACTTGTTAAACCTTTAACTCGTGTTACCTTAAACGTTTATTCAAAAAAGTTTTATTCATAAATGACAGACCAAACGGTAAGAAACCGTTGAAACCGTTTTCTATGCACAAACTTCTTCAAGTTCAATCTTCCGCCCACAAGTGGGAGTAACCATTAAAGAAACAGAACAGAAATTGTACATCAGAAATCACAGGAAATATCAGAATTCAAAGAAAGATACAAATATGATACCTTCAAGTTAGTGCTTGCAAAATCAACACTCCAAGCAAACAATACTAATATACAAATTATTTAAATATTAAATTGGCTCTTACACTTTCTGTAAAATTAGAAGAAATATATGTCTCTCTCACTCAATGTTTAAGAAGGAGTGGTCACGGTGAGATAATGCGACTTCCTCACAATCAATCCCACCCTGCCGCCTTAGCAGCTGCGGGACTTTTCTGAAAATCATCTCTCAAGAGAGTGTCAAACATGGATGAAGCTTCTCACAGTGAACGCATGCATTCAGCTCCCTCGAACGCGCTCTGTGCAGTTCTGTGCAGTGTGATCAGAAGGTACAGTAAAAGTTACTTCCATATTATAGTGGTTAGTTAGTATCAATCTTTTTCTGGTCACACATCCTCACATGATTCAAGTTCACAGCTCAGAGTTCATTAAACATGAACCTTCCACATTAGCCGGAATTAGCCTATTCCGGTCTGACGCATTTGAATGGAAGTCAATGAACCAAAAAGTGCAGTGTGACCGCCCCTTAATACAACCTAGATATTGACTGTAGATATTGACGTATTGCGTTTCCTTCAATTTATTCCTTACATTTTCTTTGACAAACCTATGAAGGTAAATTTAACATTAATAGCCATTATTATTTTACTTTTAATTTACAGGACAATCGTTTACAGTAATAAACCATAGTGTATGATTGTGTGTATAGTTAGTGTGGTGTAAAGTCTTGTTTCTTAGTGGAGGACCATACATCCCTGCTAAAAAAATCCAGCATTACTGGTCACCAGCATAATATATGTTTTGCATGCTGGGAACAGCATGGGATGCTGGTTTTCTGTTCACCAGTATTGGACGCGGGAGTGCTGGTTGACCAGCTACACTATCTCAGTTTTCCTTGAGATCACATGACTCTGCTGCTCCACCAGTTTAGACCACTATATCAGCTCTATCCATCATAAACCAACCTGGACCAACATGGAGTTCAGGCTGGATTATGCTGGATTTTTCAGGAGAGACAAGGTCACTGAAATGACACTTCATTAGATGCTAATCCAACACGTTCTCACACCCAACTCATCACATATTGGCGCTTGGTCAGGACCCCTCGGTGTCACCTTTTTCTCGGCCCACCCCTTAAGTGTCCTTTTTCGATGTACTCCATTGCTTTCAGTTTTTTGCCTTATGTCAAGTCTTGATCTGACGCATAATTCTGTGCATTTGTAAAAGTAGACATAATTTTATAAATATTTATAGGCTATTTTTAAATTTTGGGCAACTAACCCCACTCCTACCCTAAACATACTTAAACATTTTTTTTCAAATGTAACAGGCAAATAAACGTACAGTCACAGTATATTTATTGTAAAAACTGACCAAAAACAGAAAGTTTATAATATAATACAAAAACGGGTAGGTTTAGGGTGGGTTAGGTTACGTGTTCAAACGTGTCTAAACAGCGGAATTAAAATAAATATAAATACAATAATGCTGGCTGAATAAATTGAGAATTACACTCAAAATTATAATCCATTATATAATGGATTAACCCACGCCCAAGGCGTCTGTGTATGAAGCCAAAGGTTTACCCTGCGTGTTGAAAAATGATTATGTTTTGAAATTATGGAAATAATTATGGAAATTATAATGTGATGATAATGAATGAATGAATACATTTTATTTTTATTTTATTTTATTTTTCCTCTTCAGAACATGATCATTAGTAACAGAACATATTTTAACAAAAAATAATAAGAACAAAATCTCAGCATGTTCAAAAGAAAAGAAAAAATATAGAAAAAAAAGGAGAAGGAAGAAGCCAACTTAAAGTCCTTCCCCTTTTACACATTCTAGCTTTGAAACGGCTACTGTTTACTCTTTACAAAATATCATAATTTATCCTTATTGAAAAAAAACGTAATCATTTGAAGTACATTTATCTGAAAATAAATCACACAATACAATTATAAAATGAGAGAGAGAAAAAAATATATATATAACAATAACAATAATTTAAATATATATAAAATGGCAAGAAACAGACAGTATGGTAATTCAAATCAACCTCTTGAAGAGAATATGAGACATTTGTCCCAAGTCCACTTTAATTCATATACTTATCTAATATAGACATTTTAAACCTTCTTTTGAATTGCACAATATGTTTACTTTCCTTAATTGTTACAGATAAATTATTCCACAGCCTCACCCCATTGACAGATATGCACATGCTTTTGAGTGTAGTGCGTGCCATTGATTGAGAGAGATTTCCTCTCCTTCTTAAATTGTATCTACTATCTCTTTTCTTAAACCATTTTTGAATATTACTAGGGAGTACTTTGTTTTTAGCTTTGTACATAGTTTGTGTGGTCTTAAGATCCACTATGTCTTTAAATTTAAATGTTTGCAATGTTAAAAATAAATAATTTGTATGTACATAATAGCCAACATTGCAGACTATTCTAATTGCCTTTTTCTGCATAGTGCATATCGTCTTAAGGGTGGTTTTATAGGTATTGCCCCACACTTCTGTACAGTAGTACAAATAAGGAAGAAAAAGCGCGCAGTATAAAACATACATTGTATCTCGGTTCAATATGTGTCTCACTTTACAAAATATACCATTGATCTTTGCCAATTTAGAACTAATATAGTTGACTTGTGGTTTCCAGCTTAGTTTACAATTTTTACTCCTAAAAAGTTTTCATAGACTCTTTCTAATCTGGTGTTATCACAATACTTCAATAGTTAAATCTTCAGGAATTCTACGTTTCCCAAAGATCATACATTTAGTTTTCTTTATATTAAGAGATAATTTGTTTAAATCAAACCACAATTTAAGCTTAGCCAACTCTTCAGAGACAATCTTCAACAGATGTTGGAGATTCTCTCCTTCACAAAATATAATTGTATCATCTGCAAAGATTACAAATTTCAACAAATCAGAAGTTTTGACAATATCATTTAAATAATGCGGTGGAAAAAGCTACTGAACACACTTGCCTGAAAACAAAGTCTGAACTGCTTGCAGAGAGAGAGAGAGAGAGAGAGAGAGAGAGAGAGAGAGAGAGAGAGAGAGAGAGAGAGGAGAGAGAGAGAGAGAGAGAGAGAGGAGAGAGAGAGGAGAGAGAGAGAGAGAGAGAGAGAGAAGAGAGAGAGAGAGAGAGAGAGAGAGAGAGAGAGAGAGAGAGAGAGAGAGAGAGAGAGAGAGAGAGAGAGGCAGAGAGAGAGAAGAGAGAGAGAGAGATGAGAGAGGAGAGAGAGAGAGAGAGAGAGAGAGAGAGAGAGAGAGAGTTTATATTCTCTCTAGAGCATCTGTTTACATTGTCTATGGAACTGTTTAAGACAAAGAAATGACTGTTTACCCTTTGGAGACGTACTGAAATCCCCTAAAACTCTAGGCTCTCATGTCCAGATAGATTTACACACATTATAACTTACACTGACAGATGAGTGAATGATAGAGTATCCATATGTCTTTTTAAAAAGTATTGATATGCAAGTTACCACTAGCCTGGGAAAACCCTGACGAACTTCCGGCAAATTTGAGATTTGCTCTGCAAGTCCGTCTGGCCAAGAGCCCATTCAAGCCCATTTCCAATTTTTCCAAATCGAGGCACCAATCACAAACGTTGAGGCGATGACACGATGACGATCGCTCTGATTGATTTTAGCTCTATCCAATTGCGCCCAGAGGCATTTGAGCGACGTACGTTGGTGACTCCGCTTTGAAAATGGGCTGTGGAATTTTTATTCCATACACCATGGTAATACTATGAAATTTCTTCTTATATACTATTGTATATGAATATGGTAATCATTCGCTACCATATTATATTCCAGAAAGCAAGATTGACTTACAGTCACATATATGCTTAACTCTTGGTTGGTTAATGCCGAGTTCACACTGCACAATTTTAGGCAAAACGGTGCTCGTTCATGCAAGTGACAATCACACATTGTACATTATCAAAGACGCGATCTGAGGGAATCGTCGATGTGTCGCTGATGCCCGTGAGATATTTAGCTTGCTAAATATCTGGACCCGTCTGTCTCAAATTCCTGCTGTGTAAAACGTTTTCTGACTGAAAATTACATCGGCAATGACCTACAGCCAATGAGAGACCAAGATGCAGGGTAGCTGGAAGTTCAGGGAGGAGTTATAGACCAGAATATCAGTAAGCAGAATTCTATCAGAATTAATTAGCGTACACATAAGCTTCACAATTATATCACCAGCCACCTGAAACAGCAGCTAGCGCTATGAGGCCACACCTGAAATAAAAACTCTATGTAAGAACACTGATCAAATTATTTCCATAAACCCCTGTCCTCAATAAAACAATTAGTGAGATTCTTACGCTATACTACCTCACCACCTCACGGACCTCACACATCCTTATTGATTCGACAAACACATATTTAGACTGTGAATCACGATTGTGGGAAAGGAAAGAAAATAGACAACAACACTACACATGATTTTATAAAGCCACTGAGACTTGCCACCTACATAGCGAGCCTCAATTATGAACCCTCATAGCAATATTGTGACGTCCCAGATCCGGCCCACATCTGGCACATATGGAAAGATGATCTGGCCCACATGCAGTGTGGAATGACGGCCCTTGGGTGACTCACTCCTGTTTGCCAGATCTGGGCCTTTCTACCCCCTAGTTTTAAAATTGTCAGCCCGACAATACTACTAACTCCAGGGTCTAAAGAGAGTAGAAACACTGTTAGTTACAGATACCTGAGAGTTCACAATACCCCCTCTACCGCCCATTGTCTCTGGCAAGTGATGGACATTGGAATGGTAGCCTGCAGTTGTTCAGGTAGTCTGACGCAACGGTGCACTTACAGTAGTGGCAGTGTCCTCTGATGTCACTGAGGGTTCACTAGGCAAGGAATCATGAACTAGAGGAGGCTAGAGGAGGTAGATCATCCTCTCTAGATTCCACAGATGCTTGATCAGACTCTGAAAGGAGAGAGTTGCCTTTTATCCTCTAAATTTCACCCAGATGGTTGAGCTCTTAACAGAGTACGATGTCTAATTTTTTCCAAATCGCCAACACTGACCCACTGGGTGTAGAGGCTCATAAGTAATATGGAGATTCGCCTGTGGACTGGTGTGGTATAGTGTTATAGGAGAAAACCCCTTGAGGGAGGTATACCCAGTTTTTTCTTATTGCAAGAGGACAGACTGTGCAGTAGATTGTGCAATGTGCGGTTAAAATGCTTGCATTGATCATTTCCAGTAGGATGGCCTGGGGTGGTCCTACTCAGTTCAATACAATTTATGAATAAGGGTGCTTTCAATGTTCCTCCCCTGGTCCGAGTGGGCAGTGTTGGGGGTAACGCATTACATGTAACTTCAGTTACGCGATCAGATTCCTTTTTTACAGATTACTTAAGTAACTAGTAAAGTTTAAGCATTACTTATAAATGTACAACAAAATATCTGAGTTACTTTTTCAAATAAGTAATACAAGTTACTTTGTTTTTCCATTTATTGACTGACTGGCTTCCTGTCCCCATGTTGAGAGAAATCGTAAGTTCACAGGAACTTTATTCCCCCTGACCGGTTGCTTTCTGCATTTCCACCACGGTCTAAAGTACCGTGAAGATTAGGCAAGTTAGTACTGTGAAGATTAGGCAAGTTAGTACTGTGAAGATTAGGCAAGTTGATGTAGGACTGCACGTACCACAACAGGTTTTTAAAAATGTTGGTTGAAATGAAATGCTGTGTGGAGTCAACCAATTAAAATGCAGCATGTTCGGCGCCCAAGTTTCACCCCCAACAGTTTCTGAACGTTGAAAAAGTAGGGACTTTCTGAGGGGGATATTTTTACCCGGAGCTTCCTTTAGACCACCCCAAAGTTCCTAGTTCCTTAGGGAAAGTTCATGCGGTGAAAACACAGCTTTGGAGAGGCTCTGACAGGGAACTTCCTGGAATCATACCTTCCAGCTCAGATTCAGCAGGGTGCTGTCATGAGAGTGTATCAGCATTCCAATTACTACATCCAGAGCGATACTTTATGCTGAAGTTGAAAGCTGCAAGTTGAGCGACCCACCAGTTTAGTGGTATTGAGGTAACTCACAAACTTGTGCTCAAGTAAATACTCACAAAATTTCTCAGTCTTAGCCCATTTTAGGGCCTGGAATTCCAGTTTCATGGAACTATAATTGGACATGTTCCTCTCTGAAAGTCTTAACCCCCTGAGGTCGGCAAACGCGCGGGCGCGTTTTGCTCGTTTTTTTTTACATAGCAGCAAAATAGACCTAAAATACTCCGTCGGTTTTGGTCATACAGACTTAAGAAATATGAAAAAATAAGCTGTTAAATGTCTACTTTTTTATGTGTCCACTTACAATCGAAATAAAACATTGTGCTTTTGTAAAATAAAGAAAGTAAACAGGGAGTGCTTTATGCCTCTCCGTCTCCGTGAACTTTTTTTCTGAAGCACTTCTCTAAACTCAAACAAAACTCAGCGAATACTATTCACTCAGACATGAGCTATATATCTCTATAATCATTTAAGTGTGTAGTTTTAAATTATCTAATTCAAATCTAAAACAAATATTCTCTGTTTATGTAATCTATATAAAAAGAGCGAGAGATCAGCTGTGCTCATTATCGTTCTGGCACCTCATTACTCCGCTAATGTGACACGCCCATCGAGAGCGCGCGCTATTCAAACGCAGATGATCTGGAGCAACACATGCAAACCAGTCAACGCCCACAACAGCTGGACAACACACTCGCTGTGAGGAATAGCTCTGCTAATAATATCGGGATTATCCTGGAAATTTTACCTCAAACGTGCTGGAGTAGCCGAACAACGGATCCAGCTGCAGATCATCAGTAAGTGCTTTGTTCTAATCGCGATATGAACTGGTGTCTGTAATCCGCAAAAGACTGTTTAAATTTGAATCGCGTTTCTGTGTTTGAATGAATGAACGGCACATGTGCATGCGTTTGTTTACTAACGTTACAGCTCGCGCGTGTCTGTGTGTGTGAATGAAATATCTATTGCCTACTGAGATGAGTAAAAATCGACTGAATACGTTGAAATAAAATGTCTTTGTATAAGCAACATTTTAAACTGCAAATTAACATTTATGCCCTAATATAGGCTATATTATAAAAGACGATATGTTACAGACGAAATATGAAAGACAACATTTCGTTTTGGATAGATTATAAAGTTTGTACTGCCACAATAAAACCTAATTTCCAAGGTGCAAACAAAATCTTAAAAGGTCAATATAAGCCTTCTCTATAAATTATTTTTGTGTTTTATTAGTGACAAATTTGGGGAGAGGATAGCCTACATAATCCAAAACTTTCTGAAAATACGAATGAGAATTAACTGCACAATTACTAGAAATGTTTACCTTGGATATTATACAATTTGCAAGCATAGGCCTACACAGTTTGTGGAAAAATACACTTTTTTTTCAAGATGTTTCCAACTCTGAACCAATTCTGTAGATGTGTGTGTATGTATATATATATATATATATATATATATATATATATATATATATATATATATATATATATATATATATATATATGTGTGTGTGTGTGTGTGTGTGTTGTCTTTGCATTCTTTGCATTCTGTGTGGCTCAGTGACACACTCAGTGAAAGGCTCATTAGTATGCAGCATTAGCAGGTCTTCTTTGTCTCCAGGTGTGAATGAGGACATTATTCATGACCTTGTTGGATCATTCACGCCCCCCTGCATATTGCCTTTCCAAACAAAAAGTGTCTTACAAAATTTAAATCAATCTATTGTTTAATGTGAACGATTAGCCCGGATGATTTTCAGATCATTTTGAAGTAAATACTCTAGCCGACAAGATCCATTAGTCAAAAGTATTGTGGGAATATGTGAAGTTGGTCGTTTGTGGTCTTATATCAGAACATTTAAGTTTGAGTTTTTTTGAATAACCACGCATAAATAATATTCTCTCAAAAATGCAAACATGTACATACATGTTGCTCACATATTATGATAGTCATGTTCGTGCTAAATAGAGTGTAATTACACCTTTGCCATTAATATGTTTATAAGCAACTGAAAAAAATACAAATATCAGGTCATGTCAAAACATCTCAAGGACCCCAAAAACACCTTAGGCCACATTTACACATAGCCGGGTATTTAGAGAAACGAATATTTCTCCCCCTCCGTTTTCAATAATAACATCGTGCACACAACCCGCATAAATACGCCGTCGAGCGCCTTTATAACTATGCTAAACCTATGGGCGGCAGTGTAGGGAGAAGGATAAAGCCATGCAAGCCAATCAGAATCCTCAGAATCGACAAGAGAGAACCTAAAACCCCGTTTCTCCCAGTTGACACGACAACATATAACCGGCGTTTTCAGAAATCTCCACTTTGGCCGGAGTTTTTAGAAATGATCGTTTTCTGGGATAAAAACGGCGTTTTCGTGTAAATGACAGGCCAAAACGCAGAGAAATATCTGCGTTTTCCCATCGTGTAAACGGGGCCTTAGACTCCAGAGGGTTAAACAAGGACTAGCATAGGCTACTGGTCAAACTCTGCCCTCCTGTTCCTTCCTCTGCTGACACTCCTCTGTCCAAGCCTCCTTGTAAGACCAGGATATAATTTTCTTCTTGGCCCCAGTCAGGTCAGCTACTAGGCGATTAAGCGGGCTGGCCAGCTTGGGAAAACCCTCCACGAACTGCCTGTAATAACTTCCAAGATAAAGCAACAATGATTGAAAATGTTGAACCAATCAGATAAGAGTAAATCGAGATTCAACGAGAAGCTTATTTGATTGGCTACATGAAGAAGGTGGACCAGCCGTCCTCTTCGCGCTTGATAAACTCAACGAGTAAGAGAATCGCGCCAAAACTGTAAGTGCAGCTAAAAGAAAGATGCAACTGTACAAATACGGTTATTTCGGAAACTTTTTTGCCCCATGTACGCAACAAGTCATTCAGACATTTGCAACAGTTTATTTTTTTATACAAAGGGTGGTTTTACGCGATCAATCTGTTTTGCAGTTCATGACTCATTGTTTTCGCTTGCAAATTGCTGTTCACAGGCTTGCAATGCCTTTGGCCGTATTTGTGCGCAAAAAACATGCCAAAAGTGTAAGCGTGGAAAAATGGAAGTCAGAGAAATACAGATCCTATTTATTTTGTAACAGTAAAATCCTGCAAATATTTTTTTTCTTACACTTGAAAGGCGATTTACACCACCTAAAGGCGATCTTGTGCATGCAAATTTAATTTATCTTATGTACACTTTCACAAATCTTACCCTGCGCATGCGATTCTTTATGGCATCATATTACCTTCATACATAAGCCAAACAATTGCAGTGATTCTATACAGGCTTCAGGCAATCATCACACCTCCTGGAGGGTGTTCCAGCTGCATTGTCTTGTTCCCTACTCAGGGACATTTCTTCTGTTTCTATTAGTATCACTGTGTCTTAAAAACTGCACTGATATTTTTCAGTGTGTCTTTTAACTGCTGTGACAGCTTTTATTTATTTTTTAAGCTCATTATTTTTCCATCCATTTCCTGTCCTTTTCTTCTCCTTTCTTGGCCTACTCAGAATCCCCCACTCACTAAACGGCACATTCCTTTCTATTCCCAGGCTGTCCTTTGAACTGTCCGCACAAACATTTAGTGTCGTATGTATGCGTAAGTGCACTTATGACTGGGTGTCATGGAACGTGTTCTGGAATTATCTTTTTGTGGATTCATTAATTTATTGTTACAGTCATTTATTGCATTGTAACATTTTCATGACAATTAAGTCAATTTTCCTTTCCCCGTTCTCATTACTGTGATGCAAAGAAGAGGCTGCTTTTATATTTGATTGATTTTGATTTTGCTTTTAAAATATATTTTATATTGTTAAGGAATGGTTACTTGCTCAGAAATATCTACATAATAATTTCAAAAAATATATTGTTATTGTAAATATATGTATGTTTATATTGTTGAAGAGTGTTTGATTTAGGATTGGGTGGGGGCTCTAAAATATTGTATGATATCACAATGGAACTAAACTAATATATTTATAGGCCTAAGCATAATAAAACACTGTAATACACGCAATACAATCTGAAGACTTAAATTGGTACAGTGATGCATCCCTTATGAGACTCAAGCCAGCCATGTTACTAAAGGGCAGTCAATGCTGCTTTTGGGGTCTAGATAGAGATGTGTGGTTCACAGAGCGTATGACTGTAGGGCTGTAATAGCAAGAGAAAAGCTGAGACACTCCGGGTGCCCTCCTTTAACAAGTGTGCAGAAACACTTATGTGAATATGAATGAGCACACACAGGGTCAGACAAACAAAAAGACTCAGAGCAAAACACATATTTCACTTGTAATGGGATGTGGACACATGTTGAGAAATGTTTATTTATTGTTGGTCAAGAAACTTACAATACTTTCTCAGATACTACTGGATACCAATTAGACACAGAGATCTATTCCAGTGCAAAACATGCATAGTACAAATGATATACAAACACACACACACATGCTGACTCAAAGGACAGAAAATGAGACTGTGTGGAATAGCTAATTGGAGCCAGACGTGAAAGCACAGCTCTAATTTAAGACGGTTAGTCATTTCCTCAGCTGTCCTGAAACTGTGGTCCACTGCACTCCGTTGGCCCAGCACACTGCTCTGGAATGATTCTTAACACCCCAGGAAAACTTCATAAATGGGTTAACACTAACATAACAACAATCCGGTATCCATGTTAACTTGGTATTCTTTAAATAAGTTCACAGTAATAATATGCTCACATTATAAATATTAGTTTATAAACTTAAATGGCAGTTGGCCAATTTAAGACAGTCGTTTTTTAACCATTTTTTATTTGACCCACTGGATTTCTTAAAGAAATTAATAAATCAGGCCACAACTTCACCCACAGTGGTCCCACAATAAAACCATAATGGGGCCATTTGTGGGTCCAGTGTGTCAAGTCCTGTGACCTATTGTTATTCTATGTTATTCTTAATTATTCTGGTGTTTGCTTGTTTTCTTTGTTTCTTTTTCTATCAGTTGCCTGTGCAGAATGCGGACACCCGCTGCTGGTTACTGGGCTGAGATAAGGGCAATCGGTTTCGTATAGCTCTGCTTCAACTGTGTGATACCCTCACGAGGGGCGATCAAAATTTCATTCATGACATCCGACCATCTGATTGCGATCCCTGAGGGAGGCCATCCCATACTCGCTCTCACTGTCAATGCCACGGAAGCCATTCCTGAGCATTCCTTAGTGATTTCTAAGTGTGGTTTACTATTTGTGCTCCTGTTTTTGGAGAGAGGCAGTGAGTAATGGGGGAATGGGGGGGAGTTCAGGGCGAATCTTGGTGAACGGTTGGGGTAATGCAGTTCAGAAATTACACTCAAGAGCCTAGGGAATTTCCTGACCCGTGTCATGACACTCTCCCAGCCCCATCCTTCGTAATCCTACAGTTCCTCAGTAGTTCAATTCAACTGTGGGAATGGGGTTTTTATGAGAGTAATAAATTCCATTTATTCTCACAACATTAGGAACTAAGTAAATTAGCAATGCTAACTTTATTCTCCATTTGGCTGTGACAATACAAGCATATTTTGATGAATAAATCACATCATATTGCATCAATATACTTTATATTTAGTGCTGTCACAAAACCAAAAAAAATTATTGTGGTGACATTTCTGCAAAATAATATTATGTTGCCTCTTGCATGTTTTTGTGGCACCTTTAAAGAGAATATCCAATGACTGGTACTAAATAAAACAATTAAAGTCCCTATAGTCCCTAAAGAAAGAGCATAGGACACCACCTTGCACACAATTCTTCCCTCGCTGAGTCCCCCTCTTTTACTCCCTCTCCATTCCAACTGACTCGAGAATCTTGTAAAACGTACTCGGTTACTAACGTAACCTCGGTTCTCTCTAGAAGAGGAACGAGTACTGCGTCGAAAGACGCTACGGGAAAGATTGCCTATGCGAGGTCTCTCATGCCGCTTGACCCTATGAGGGCGCTTCGCGCCTTCTGCGTCACGTGGCCTAGGCCTATAATTATCCGAGCACGGCTGTCATAGTCTGATTTTCATCGCCGAAGCGACGCAGAGTATGATGCAGGCACGGCACAGAGACGCAGTACTCGTTCCTCTTCTAGAGAGAACCGAGGTTACGTTAGTAACCGAGTACGTTCTCTTACGAGAGTTCTCTCGTACTGCGTCGAAAGACGCTACGGGAACCCCGTTTAAACCGCTGTGCATGCTGAGATCCAACACTAGACACCCAAGGGCGCGCGCGCCCGGGGCACACATAGTGTATGATCATCAGAAAAAACTCACACAGAGTTCCAGGAAAGAGAGCCCTAACCGGGCAAAGGAAGCTAGCGTCATCCTTTTCCTCGGAGGCCGGCAAAGCCGACAGGGAGATAACCTGAGCCCTGAACGGTGTGTTGAGGGACTCAGGCACATACCCATGTTTTGGCTTTAGTACGACTTTAGAGTCATTAGGCCCGAACTCCATACACGACACTCTCACCGATAGATCCCCCACGCGCTTTACTGAAGCGAGAGCCAGAAGAAACACTGTCTTGAACGACAAGTGCTTCATGTCAACTGAGTGCACAGGCTCAAACGGGGCACCCTTCATGGCATCCAGTACCGTAGAAAGGTCCCAGACGGGGACTGAATTAGGTCTGGGAGGGTTCAATCTCCTAGCTCCTTTAAGGAAACGAACAACCAGGTCGTTCCTATCAAGTAATCGGCCAAGTGTTGGATTGACGAACGCTGCTATAGCCGCCACGTAAACTTTGAGCGTGGATGGGGTCCTACCCTTATCCAGCAGCTCCTGTAGGAAGGAGAGAACCTCCGTTTCCCCGCACTGCAGCGGTGATACACCCCGGGCTGAGCACCAGCCAGAGAACACAGACCATTTAGAGGAATAGAGCCGTCTAGTGGATGGGGCTTTAAGTCAAGTCAAGTCAAGTCATCTTTATTTATATAGCGCTTTTTACAATACAGATTGTATCAAAGCAGCTTCACAGTGATAACATGAAAATAATACAAAAAAACAATTTCATCATCATCCACCTTTAAGGCAGATCTATAATATTGTTGAATATTAAATGTCCCCAACTAAGCAAGCCAGAAGGTAAGGCAACAGCGGCAAGGAACCAAAACTCCATCAGGTGACAGAATGGAGAAAAAAAACCTTGGGAGAACCCAGGCTCAGTCGGGGGCCAGTTCTCCTCTGGCTAATGAGTGAACAGTGTATGAAGTTCAGAATGAATCAGAGTATTTGTCCAGTTCCGGTTGGTTGAAGTCGGAGTGGAGAGGAGGAGAGACTGGTTGACACTTCAGGTCAGCGGCGTCGTCGTCGTGTCCTGGCGCTGGTCCTTCATCAGATCTGGATACGGCCTGGTTCCGGTGGACAGCAGTAAACCTCGGGATAGACAGAGAGACTAATATTAGCGTAGACGCCATCCTTATTATGATGTACCAAGTACATCAGGATTTACGGGAAGTGTTCCCGGGCCCGGCTGTTCTAAACTATGCAGCCTAATTATATAAGTCTATAATGTGTTATGTGTATGCTAGGCCGAAGAGATGTGTTTTTAGTCTAGATTTGAACTGACAGAGTGTGTCTGCTTCCCGGACAATGGTAGGAAGACTGTTCCAAAGTTTTGGTGCTAAGTAGGAAAAGGATCTACTGCCAGCAGTCGATTTTGATATTCTAGGTATTATTAACTGGCCGGAATTTTGAGATCGCAGTAGACGTGAAGGACTATAATAAGTTAAGAGCTCGCTCAAGTACTGCGGAGCTAAACCATTTAGTGCTTTGTAAGTGATCAGCAATATTTTAAAATTTATACGATGTTTAATAGGCAGCCAATGCAGTGTTGACAGAACGGGGCTAATATGGTCATACTTCCTGGTTCTAGTAAGAACTCGAGCTGCTGCGTTTTGAACTAGCTGTAGTTTGTTTATTAAGCGTGCAGGGCAGCCACCCAGTAGAGCATTACAATAATCTAGCCTTGAGGTCATAAACGCATGAACTAATTGTTCTGCATTATTCATTGAGAGCATATGACGTAATTTAGATATATTTTTAAGATGGAAGAAAGCGGTTTTACAGATACTAGACACATGACTTTCAAATGAAAGATTGGTATCAAAGAGCACACCCAGGTTCCTAACCGACGACGAAGACTTAACAGAGCAGCCATCAAGTGTTAGACAGTACTCTAGGTTATTACGTGTGGAAGTTTTTTGTCCAATAATTAGAATCTCTGTTTTTTCTGAATTTAGTAGTAGGAAATTACTAGTCATCCAATTTTTTATATCAGCTATGCATTCCGTTAATTTTGTGAATTGGTAGGTTTCGTTAGGTTTTGAAGAAATATACAGCTGAGTATCGTCGGCATAACAGTGAAAGCTAATTCCATGTTTCCTAATGATATCTCCTAATGGTAGCATATACAGAGTGAACAGCAGCGGTCCTAGTACTGAGCCTTGTGGTGCGCCATACTGAACTTGTGATTGATAAGACATCTCTTCATTTACTGCTACAAACTGATAACGGTCAGATAAGTATGATTTAAACCATGCTAGTGCAATTCCACTAATGCCAACATAATGTTCGAGTCTATTTAAAAGGATGTTGTGGTCAATGGTGTCAAATGCAGCACTAAGATCCAGTAATACTAATAGAGAGATACAACCACGATCGGATGATAAGAGCAAATCATTTGTGACTCTAACGAGAGCTGTCTCGGTACTATGGTACGGTCTAAATCCGGACTGAAAATCCTCGCAGATATCATTTCTTTCAAGAAAGGAACACAGTTGTGAGGATACTGCTTTTTCTAATATCTTTGACAGAAATGGCAGATTAGAGATCGGCCTGTAATTGACTAGTTTTGTAGGATCAAGTTGCTGTTTTTTAACAAGCGGTTTAATCATGGCTAGCTTAAAGGTTTTTGGTACGTATCCTAGAGACAAAGATGAATTAATGATATTAAGAAGAGGATCTATGACATCTGGAAGCATCTCTTTTAGCAGCTTAGTCGGTATAGGGTCTAACATGCACGTTGTGGATTTAGATGATTTGACGAGTTTGCAAAATTCTTCCTCTCCTATAGCAATGAATGAATCAAATTTTCCCTCAGGGAGACTACAATGCACTTCCTGATGCGATACTGTATTAGACGGTTGCATAGTTATAATTTTGTCCCTGATATTATCGATCTTATAAGTGAAGAAGTTCATAAAGTCATTACTGCTGTGTTTCTTGGAAGCTTCTGGGCTTGAAGCTTTCTTTTTCGTTAGTTTAGCCACTGTTTCAAATAAATACCTAGGATTATGTTTATTTTCTTCTAATAGGGTTGAAAAATAAGCAGATCTAGCAGCTTTTAAAGCCTCTCTGTAAGCAATCGAGCTCTCCTTCCATGAAATCCGAAACACCTCTAGTTTTGTTTTCTTCCAGTTGCGCTCCATTTTTCTGGCTGCTCTCTTAAGGGCCTGAGTGTGCTCGTTGTGCCACGGCGTTGGACTATGTTCTTTAATCTTCTTTAAGCGCAGCGGAGCAACTGTGTCTAAAGTGCTGGAAAAGAGAGAGTTAAAAGTTTCTGTTGCAATATCAAGTTCTTCTAAGCTATCCGGGATGCTAAGATGATGAAACTGATTAGGAAGATTATTGATAAAGCAATCTTTAGTAGCAGAAGTAATCGGTCTAACATATTTATAACACGGAGTCGGCTTTGCAGCCTTGGCTAAATGTAATTTACACGAGACTAGATAGTGATCTGAGATGTCATCACTCTGTTGCAGTATTTCAACGGCATCAACATCTATTCCATGTGATAGTATTAGATCTAGAGTATGATTACGACAATGAGTCGGTCCTGACACGTGTTGTCTAACTCCAATTGAGTTTATAATGTCTTTAAATGCCAATCCCAATGCATCTTTTTCATTATCTATGTGTATATTAAAGTCACCAACAATTAGTACTTTATCTGCAGCCAATACTAATTCTGATAGAAAGTCCGCAAATTCTTTGATAAAGTCTGTATGGTGCCCTGGTGGCCTGTATACAGTAGCCAGCAGAATTTTCAAACGTGATTTATCGTTTACACTATATATTTTTACATTAAGCACCAACACTTCAAAAGAATTATATTTACAACTAGATTTCTTAGTGGTTTTGAAAATATTACTATAAATTACAGCAACACCTCCTCCTTTGCGTTTCAGACGAGGTTCATGTTTATAACCGTAATCTTGTGGGGTTGACTCATTTAAAGCAATGTAATCGTTTGGTTTTAGCCAGGTTTCTGTTAAACACAGCACATCTAGGTTATAATCTGTAATCATATCATTAACTATTAGCGCTTTTGAAGTAAGAGATCGAATATTCAGCAACCCAAGCTTTATCATTTGCTCATTTGTATTACATCTATTTTTTATTTGTTGAAGATCAATTAAATTTTTAACCTTAGATGGGTTTGAACGTATTTTTGATTTCCAAGTTCGGGGAACAGACACAGTCTCTATATGATGATATCTAGGTGAAAGAGGCTCTATGTGATGGGATTTATCTGACCTTGGTGACGTGAGGCCGCTAGCAGACGGTCGGTTAAGCCAGTCTGTCTGCTTCCTGACCTGAGGCCCAGATTGTCATGTTTTATCTCTAAGACTATGCGCCAAATTACTAGAGAGAAGAGCAGCACCATCCCAGGAGGGATGAATACCATCTCTTTTCAACAGGTCAGGTTTGCCCCAAAAACTTTTCCAATTGTCTATGAATTCTATATTATTTTGTGGACACCACCCAGACAGCCAGCCATTGAGTGAACACAATCTACTAACTATCTCATCACTCCGGCGAACAGGAAGGGGGCCAGAGCAAATTACAGTGCTTGACATCGTACTTGCAAGTTCACACACCTCTTTAATATTAATTTTGGTGATCTCCGACTGGCGGAGTCGAACATCATTAGTGCCGACGTGAATAATAATCTTAGAGAATTTACGTTTAGCATTAGCCAGCACTCTCAAATTTGCTTTGATGTCAGGCGCTCTGGCTCCCGGCAAACATGTGACTATGGTGGCTGGTGTCTCTATTTTCACGTTCCGTGTAATAGAATCGCCAATAACTAGGGCACAATCAGAATAATTCTCAGTGGGTGTTTCACTGAGCGGGGCAAATCGATTTGTTATCGGAACGGAAAAGTGGTTTTTTGATCCGCGACTAGAGCGATCCCTCACTGTCACCCATCTGCCCTGCTGCACGGGCTCTACTTCAGCCGGAACCGACTCATGTAAAGAGTTCATTAGGCTAGGCGCATCCAAAATAGTATCTAAAGCTCTAGCACTCTTCTTACTATTCTCGATTAAAGTTTGGATGCGTGTCTCTAGTTCTGAAATCTTCTCCGTCAGCCTGACTGTCTCCTTGCATTTATCACATATAAATCCTATATTGCCGACAGAGAAGGCTATGGTAAACATGTGACATGAAGTGCAGGTGACAATAACAGGAGAAGACATTACTCACCGTGTTTGTTGACTGATTCTTACTCACCTGGGCTTTTATGAACTCAAAGGCGCGGGCGCGCGAGAGAAAAATAAATAACTGAGCGCACGGGTGGTGCGTTAAAAGGCTAGCGAGTTAGCGTGTTGTGCTGACAATAACGGAAGCTAGCAATGTCAGGTTAATCTGAGATGTTGAGTAAGCTGTATTTAGTAGTATAAACAACTAGAATTTATAATAAATGATGGTTCAAAACAGAAAGAAATACGAAGCTAATACGAGGCTTAGACGCAGCAAACAAACTCACAGCAGCAGCAGTCACAGCGAGGCAGACAGGAGCAATCGATCACAGGAGCAATCGATCAAATTGCAAAGCAATCGATCAAATTTAGCCTGCTCGATCGTGTCTAATACTCCTTTTGGGATGTTAGCGGGTACGCGTTGATGGCTCACACATGTAGGGACCAAAACTCCGGGCGAGGATCAAAATCGAGCCCCTGGCCTGAGAGAGGAGGTCCCTCCTCACTGGTATCGGCCATGGAGCAGTGCTCGTCAGCTGCATCAGTACTGGAAACCATGCTTGGTTTGTCCAGAACGGAGCCACGAGTAGCACTGAGCATCCGCTTTTCCTGATTCGCTCCAATACCTGAGGTAAAAACGAGACAGGAGGAAAAGCATAGAGCGGGCAGCGGGGCTAGACGTGGGCCAGCGCGTTCTTGCTCTCGGAGAAAAATTTCGGACAATGAGCGTTTTCCTGAGATGCAAACAGGTCTATTTTTGCTCTGCCGAATGTCCTCCACAGCAGTTGTACTGTCTGTGGGTGTAGAGACCACTCTCCCGTAGGAACATTTTTCCGTGAGAGTCTGTCTGGGCCGATATTTAGGTCCCCTGGCACGTGTACTGCTCTCAGCGAGCGCAGGTTATGCTGTGCCCAAACCAGGAGGTGTTCCGTTAACCTGTAAAGGTTTCGGGATTTGACACCGCCCTGGCGATTTATGCAGGCCACTACTGACATGTTGTCCGAACGGACCAGGATGTGATGTCCTTTTATCCGGGGACAAAAGCGCCTCAGCGCGTAGTCCACTGCCAACATTTCCAGGCAGTTTATGTGTGGGAGCCTTTCCCGTTCTGACCACTGGCCAAAGAACGGTCTGCCCTCGAGCAACGCTCCCCAGCCTGAGGTGGATGCGTCCGTAGACACCACCTTCACGCTCGAGGAAGTCCCCAGGCTTACACCTGACTGGTACCAGTCTGTCGCACTCCATAGTATCAGAGCTGACACGCATTCCTGATAGACCTTGAGGCGACAAAGACCGGAGACCCATGCTCGGCGCGGCACTCGCGCTTTCAGCCAGAACTGCAGCGGGCGCCTGCGCAGCAGGCCCAGCTGTAGTACTGATGATGCTGAGGCCATGAGACCCAGCATCCTCTGAAACTTCCTGAGCGGAACTATGGAGCCGCTGCAGAAGGTTTTTTTTCATGTGCAGAATGCCCAGTCTGCGCTGTGATGCGCATAGACAGCGAGTCCAGTTCTGTGCCCAGATAAGATATTTTCTGACTGGGAGACAGTGAACTTTTCGCCCAGTTGACTCTGAGACCTAAAACCTCGAGGTGATAGAGTAATATGGTCCTGTGCTGTACAAGCTCTGATCGCGATTGGGTTAGAATCAGCCAATCGTCCAAGTAATTCAGAATTCGTACGCCTCGGAGTCTCAAGGGTGCCAGCGCCGCGTCCATGCACACTGTAAACGTACGAGGTGCTAGAGACAGGCCGAACGGGAGGACTGTATACTGATACGCCTGGCCCTCGAAGGCGAATCTCAAGAATCGCCTGTGACGTGACGCAATTTGTATTTGGAAATACGCGTCTTTCAGATCTATTGACATAAACCAGTCTCCTCTGCGAATGTGCGCGAGGATTTTTCTGGTCGTGAGCATTCTGAACTTGCGCTTCATAAGCACTTTGTTCAGCTGCCTCAGATCTAAAATGGGTCTGAGACCCCCGTCTTTCTTTGGCACCAGGAAATACTTCTTCGTGAAGCTCAGGAAGAAAAGGCGTGAGTCGTGAGGACGGCGAAGTACGGTCCCCTGCAGAAAGCAGCCATCCAGCCGGTTAAGCGCAGGTTCCTCGGGCGCCGACCACTCGAGGCCGAGGCTCGCAACGGCCTGCGTGAGCAGACGCATCAGCTCTGCTTCTATGCTGGCCTTTCCTCCTCGACGTTCACGAGCGATCCACAGAGCTCGCCCATCCCTCGCTACCCGAAGCGAGGAGAGAACAGCAGTCGTCCTCCACAGACGCGGCTTCACCCTCATCGTCCATAACGGACGCGGCGGCAAACAGTGCCCGTTGTCCGTCGGTCAGAGAGTCCAGCGAAGCGGGCGGAGAAGCTGGCGGCGGCAGCGGCGAGCTCCTCATGGTGGAGGGAGGTTCCGGGTTCCGCTGAGCGGGCGGAAGTGCAGCTTCAGTGAACGAAGCCAGGCGAGTCCGCAGAGTCACCATAGACATCGTCTCACAGTGATGGCAGCCTCCATCGGTGAGAGCTAAGCTGCGTGGTCCTCACCCAGGCAGGAAACACATATCACGTGGTGGTCCCCGTCACTGAGTGGAGCTCTACACGAGCCACAGTTACGAGGCATCTTTAAAAAGACGTTCGGCTCTTTTAGTGTGGGAGAAAAAATGTGTGACGCAGCGGCGAACACACACACAAAACACACACTTTGAAAGGATATAGAATTCCAGGCCGGATAGCGATGCAGGGAACGGCGGCTGAAGGCGGCGAGATGTCGACCAGCGGCTTCAGTTGAGAAGGCACGTCCTGCAGTGATGCTTCTCGACGGCTGTGGCGGCTTCCTCTCAGGATCCAGCGATGTGGGAGCTTCCGGCTTGTCTCTCATACTACGCCGGTGTGCACGTGGTGTGGTAGGTGACGGGAATGAACAGTGCCGAAGCTGATCTCTGTGTACTACCTTCAAAGTACCCCCTTTTTCTGGTTTAATAGTAAACACAGGTATGTCTGAGTGGTTTTGCTTTATTACTATGTATGGTATGTCTTCCCATTTATCCTGAATTTTGTTTCTACCCCTGTGTTTATGATTACGCAGTAGCACCCGATCTCCAGGCCTCACAAGAGCTCCGTGATATATGTGTTCTTCAGAGCAATCCTTCAGGTAAATTAATCTAGCAATCTAAAAATGTCAATAATATATTTGTCTAGATGAATTATGGTAATTAAGGCCCATATTGGACATTTGTTTGTTTTTATGTTTGTTTGTTTGTTTGTTACATTGTAAATACTGCTCAGATTGTGACAAATAAATGACATGATCTGATAACTGTTACGGAATCAGACTCATAAAACAGAGATTAAGCAAACTGGATGCATATTCACATCCATCCCTTCAGGCGGCCAGGACGGAGACAGCCTTTCAGGCAGCCAGGGCGGAGACGGGCCTTCAGGCGGCCAGGGCGGAGACGGCCCTTCAGGCCGCCATGGCGGAGATGGCCCTTCAGGCGGCCAGGGTGGAGACGGCCCTTCAGGCGGCCATGCCGGAGACGGCCCTTCAGGCGGCCAGGGCGGAGACGGCCCTTCAGGCGGCCATGGGCAGAGATGGCCCTTCAGGCGGCCAGGGTGGAGACGGCCCTTCAGGCGGCCATGGCGGAGATGGCCCTTCAGGCGGCCAGGGCGGAGACGGCCCTCCAGGCGGCCATGGCGGAGGCGGCCCTTCAGGCGGCCAGGGCGGAGACGGCCCTTCAGGCGGCCATGGTGGAGACGGCCCTTCAGGCGGCCATAGCGGAGATGGCCCTTCAGGCAGCCAGGGCTGGTACTTCCTCAAGGAACACGTGGTGGCAGTAGATAGAAATCGCCTGAAGAGTAGATCGTCCAGACCCATCCAAAAGAGGGATTTGAGGGTTGCCTCTTTCCAGGACACCTGTTGAATGAGGTGGAGGAATTCCTCAATGTGAGTTTGAAATGGCCGGTGGTCCTGGAAGATGGTAAGTAGCAGATCGGCTGGGTCTAGGGGACTAAGGAGGATGCCTATATTGTTGTCTATCAGTAATCGGTCCGGTCTTCTGTTACGGTATCAGACTCATAAGAAAGAGATTAAGCAAACTGGATGTTTATTTGGACAACAACTGAGCGAGTGAACTGGAAGCAGGTGAGTAGTAGGTGCAATGATGATTTGGAGAGTCAGATGCTGGCAGTGAATGGATTGTATCTTCTTAAAGGAATGTTGATGGATCGATGA
Organism: Phoxinus phoxinus; assembly: GCF_949152265.1. NCBI lineage: Eukaryota > Metazoa > Chordata > Actinopteri > Cypriniformes > Leuciscidae > Phoxinus > Phoxinus phoxinus. The sequence goes on from NC_136879.1 coordinate 12,666,962, forward strand.
AGGCGTGGAAGGATGGAATACTGATCGCTGGAGACTTTGGAGACACGGAGGAAGGAGGAGACACTGGGAGAATCACACAGAGGAGACTGGAGACAGGATGCTGGAGAATGACGCTGGAGTGAATATTGGAGAGAGATTGTGGCGATGTCAGGTAGGTCGTTGCACGGAAGGTAAGTAGTCCTCTTCATACAAACAAGCGAGACCGGACCGTAAACAGAAGTGAAGAGTGGTGGTCCGTCCCAATTTGCATACTATCCATCCTAAATAGTATTCAAAAATAGAATTAGTATATCCCAAATCGTAGTATGTCGAAATGAGTGTTCCAAAGATACCTGGATGGTCTACAATTTCCAGTCAGAATCCGAAGTGCAGATCGATGAACACTCTAATGGCTAATATTGCCCACAACCCATCGCGCAATGGACGAGGATTCGGTTAGAACTACAAACACGAGTGAAAAGTGTTAAAAAAAAAACACAGACATGAAGGGACATAATCTGTTACGGAATCAGACTCATAAAACGAGTCCGGCGGTTTAGATAAAGGGGTTTGAGTGATTAATTATCAGTATCTAACCTGACACAAATTTATTTATTCAATGTTGTCTACATTATATTGCATCTGCAGCAGCATTGTGAACTTTTGTAAAGATACGTTTAGCCATTAACTTTTAAATGCATCATTACATTCAAATTGCAAGCACACGAGGAGAGTCTCCGCATGAAAAACCCGCGACTGGCAGATGAACGTGCTACTACATTTCTCTCCGAAACGGTAGGAAATTAAATTCGATTGAATGGAGGATTTTAACTGTGACAAGATGATTGACAGGGCAGTTTACGGTGACAGGATGCACGCGACAGATCTGTCCGTTCAAGATGACGAAGAAGTATGTCCCAAAGCTTGCCTACTCTACACTCAAATGTATTGAATTTAATATTTATTTGTCATTGTAACATGTACAACAAAATTAAGTACAGTCCTTGTCAAGTGCCAAAACATCTAAAAAATAAACTACTACTACTCCATACATATTACTACTAAAAACACGTAGGAGACACACCCATGCAGACATCCACATTTAAAAGTTGCACATAGCCCTTTTGAGATCAATGGTGGGGACTATAATTTAGCAGCTTTATTTAATATACTTATGGCTGCTGGATAAAAGCTGTTTTGTAGTCTATTTGTTCTTGTTTTCATGGACCTATCTCCTGCCTGACGGCAGTAGTCTGAACAGCGTGTGATGAGTCCTGTATTATGATTTTGGGCTTTTTGATGCAGCGGGAGCTGTGACGTTCTTCCGGAGAGGGGACAACCAGTGATTTTCTGTGCTGCCTTTATGACACCCTGGAGCTTTTTCCTCTGTGCCACAGTGCAGCTTGAAAACCACACACGGAGACAGTATGACAGGATGCTCTCAATTGAGCAGTGATAGAAGGACACCAGCAGTTTTTTGGGGATGTTATTCTTCCTGAGAACTCTTAGGAAGTAGAGTCTCTGCTGGGCCTTCTTCACTAGCTCAGTGGTGTGGACGGCACAGGTCAGGTCCTCCATGATGTTGAGTCTCAGGAGGCGGAAGTCAGAGACCCTCTCTACACAGGTTCCGCCTATGAACAACGGCTGGATAACAGTTTTCTTCCTCCTGAAGTCCACAATGAGCTCCTTGGTTTTTGATGTATTGAGGAGCAAGTTGTTAACTTATGTACTAATTCTTCACAAAAAGAGTACATACTTTTAGGGCGTATAATGCTGGGCGTACACCAAAGGATTTTCACAGTCCCAGACTAAAGACCGGCAGCCTTTAGGAATCTTAATGGAGTCTCGGCGCGCTCCCGTCGTCTCGATCGTTAAATGTGAGGGGATAATCTGCAGTCGGCGACCCGATTTATGCCAGTCTTTCTCTAGTCTTTCATATCAAACATGTTTGATATTATCGCAAGTCCTAGCGTAGTCATAGTGATGGAAACAGGAAGCCATCAGTCACAAAGAAACATGTCGACGGACGTGGAAACACAACGAGCGCCAAGTAGGCGAAAATGGACCGTGGATAAAGAGGAGCGCCTTGTCGAGCACGCAAATGCGTCTCTATAGCACGCAGTGTGTTTATCGTGCAATTTATACGCGAAAATGAGATTTTACGTGGATATGATATGCAGTTTTGCGCGTGCATATGATACGCACTTTATTGCGTGATATACACACGCACCCCACAGCACTAATCCTTCCCAAGCGTATAATACATACACACACACCCCACCCCACTAATCCTACCCAAGCGTATAATACACACGCTCCCCACCCTAAACCTACCCATGTGCTATCCATGCGTATACTATGCACGTAAAAACTCATTTTCGCGTATATATTTCACGATAAACACACTGCGTGCTGTATAGACGCATTTGGTGTGATCGGGTTGAGGCAGAGCAGCCGTGTCTTTTTGATGTAAACTGCCATTTATACCACGACAGAGTGGAAAAAGAAAAGAAGTGGACCGATATTGCCGAAGCCATCGACATGCCTGCATTTAAAATTATACCCTTTCAAGACATTTAGTTCAAACTATTGTTCTCATCATATAATGATATAGATTCATATAACCCCCATATACAGTCATGTGAAAAAGTTAGGTCATCCCATTAAATAGTCAACTCTTTATTAAGAGATGTTCACATAATGTCTAATTTGATTTTTTTTCCTGGAAAAGAAAGTGATTTATTGTAATTAAACAATATAAATGAACATATTTTTACTCATCAAAAAAAAAATATGCATAAAAATGCCTATTTTAATGGAGGAAAAAATTTGTTGTAGTCTTGTAAATAGTGTCACTACAAGATTTAGTGTTTGTAAAATCTTTAGTCTGAGACTGTGAGTCTGTGAAACCAAGTCTTTAGATGTGAGCTGATAATCTTATAAAGTCTTTTCTAAATCTTTTCAAAGTCTTTAGGTGTACAGAAGGCATAAGTATGGGATGCAGAGTCTTTATAGAGGTGGGGATGATGAGGTGCAGGTGTGTGTGATTAGGAATGACGTGCAGATGGTAACAGAGGAGAGTGATGGGAAATGGAGTGCAGGAACCTGGCAGATCTGTAATAAGAACATAATATTTAAAAACCATATCATCCCTTTAAATAGTTGGTTGAAAGCCACTTTTCAACGTTGCTTCCCCAATACTGGTCAAGATTAAACATATGAGTACAGTGTCAGGCAGCATGAAAGATAAGTGGGAACAAGAGACAGAAAGAGTCTGTGCAGGAAGGGTGGGTAGCGTGGACGATAGAGAGCTTTCCAAAAAAAATCTTCTCTTAGAAAATCCCTCCTTAAATTCCTGTCGATGAGTCAGCCTTGACCATGCTTTCAAACATAAGCCAGACACACATACACTGACTCATAACACGGATATCACCTCCAGTCTTAAATGTTTTCATCAATACCAGATTTTAAGTACATATTACATTCAAGAACATCCCTCCCTCTGATCTGCTCCTTTGATGTGAAAACTGTGGTTTCCTCTCTCAAAGATCAAAAGATACATCACTTTGAACCTTCATATATAAATGCCAAGATCTTCTACTTTCAACACTAGATATGTGAATGAGACAGACTAATTCTGTAATAGATAATAATGTCATCAATTTAAAAAAATTGTCATCCAGTGAACAAGTGTGTGGTCTTGTTTTTTTAATCATTTTTATTTTGCATTCTCGTTCCTTTACCTTTTTCTTCCCCTATCATACTGAGTTATGTAAAGGTGACAAAGGGTTAGGGAGCATCTTCAAAGTGGCACTTTGATTTGAAAAGAGAAAAAGACAGGCACATAGACAGATTAGGGTTATGAAGAAGACATGCTGTGCTCAACTGAATAGGTTTGTGATAGTTATCTTCCAGGTGTGAAAAGAAAGAGAAAAGGGAAGGAAATCCCTCCGGGGAAAAAAAAAGCAGATTTGCAGGTCTAATTATATGATGTTTAGGAAATGTTAGATATGGTTTTTGTTATTGTTATTCAGTTTTATTTTGTGCTAATGTTGACATGTTTGTCACATGCAAATGTAGAAATGTAGCAGCTGTGGCCAAAAGTATTGGCAGTGACATACATTTTGTTTGCTGCTAAAATATTTATTGATAATTTTTTTCACATGTTCTTATGGTATACTGGAAAACAATGATAAGAATTTCATTAAAGCTTTTATTGGCAAAAAAAACAACAACAACAACAACATTCAATATATGCAAAGTGTTGAGCTATGACTGATGGCCATCCATTCTCTCTCTCTCTCTCTCTCTCTCTGTTTTTTTTTCTAATTAAGCAAAACAAAACAAACATTCACAAAAGTAAATACAGGACTTGAGAATTCATATACCAGACAAACAAGCTAACTTACAAAAAAAAAAGAGGAAACCAATAAACAAAGAGTAAACTAAATTAAATTAAATTAAAACCGTGTGAAATGCACACGTATTGAAAGTACGGTCTTATTGTTCTTTTTTTATATAATTCCAAACTAGTTAATTTGATACATATAGAGGAAAGAAGAAGAAACAAAGAGAAGGGCAATATTAACAGTCATGACTAAAATAAATACTATGGCTATCCATTCTTGCCTTATTAGTGCTCACAATTTACACATTAGTGATGACAATTTGTAAACTCCTGCTTGTCCAATAGGCTTTTGAGGATTGACCACAGGTTCTCTATGGGATTAAGATTTCCTGGCTATGGATCTAAACTTTAAATGTAATGATCTCCGAGCCACTGCATTATCACTCTTGCCTTGTGACATGGTGCTCCACCATGCTGGAAAATGTACATATTATCACCAAACTGCTCCTGGGTCATTGGGAGAAGAAGCTCTTGCAGGATGTTTTGATGCTATCCTTTATTCATGGCAGTTTTTGAGAGAGAGTCACTCCCTAGGATGAAAAATAACCCCACACATGGATGGTCTCTGGATGCTTCACTGTTTGAACCACACCGCAGTGTTCACCTTTTCTTCTCCAGACAATCCATTTTCCAAAAGTCCCAGTTGGAAGAGAGCTTCATCAGAGAAAGTAACTTTTCACCAGTCTTCTGCTGTCCAATCCTTGTAATTTCAGTCTCTCCTTGCCCTTGGTGCTTTTCTTGAGAGAAGGGACTTCTTCGCAGGCCCTTGCCCTGAAGTCTTGTCCTCACACCACCTGCTGCCAGTATGAGTAATTTCACTGCTGTAGCGACTCCTCATGAGGAGACGGTCCTGGGGCCTCATTTATAAAACTGTGCGTAGGATCCTCACTAAAAGTGTACGCGCGCCCAAAAGCCAAAAATGGCGTGCGCAAAAAAATATTCAGACTTATAAAACCGTGCGTACGCCAGAACCTGCGCAGGATTCACTTTATAAATCCCACTCAGCGGAAGATTGTGCGCACATGCGTCTCCTCCCCGAAATAACCATATATGAGCTTACAACGCCTAGTTTTACTATGCATATCCTCATCTGCATATCATTTGCATATGATTATTCATTCACGTGATAACATGTTTAACGGTACAAGACATTAGGAAAATATGAAATACGGATGTGCCTTCACATTACATTACATTCCACTGGCCAAATTGTATTTTTAATTGATTTATATTTCTAATGGAAACAGATAGACCTTGTTGTGCATTATATTTGCACAATCTGCAATTATCATGATAAGCAATTATCTCTGTAGTTAAAACATTAAAACACAGCATGCCAAAGGAAAAGTGTTCAAAAGCATCGCATCCACAACAAATATTTATAGGCTATTTATTGAATATATATATATTTTAACTTTTCAGTAAATGTCATGTAGTTTAAGTGTTTAACTCCATTAATGAGAATGGCATATTTAATCTAAATGTTTATAGGCCTATCAGAAGTAAAACATAGTTATTGTGAACATGCACTGTAGCCTATTTATGATTAGGACTCATAATGAAGATTTACAGTTTTACTTCATCTGTCGTTAGATTTGCGTCAGTTTCACCAAACGGCCCAACGCGCTCGCTGGCGCGGACATTTAAGGTGTGGATATTTGCTTCAAGTGATAGGCTTGGTGAGTGAAATTATATTTGTATTATCTTTCTGTATATGTATACATTTATTTCGATTTTCTAAAAGTGACCAAAAAGACATTTAACTCCAGCTCACCATCGGTGTCGCCAAACTGCTCCGTCTCCAAAGCGTTCGTACGCATGGGTCAGAGTTTGCGTGCAGGTGCGCACATTTTCCCATCAAGTTTGTTTTTATAAATCACAACTTATGCGTCGGAAGGTGCGTACGCCTCTTTCTGGGCCGGTTTTGTGCGTACGCAACGGTTATAAATGAGGCCCCTGGAGCTTGCTGGACACTCTGGGACTTCTTGAAACCTTCTTCACTGCAGTTGAACCTCTCTCCTTGAAGTTCTTGATTATCTGCACTGTTAGCCCTTACTGTAGAAAACGACCAAATTCTTACAATATCATACCATTTTCCATTAAAACAGTAATATACAGGAATATACCTACAGGAATATACTGTGAATTAACAGCGCTCAAATTCGACACTCAGAGGCCGTTTTCCCAATCACACCATATACCCTCATTCACTATTCCCCACATTAGTTCACTAGTATAGTCCACTTGAATGAAAAGAAGTGAGTGAATTGAGACACTGATGAACACCTGATAAGCAGAATCACTGGAGGACAGAGAAACAAGAACAGAACAAAGAGAAACACAAGAACTACAACTGACTTCCAGCCACACTGAGTGTGAAACCAGTTTACAAACCAGTTTAACATTATTTATTTCACACATGTACAAAAGTTATTGTTGAGAATGAACAGGGATTTAGTTAATAATAAAGTTTGTTGTCACCATGATGGAGATCAGTATTTGCTTTAGTTGGTCTCTTGTACCTTGACTTAAAAGGTTATTCCATTTCTCTCTGGCTGCTGTGACAGTGAGTTTATAAAGCACATTTGTTACGGCAATAAAAAGTCAAGAGGAAGTTGATCAGGTGTTTTTGGTTTTGTGATGATGTCATAATCATCCATGAGTGAGTTTCTGCTCTTTTTTGCATGTGAGCTATGAATTTACGGGTGGTAATTTACAACATAAAATCCATCAATATTTCTGTAATCAGTTCAACTGAAGAATATTGAAATCATATAGTGCATTAAAATTTTATTAACTCTTGCTTGACTCTGGCACACACAGACATCAACAATCAGCGTATGAATCTCAACAATGGTGACGATCAAAAGTTTCATGTCGCAATGCATGCTGGGTTCCAGGATAGTATAAAACTCCCAGTATGCTCTGCTGCATGAATAATAATAAAAATATATATATTTTCACCATTGTTGAGATGCATGTTCTAATTTGTGATATCTCTGTGTTTCTGCACGACAGTGTAGCTCTGTTATTTTTGGATATACTTGTGTTAAAAATAAATTAGTCATCTTTGCTGTTGTTTCACAGTGATGGTAATGTAACACTTTTGATTGAGAATTAAAATCAGAATGAGTGAGAATTAACTTCTTAGCAAATGAGCAGGCTATATGACGATTCTGTCATGATAGTGAATATAACCACAATCATTCACAAACTGTGTGTGTGTGCACAAGTGTGACTGGCAAAAACACAGCTCAAGCAGCAAGAGAAAAACTAATGTTTTAGCATCAGCAACCCAACTAAAGCAAACACTGATCTCTATAATGGTAACATTTTCAATTAAACATCTCAATAACTACTTCTGTAGATGTATGACAGAAATAAAGTCCTACTGGTTAATAATACGTGTAATAATGTGTAATGGCTGGAAGTCAGTTGTAGTTCTTGTGTTTCTCTATTTTTTGTTCTTGTGTTCCTCTTTCCTTCAGTGATTCTGCTTGTTAACAGCAGGTGTTCATCACTAATGCTCAACAATCACTTACATATTCACTTAATTATCTCACTGCAACACTGCGTCAATGTTACTTTTTACTCTTTGTAGTGTGGATTTTCCTGTGGGGTTGAAAGGGTTAACAGTGTAAGATAAAAAGACACACCCACGAAATGTATTTTAACAGTGATAAACTGTAAGTTATAAAACAGCTTTATACTGGCAACACTGTTGCCAGTAGTTTACTGTAAAATGTAGTTTTTGGGTCACCATTGTCCTGAAGAGTAGAGCCTGTGCTTCAGTCCAGCAGAAGAACTAGAAACATCGATGATACGCTGCATGTTGCTTTATTTAACAGGGTGTAATTGCTAGTCAAGTGGAAATATTTTCTATGTACTTAAGTTTTTTAATGGTTTCTAATGAAAGTTCATAATAACTCTTTGCTCATGTATTTAATGCATTATACATTTTAGTAAATACATTTAAATGACAGTTGGTCAATTTAAGGCAGTCGGTTTCTGCAAGTGAAAATAGTTTTAACTCGAGTTTTAATTTAGTGCATTTTACAGTAACAACCTGTATATTACAGTAAAATAATGTAGATTACAGTAAAGAACTGTACAATTAACAGTAAATTACTGGCAACAAAAAAACCCGGTAAGGTCTAACAGTGTGCTAAATGGTTCTTTCAGGTGCAATATTCTTTGCAGCAATTTCCTTGCATGTGAATCCATTTTAATGCAAGGCAATGATGGCTGCACGTCTTTCTTTGGAGTGAACCATTGCTGTTACCAGAACTGGGCACCAGAATTTAACCATTAATATTTTCACGCATAGAGATTAAGTTGGATGTTACTATGGCAGAGTTATGTTATCTTATGGAAAAATAAATTGTTGTTTCTCTGGATTAGTCAATCATATACTGATATACAGACTAAGGAATTTACAATCCTTCGCACCAAGTGAGGCACACTGAAAAGTGGCGCCAAAATATTTTGATCGCCCCTGGTGGCTGGCTGCTGTATAGGTCATAAACCCCGCCCTCTCAATGTAATCGAATTGGGCAAGCCAAATAAAAAAAACCAGTTACACTTTAAATATTTTTTCCAAAGATGGTTGGACGCTTGTTTTTTTTGTTTTGTTATTTGATACTATAAATATTATTATATTTGATGCTCCACCTCAGATCATTACTGCGTAGACTTAGGCTCCAAATGAGATAGATGGCGCAAGATGGCAACGGTTATATTCTATAGTTATATAGATATTTTGGCTTCATTTTTCTATAGTGAAAGGAAGTGGAGATATCCCCATCTTTTCTTGCTTTCTTTTTTTTACAGTCTATGGTTTACACTTAAAGGAACAAGCCGACTTTTTGGGACTTTAGCTTATTCACCGTATCCCCCAGAGTTAGATAAGTCCATACATACCCTTTTCATCTCCGTTCGTGCCGTAACTCTGTCTGACGCACCCACTGCTAGCCTAGCTTAGCACAAAGACGATGCACTGCTACTTGGGCGGAGTGATTAGCGCAACACTCTGAGCGAACTCTCTCACCACAGTGCTTCTCAGGTGCGGCAAGCAAATCACTCCGCAGAAGTAGCAGTGCTTCGCCTTCTGGGAATATAGTTCCCAGTATGTATACGGTTAGAAGATGGCTGTGTCTCATGTGGCCTTGTTATTTGTACACGCTGTGACTATACAAATCACAACATTTAAATAGGAAAATGTTGGCGTTATTTTGTCACTTGTCACTATTTTGTCACTGGGAGCAGTATGCTAACTGGAGCCATTTACCTCCAGTCTTTGTGCTAAGCTAGGCTAGCGGTGGGTGCGTCAGACAGAGTTACGGCACGCACGGAGATGAAAAGGGTATGTATGGACTTATCTAACTCTGGGGATACGGTGAATAAGCTAAAGTCCCCAAAAGTCGGCGTGTTCCTTTAAGATAAGAATGATGGAGAAGCATTTCCTGTAATGGAGGTCAGTGTATGTTTGAACCCCCTGTTTGTTCTCCACAAGAGGTGGTGTTGTCCTGTCAAAAGGCAAAATGCATCTTTTGTTTATGTTGTCAACAAAATCCTGATCACATTGAAGTAAAACTTTTCCACACCATTGCGTGGAAAGGGGTTGCCATCCTGTTTGCCTGCTGTCCATTATTGTATACATACAGTTAAAACATTTCCCCAACAGAAGTGTTTTTCTTGGAATCTATGTGTTTTGCAATGCAGCAATGTTGTTCCAGTATATCAGTTTTCATGTGGTGGGTTTTTGAAAAGGCATACTCCCTTTCCGTTCCAGTGAAGTGTCCTCAACAATGTGCTTTTAATTTTTCTCTGTGGTCTGAGATCTGGAATGATGGAATTGTGGGTGTCATTTTTTATGACTTAAAACCAAGAAAAACTAACAATCACTTATTTTTAGCATGACAAACATATGCTCACTTTGTGTTTTCTTGTAAAAAACAAAATATAGTTCAAATGTATTTAGCAGTAAAACATGAATTTGTCTTTTATGTTAGTTTTTACAGGCACATGATTTGTCTAACAGAAGGGTGGATTTAAGAACACATGGGAATTTAATTATTATTAACTGTTTATTTTGATGCAAACCCTTAAAACAGATCGCTGTTCATGTACTGTATTAACATTACTCAATACAAATAGCTTTAAAATAGTGCTTGTTGGACTCATTAGGAAGCATGGCATTACTGTTATGCTGATGATACTCAGCTCTATATTTCTTCACGCCCAGACAAAACTTACCAATTCACAAAATTAACGGAATGCATAGCTGATATAAAAAACTGGATGACTAGCAATTTGCTACTTAATTCTGAAAAAACAAAAATAGATTCTAATTATTGGACAAAAAACTTCCACACGTAATAACCTAGAATACTGTCTAACACTTGATGGCTGCTCTGTTAAGTCTTCGTCGTCGGTTAGGAACCTGGGTGTGCTCTTTGATACCAATCTTTCATTTGAAAGTCACGTGTCTAGTATCTGTAAAACCAAATTTTTTCTTCTAAAAATATATCTAAATTACGTCATATGCTCTCAATGAAAAATTCAGAACAATTAGTTCATGCGTTCATGACATCAAGGCTAGATTATTGTAATGCTCTACTGGGTGGTTGCACTGCACGCTTAAAGGTGAACTATGCAGCTTTTTTACCTTAACCGAACTTTACTTTACGTAAAAAAGAAATCTGCTAAAATTATGTAATTATTGCGCTCCCTCATGCTGTTCGAACCTGAATGAAGAAGACGTTGTAAAGAATGTCCCGTCTGCTTTGATGTTGTTGATCTACTAGCCTCGACAATAATTTTTTCGACAGTGTTGTCAAATATCTATTCCGGAGCTGTAGGGAAAGCTCTATAGAGAAATCTGTGAACAAAAAGTGAGAATACAGCGAAGAAATTCCTGAACCTGCATAGCCCTGCTTTAATAAACAAACTACAGCTTGTCCAAAATGCAGCAGCGCGAGTTCTTACCAGTATGACCATATTAGTCCAGTTCTGTCAACACTGCATTGGCTCCCTATTAATTATCATATACATTTTTAAATATTGCTGATCACTTATAAAGCACTAAATGATTTAGCTCCACAGTACTTGAGCGAGCTCTTAACGCATTATAGTCCTTCACGTCTATTGCGATCTCAAAATTCCGACTGCTGGCATTCCTATTTAGATCCTTTTCCTATTTAGCACCAAAACTTTGGAACAATCTTCCTAACATTGTCCGGGAAGCAGACACACTCTGTCAGTGTATCACTGGACCTTTCCCCTTTGAAGGCCTCCCTCCCTTCCCTTTACCTTTGTACAGATAAAATGTTGTCAGGATAATTCCGGTTCACGTGGCTATGCGGAAGCGATCAAAAAATCTGTATTATAAATTTTTCAAGGCTTGTACCTTGGAACTTATTTCATGGTTTGCTGGCATTTCATGGCACTGTTTTGTGCAAATGAGCGGCCGGATCACATTAAGGGTTCTCTTACGAGAGGTTCTCTCGTACTGCGTAATGTAAAATTACGCACCGGGTAAAGTCTCTTTGCTCGAGATATTGAAGCCAAAAATTTATCCTTAAATTTGTATATATTGTCAACGCAGTGGAGCAGCAGGCAGACCTAGAGCGGGCTGTCTTGCGCGCTCATTGGCTGCCTCGCGGCAACTGCAGCAGCCTACCATTGAGCCGGGCGTGACGTCACGCCCAAGCGCCCTCACGCATCAAAGCCTGCAAAAATGGGAGTGGCTTAGCGTATAAAAGGACGGCTCAGGCTGCTTACATCTGATTTTCATCTCTTCAGCGAGCTCTACGCATCGCTGGACTCTGAGAGAAGCCGCCGCCGTCGAATCCAGCGACCAGCCAGCTTAGGAAAGTGTCTGAAGAAGCCGGCCGTCTTCGCCACCTTCAGCCATCCGTGCCTGCTACGCTATCCGGCGACAGAAAGTATCCTTTTAAAAGCTAACTCTCCGTGAGCTCGCCGCCACGACTCACGTGCTAAAAGAGCGAGGCGTTTGTTACCAAAACTAGGCCTCGAATGGTCTCCGCCAGAGGCGCCCGCGCCCAACAGGCTCGACGGGTGTTTTCTACCTAGCCGCCGCCTAGCGCCCGCTTCTAGGTCAGCACCCTTCCTGCCCATTCACTTCATATTTCTTTGGATAAAATCCTAATTTCTATTCATTATGCAATCTGATGAGAATAAAGGGGCTTAAACCACTGTCTGCCACTCTCTCTTCTGGGATTTTACAACATCAACACTGTTATTTTCAAGGTTTGCATTCTCGAGCCACCAGGCACTGTTGTATTGCAAATGAGTGACCGGATCACATTAAGGGTTTTCTGTTAGAACGGTGTTGTGTTAGCGGCCCCTAAGTTAATAACTAATGATCGTTGCAAAGGAAGTGAATCACTCAAAAGTAACTTTAGCTGGACAATAACTTTATTCTAAAGCAAAAACAATGTTACTTTAATTTCCTATCACTGCTTCAATCAATCAATCAACAATTGTTAAAAGCGCTATAGAAATGAATGTGATTTGACTTGACTTCCTGTTTATTACTGTGAAACAAAATAAATAAATAAATAAATGTGAATGAAAGAAAGAACATCCAAAGTACAAAACATTTCACTATATTGACTGTAAATAAAACTATAACATAATAAAATATGTATGATTAAGTTGCTTGAAGAACATTTAATTTTAAAAGCCATATAGAATACAGGGCTTTGTTTTGACAAAGAATGATATAGCATCTCTACCAGCATGGGATAGCTGAGATATGTCTAGCAGTAGTTTGTCTAGCACCATACATGACAGCAGTTTCTGGCCAGAAGTTTCAGAGATTTTTAGGGGCCATGCCCGTAGGGCAAGGCACCTATTGTATCCGTTAGTTTTATTAGGGGCCAAGCCCCGAAGGGGCTGAGGCACCTATTGTATCCGTTAGTTTTATTATTAGGGCCCAAGCCTTGAAAAGGCGAAGGCCCTATTGTTTTCCTCCGGATTATTATTATTATTATTATTATTATTATTATTATTATTTTTCTTACGACTATTCGGGCACTTTTGGGTCTCTTAACGTGCTCAAAAACTCTTGAAACTTTGCACAAATGTCAGAACCCGCGGCCATTAGGGCCGGGCTGAAGCTGGTACCCGGGCGTGGCAGGGGGGCTCGACAGCGCCCCCTGGAACGCGGTCCGAAAACTTGGTCCATAAATCAAACACGCTTGCGTGTAATAATATGAAACTCGGTACACTTATAGATCTCATCGGTTCATATATCCTTCGTGCTCTGACTTTTTACCCCAGCCCAACAGGAAGTCGGCTATTTGGCGTAGTTTAAAAAACACATGCAATGGAATTTAAAATACTCCTCCTAGAAAATTCAACCAATCACCACGAAACTCGGTGTGCATGAAGTCAAGACATGGAGGATGAAAAATTGCCAGGGGATTTTTGATATCTCGAACGGTTTGGCCGTGGCGAGGAAACGAATTTATGGCGAATATTGGAAACAGGAAGTGTGTTATAACATCCTCATACATTAACTGATCTTGATGAAACTTCAGCAGTGTGTTCGCTGTAAGAGGCCGATCACATGGATGTGACTATTGTGAGTCAAAGTTATAGCGCCACCAACTGGCAGCAGGAAGTGTGTTACTTTCAAAATGCTTTAAAATCACCCTCTTATTTTTACCCGATTTGCTTCAAACTTTATGTGTATAATGTAAACACACGGCAGATATAGACCTGTGAAAGGATTATTGATATCTTAAATACTGTTGCCATGGCAACGCAGCAAACTTTAATATTCTTTTTTAAAGTTTTTGAGACTCTTAGCATGCTTGAAATTGCATGAAACTCGACAGACACTTTACATTTATTGCCTAGTATACTTGTGCAAAGTTTCAGAAACGGGCGTGGTAAGGGGCTCAGTAGCGCCACCTTTAGTCAAAAATGGGGTATTAGTTTTACCTACAGTAACAAAAATCGGTATTTATATTTATCTCCCCGAGCCGGACAACTTTCTAATTTACAGTCATTAGCTCCGACCAACAGGAAGTCAGATATTTTGGTTTGAATGTGATTTGATGGGAATTTTGCCAGTCTCTCTCAGTGTCAGTGTGTGTGAGAGAGGAGGGGGGCTTTATTTTAACCCTTTCTCTGCTGTGTGGGACTTCTCGGGCACTTTTGGGGCCCTTAACGTGCTCGAAAACTCTTGAAACTTTGCACACAGGTCAGAACCTGCGGCCATCAGGGCCGGGCTGAAGCTGGTACCCGGGCGTGGCAGGGGGGCTCGACAGCGCCCCCTTTAACGGGGTCCGAAAACTTGGTCCATATATCAAACTGAATATTGCATGAATTAGTATGAAACTCGGTACACATATAGATCTCATCGGGCCGAACAACTTTCGTGCTCTAAGTTTTACGCCAGCCCAACAGGAAGTCGGCTATTATGGGTTGTATGAAAACGCACGCCCCTGGAATTTTATATACTCCTCCAAGAAATTTAATTTGATCTTCACCAAACTCGGTCAGCATGAAGTCAAGACATTGAGGACGCTAAATTGCGGACGGATTTTTGATATCTCGAATGGTTTGGCCGTGGCGAGGAAACGAAGTTATGGCGAGAAAAGAAAAACACAATGTGTTATAACGTCTTCATAGATTTATTGATCTTGATGAAACTTCAGCAGTGTGTTTGTTGTAAGAGGGCAATCACATGGATGTGACTATTGTGAGTCAAAGTTATAGCGCCACCAACTGGCAGCAGGAAGTGTGTTACTTTCAAGATACTTTTGACTAAAGTGGGGGGGTTATTTTTACCTACAGTCACAAAACTCGGTCTGTATATTATGCTTATCGATCCGGACAACTTTCTCTTTTACAGTCATAAGCTCCGACCAACAGGAAGTCAGATATTTTGGTTTGAATGTGGTTTTGTCTCTCTCTGACAGAGTTCCCCCTGCCATTCTCTCTGTGTGTGTGTGTGTGTGTGTGTGTGTGGGGGGGGGGGGGGGGGGGGGGGGAGGGGGAGGGAGGGAGGGCACACACACAGACAGCCCCCCCCCTTTTCTGTGTGTGTTTGGAGGGGAGCAGAAAGACTCACACTGATACAAGCTCTAAAGCAGACTTCTTCTCGACAGTCAAAGCGGGGTTACGTTATTGCCCGTCGTGCACAGGAACCCGAAAGGCAACGGGGGTGGCGGCTTTATATATATATATATATATATATATATATATATATATATATATATATATATATATATATATAAATAAATATAGCTGCAAGCAGCGATGGAGGGCCCAAGCCGGTGGTAGCGCCAGCCCGGTGCCTTTAGTGTAACTAAAGGCACCGGGGTGGCGGTGCCACCGGCTTGGGCCCATAATCGCTGCTTGCAGCTATATTTATTTATATATATATATATATATATATATATATATATATTTATTATTATTATTCTTCCCGGTGGAAGTCTATGGCAGCCCTATGAACCGTACATAGGAAAATGATGAAATTTGGCACACTTGTAGTGATGCTAATAGTAATTGGACCAATTTTTGACCATCTAGGACCAACTCTATAGCGCCACCACCAGTTCAAAATTTTAACTTTTGAACCCTTTGATCTAGAGACATGGACCTTAGTACACCTGATTCGACTCATCATGCTGATCACAAGCAATATCTTACATTAAGAACCCGCCCATTACAGTAGTGGCCATTTTGAAATGTACAGTATTCAGTTTTTTTGCTACTCCTCCTTCAAATTTTGTCCAATTTTCTCCAAACATGTGCTCAAATGATCTTCGGACTGAGCCGCATAGAAGTACTGTTCCCAATTTTTTTGTTATACTGGGAAAAAAAAGTTATGATGTCGCAAACTTAACAAGGTCCACCCAAAATTGGCTAAGAGCCTGTATCTCGGCCAAAGTTTGATCAATCGAAACGAAAATTGGTACACTTTATTGGAAGCATGTTCTGAGGTCCAATGCCAAAGTTGGGAATAGCGCCACCTACAGTTGATGAGATATGAGAAATTGCTATTTTGGCCAATAACTTTTGAACAGTTTGTCTGAAAATCATAATTGTGGTATCTATGGATTCCTTGCATCATGCCGAATCCGTGGATATCGATTTTGCCATGATGGGATGTACCACGTGTCCGCCATTTTGAATTTTGTCATAATTTGCTATAACTTTTAAACTATTTGACATATCTTCACAAAATTTGGTATGGATCATCATTAGCATGGCCCGAAAGTACCTGAGAAGTTTTATCACAGCGCCACCTAGTGTTCCAGAGATATCATTGTTTTTTGAAAAAACGCTTATAACTTTTGCTAACATTGCTTGAAATTTGATTTCTTTATGTCAATATATTCCTTGGCTTATGCCGATTTCAACGATATCTCACATGCTATTTTTCAACAATGTGACTGGCCGCCATATTGGAGCGAATGTAAAACAGTTATTTTGCTACTTCTCTTTCAAAATTGGTTCAAAATTGTCCAAAATTTGCTCACATGATCTTTGGACAAAGCCGCACAGAAGTACTGTCACCGACTTTTCATATTCATCTCTGTTCAAAAGTTATGATGTCACAAAGTTAACGAGGATGACCCTAAATTGGTTCAGAGGCTGTAACTTGTAAACATTTGAAGTGAAAATTATAAAATTGGTGTCTATCGACTCCTTGCATCATGACAAATCCGTGGATATATCATTTGTACCATGTACCACATCATTAGTAATTAGCTACATTAGCATTAAGCTAGCTTAGCATGCTAACCTTGTTAACTTGCTTTCGTGTGCTCATTCTTACACTGAAACATCTCTGCAGCTTCCTAAACCAGCATCCTCCGAGTGGCGCAAGTTGTTAAACCATGTGCTGTGAATCCAGAACCATTCTGGTCGTGGGTTCGAATCCTGCTTGGGATGACTATGTTAAATTGTGTATTTTGTTGTGTCTTTTCCTGTATTGTTCTAATCTTTTGCTCTTATGGCTCCGCACTGCTCTTGGTGCTTAAATGCTTGCTGCACTGCTGTGCTTACAGTACTTGCTGTGCTTGATGTAAATTGACATGTACATTAAATTTCAGATTTTTTTGCTCTTACGGCTCCGCACTGCTCTTGGTGCTTTAATGTTTGCTGCACTGCTGTGCTTGATGTACATTAACATGTACATTAAATGTCATATTTTTTGCTCTTACGGCTCCGCACTGCTCTTGGTGCTAAAATGCGTGCTGCACTGCTGTGCTGACAGTACTTGTTGTGCTTGATGTACATTAACATGTACATTAAATGTCATATTTTTTGCTCTTACGGCTCCGCACTGCTCTTGGTGCATAAATGATTGCTGCACTGCTGTGCTTACAGTACTTGCTGTGCTCTATGTACATTAACATGTTCATAACATTTAAGATGTTTTGCTCTTATGGCTCCGCACTGCTCTAGGTGATTAAATTGTTACTGTGCTGCTGTGCTTGCAGTACTTGCTGTGCTGCTGTACATGATGTGCTGGCTGTGCTATATGTGCGCCATGCTTGGTCTGCTTGCTCTGGCCTGCAGGGCATGGCCCCGTGTTGCTGCCTGCAGCTATATTTATTATTGGTTTTATGTTACATCTTGTATTATTTATGTTTATTGTATTATTTTAGTGTCAAGTGTATTATGGTGGAGGCAAAATTAGCTTTATACATTTACAGCAAAATCAGAGTGTAAGCAGTTTTAGCTTAAAATAAAAAAGACAAGTAAAAATAACAGTAGATAAATATAAATATTTATTAATAAACTATCATGAAAATCAGCCTATATGAAAAATATTGTTTGCTGATACTAACTGGCTAGCTAACTAGCTAGCTGATGCTAACTTAAGGTCATTTTTAAATATTAAGTCCAAATATTGTTATTCAACCACCTAGTTCGATTACATTTGGTAGAAACACAAAGAATGTGCTTCTCAGACCATGGGAAGTGGGAAG
Organism: Phoxinus phoxinus; assembly: GCF_949152265.1. Taxonomy (NCBI): domain Eukaryota; kingdom Metazoa; phylum Chordata; class Actinopteri; order Cypriniformes; family Leuciscidae; genus Phoxinus; species Phoxinus phoxinus. Next base: position 12,685,331 of record NC_136879.1, read on the forward strand.
CGATACCCCCTCGGGGCATTTTACCCCACAGTAAAAAAAAAAAAAAAGAATTATGTCATTCTAAAAATATAATTATGACAGGCCTTACTATTCTCATATCATATATAACTGTGATGTTCTGCAAAGCAGGGGAAAAAAGCTTTAAAACACTTTTTTTTTCTTACTGTCATTCATTACCGTGAAATCAGTTTTCTCTCAGGTACGTCACCAGTGTAAGCTTCACAGTGAATACTTCTACACATATACAGACAAATCCCCCATGTTAAATGAACACTCCTCAGTGTACATATCGTCACCTTCCTATAATAATTGCCAAAGTCCACTCTTGACATTATACTGCAGGAGTAGAATTGTATGATCTGTTCAACTGAGGATGTGACTGATTTTACCAGAGGTGGCCAGCATCATGAGGAGAAAAAAAGAAAAAGAAAAAAAAATGACTTGGCCAATTATTTTAGGAAGGTAACGATATGTGTCCAACTACAGGGTGTTAAAATAAACACTGAGGCAGTGTTGAAGTTAATGAGATAATGAACTGGTTAATTAGGTGATGAGTGGCATTAGTGCTGACACCTAATATTAATAAGCAGAATCATTGAAGGAACGGCGTGTAAACTTCCACACGTGGCAGTAGATCAGCGTGTAAACTTCCACACATGCGCAGTAGATCAGCGTGTAAACTTCCACACATGCGCAGTAGATCAGCGTGTAAACTTCCACACATGCGCAGTAGATTGGCGTGTAAACTTCCACACATGCGCAGTAGATCGCCGTGTAAACTTCCACACATGCACAGTAGATCGGCGTGTAAACTTCCACACATGCACAGTAGATCGCCGTGTAAACTTCCACACATGCGCAGTAGATCAGCGTGTAAACTTCCACACATGCGCAGTTGTTACCGTGCAACAGAGAGGGGAGACCACGCGATTAGTTTGATTTAAAGAAAATATGTTTATTAAAGATAAAGAATGAGCAACGTAAAGTAAATAAAGTCAGTATATGTGTTAGTCAGGAGAAATAAAAACGTATGCAATCAGGGTATATGAAGAGTAATGCAAAAAGGAAACAAAATCAGCAAAACGGTGCGGGAGAGAAGGAGAAATCGGCGACCCTTCAATCCGGTCTGGAGAACTTTTTAAAGCCCAAGATGCTGGAGGCAAATCACACGCGATATGCCACACCTGTGCTCCGCTCACCTGTAGGGGAGACATAATTAACAGAGGAGGAGCCGACAGATCCGTAACACCCCCTCCCTTAAGACAGAGGCCCCTAAAAGGCCTCTGCAAAAAAAAAAACACACACAACAAAATGACAAACATTTCTTAATTTTTAAAATAATTTCTATAAACTAAAAGTGAGCACTTAACTTTGGTTCAGGGATGTTGACAGCCCATATACATGGACAAGCCAGACGAACCCTTTTTGTCCACAGGCCCAACCCCTCTTCCAGCAGCTCCAACCGCCCTCCCCCATACCAAGAACTCCAGCAAATCCCGGTACCTGGAAAGCTACATTTAAGGAGATTAGGCGGAAGAAGAGAGTGGAGAAGAAAAAGGCAGAAAGAAAGATATAGGACCAAACAAAACATTCACTCAAGCCCACCCGGAGCACGGGACAAAGCGTCAGCCATGACATTGTCCACGCCCCGAATGTGCCGTATCTGCAAATTGTATGGCTGCAAAAATAAAGCCCAGCGCATCAGGCGCTGACTAGGACTCTTTAAAGAGTGGAGGAATGTCAATGGATTATGATCCGAATAAACAGTGATAGGAACAGCGCCCCCAGCTAAGTACACATCAAACTGCTGTAGACCCCAAACTAACGCCAATGTTTCCTTCTCAATAGTTGAATAATTCAACTGATGACAATTAAACTTTCTTGAGAAGTAACATGTCGGCCTATCCACCCCCTGCTCATCACTCTGAAGGAGCACTGCACCAACACCCACCTGGCTTGCGTCAACCTACATCTGGAAAGGCTGATCTAAACGGGGTGCCATCAACACTGGGGCAGAAGTCAACAACAACTTGACATTATCAAAAGCAGTCTGAGAGGTCACAGTCCATTCAAACTTCACTTTAGCTTTTAACAGGTTAGTCAAAGGGGCTACTACCGTAGAAAAGTTGGAACAAAAGCTACGGTAATACCCTACCATCCCCAAAAAGCGCCGCAACTCTGTTTTGGTGGTAGGAACAGAAAACTTATCAATAGCCACCACCTTAGCATGAACCGGCTTCACTTGCCCCTGCCCTACGATCTTCCCCAAGTATACAACTGTAGCCTGGGCAAACTCACACTTGGCTAGGTTTACAGTGAGGCGAGCACCAACAAGCCTAGTAAAAAGAGCCCGAATACGATCCAGATGTTCTGACCACTCCTCGCTATACACAACCACATCATCGAGATACACAGCGCACCCCTGCAAACCGGAAACAACACGGTTCATAAGTCGTTGAAATGTGGCTGGAGCGTTTCGTAACCCGAAACTCATAACAGAGTAAGAATATAGCCCAGATGGTGTTATAAAGGCTGAAACTTCCTGAGCTCGAAGTGACAAAGGGACTTGGTAATATCCTTTCAACAAGTCAAATTTACTCACAAACCTTGTGGATCCTACCCGGTCAACACAATCTTCAACCCTTGGGAGTTGAAAAGAATCCGATTTCGTGATGTTATTCAGTTTACGATAATCAGTACAGAACCTATGTGTCCCATCAGGTTTACTGACCAATATACAGGGTGAAGCCCAACTCGAATAGGAAGGCTTAGCCAACCCATTTTCCAACAGGTACTTCACCTCTGCCTCTAGATGTTGCTGTTTGTCTTGTGACACCCGATAGAACCGCTGTCTTATTGGTTCTGCATCACCAACATCAATATCATGCTCAATTAAATGAGTACGTGATGGTGTATCTGAAAATAAAGAAGGAAAATCAGACAACAAAGATGACAGTTCTGATGCACGCTCCTCTGGAAAATGTCCAAACAATGTATTCAACTCCGCCAGTTTTTCAGAGTTCCTCAAACGAGGTTTCAGCACACAGTCATCAGGACCTACCACATCCTCACCAGTACTTGCTGCCACCATGTAGGGAGTCTCAAAGGCCCTAGGAGCCTCAACAGCTGCGGCTAAAGAAACGCCCATGGCCAGGTCACCAGACTCTGCTGCCCCAGAGACTAAAACCCTGCTATAATAGGACTTCAACAGATTTATGTGACAGAGCTGAGTGGAACGCCTACGATTTGGTGTAGAAAGTAAATAATTCAGGTCAGACACCCGTCGAACAACCCTATAAGGACCTGTGTATTTGGCAAGGAAAAGAGAATTTGATATCGGCAATAAAGCCAACACCTGATCACCAGGACTAAACACCCTTTTCTCAGCTCGACGGTCATACCAACTCTTCATTTTCTGTTGGGCTTTAGTTAGGTTGTCAGTCTCCATCTCACAGGCTAAAAACAGCCTACGACGAAAACCATTAACATAGTCCAACAAGTTAACAGGAGACTCAGGACACTTCAGCTCCGCCTGCAAAACGGCTAGAGGCCCACGAACTCTATAGCCAAAGACCAAATCATTAGGTGAGAACCCCGTGCTCTCCTGGGTTACCTCTCGTGCCGCCAACATTAGCCACGGGAGCCCTTCCTCCCAGTCTCGGTTAAGCTCAACACAATAACCCCTGAGAAGCGACTTCAATGTCTGATGAAAACGCTCCAGAGCACCTTGGCTCTGGGCGTGATAAGCGCTACTACGCTGATGTTTTACACGCAACTGCTCGAGCACCTCTCTGAACATGCGTGATGTAAAGTTAGAGCCTCTATCACTCTGTATAGTGTGAGGGATACCGAAGATGGAAATAAACTGTGAAAGAGCCTTCACCACAGATCTAGTTGTGATTGTACGCAAAGCATAAGCAGCAGGATATCGGGTAGCCTGACACATCACCGTCAGCATGTAAACACACCCTGACTTAGATGAAGGCAATGGTCCTACACAATCAATTAACAAATGTTCAAATGGTTTTCCTATAGCTGGAATAGGGTAAAGGGGAGCTGGCTTTAACACCTGATTAGGCTTCCCTGTTAACTGGCATACATGACACGTCTTAATGAAGGATGCCACATCCTTCTTTAGGCCGGGCCAATAGAAGTACTTCATAAGACGGTCATAGGTCTTTCTTACCCCCAAGTGTCCAGCTACATCCCCATGAGCTGTTTGTAGGACCAAGTCTCTAAACTTAACTGGCACTATCACTTGAAACACTGGATCCTTGACTCCTTCGTCAGTGTGAGAAGACCACTTCCGAATCAACAACCCCTCCTGAACCAAATAACCACTTGCTGCATTGCGCAACTCCTCAGGTGGTAACACCCCACCGAACAGATCTTTTAATGTCGCATCCTCCTTTTGAGCTGCAACAAAATCACTATAGGAGAGAGAAGATGGTAAATTTGGCAAAACAACAGACTTTAACTCCCTTGTCTGAGAAACATCATCATTAGAGGCACAGCTCATAGCCCGTGTCACTGCACAAGCTGTAAAGACAGACACATTCTGACGACTAACAACACTGTCAGCTTGAATGGAGGGAAAATTGTTAATTACAGGGGGTGGTACATCACGCCAGACACGCTCTCCAGCCAGGTTGTTTCCCAAAAGAAGATGGACGCCCTCTACAGGTAAGGAAGGACGGACTGCTATGGTTACCTCCCCCTGCACCAATTCAGACTGCAGATTAATCCTGTGCAATGGAACAGAGACAACCTGTAACCCAATCCCCCGGACTAAAACATTGTTCCCAGTACTCGAGTCCGCCGAAAAAAGCAAAACGGACTCCAAGATAAAAGACTCTGACGCGCCTGTGTCCCTAAGTATCTTAACTGGCACCCGGTTGGAACTACCCACCAGTGAAACTAAACCATCCGTAACTTAAGGAAAGTAACCACTTCCACCCGTTACCATTAAATCAGCGCCACAGTTTCTCTCACCAGCCCCAGCAGCGCTCAGACCTGATAGCTGAGATGACGTCACAACGCCTTCAGGTTTAGCCTCAGTCTCACCCACCAAAACTTTAGCAGGTATAACTGACTCGGCAATACAAGAGTACGGCAAGAGTTTCACCTTTAACAACCTCAGTACCCTTTCTCTGACTTTTCCCCTTTAACACTGGACAGTCTTTCTTCCAATGCCCCCTTTCCAAGCAATATCGACACACATCAGCATCATTCTTAGCCTGACTAGCAGGTGTAGACGCAGAAAACATAGAATCTCTGCGGAAACTTACAGCACCTCTGTGTGACTGATTAGAGTGTAAATCTATTCTACTCTGAGTAGGTGACTCGATTGAACCTAACGAAAAAGACCCCGAAACTCTATGGAAACATCCAAAACGTTGTTCCTGATAGACCTTACCTGTATGGTTTTCTTTTAAACTATATTTGTGCGTCAAAGCAAAATCGTCAGCCATTTCTGCGGCTTCCGCTGCAGTTTTCATCTTATGCTCAAATACATAGGTAGCAACACGCTCAGGAAGAATATTTCTGAACTGTTCTAAAACAATCAGGTTAGACAATTCTTCAAAAGTAGTGACTCCCACTGCAGAGCACCAACGATTAAAGTGACTGTTCAATTCCCTCGCTACCTCTGTATATGTCTGTTTATCCCCCTTTCTCCAACTGCGGAATCGCAAACGATAAGCTTCAGGAACTAATTCATAAATTTTAAGCACTGCTTCTTTTACTTTAACATATTTTTGCGTACAGACAACGCAATAAACGCTTCTTGTGCTCTACCTACAAGAACACTTTGGAGTAACAACGTTTTCTCGGAGTCAGACCAGCCACGGTCATCAGCCACACTCTCAAATAAAGAAAAGAAAACCTCTGGATCTCTCTCATTATATTTCGGCAGCAACCTAACCATGTTAGATATATCAGGGGGACGCACAAACCCCCTAGGAGCAGTACCCTCACCCCCATCCACTGAAAGCCTACCTTCAGCGACCAGTCTCAGCCGTTATAAAGTCACATCACGTTCACTTCTTATTCTTTCCATTTCCAATTGACGCTCAGCTTCTCTTTCATTCCGGTCTGCCTCACGTTGAGCATCTCTTTCATTACGGTCTGCCTCACGTTGAGCTTCTCTCTCTTTCTGTTGCATTTCTATTAACACTTTTTGTTGCTCAAATGTAAGTGACATTTTGGAAAACTCCGTCGAAAGAGGTGTCGACGTTGCTTCTCCTAATTCTAACTCCTCCATAATTAGAGATGCAGGTGATGACAGAATATTCCTAACCACCAATTCCGCCTGTACTGACACTTTAATCTGGGCTAATTTCTGGGTAAACCCAAATCAAAGTTATAATGTTCACAAACTTGACGCAACTGATCCTTTGTCAAACTATTCAAAACCTCCACAGATGGAGCTACGAAAAAAATCTTCCAAACTAGCCATACAAATGGAACAAATTCTACAGCATACAATTTTTTCCTTTTACAGAAAATAAAGAAAAATGAGCTCACCTTTTCAAATGCAAGTGTGGCCACACCAGCGCGCATAGGACGAAAAAAAAACGGAGCTGCCCTGTAAAACTAGAAAAACAGCGATCCTCTTCATGCATATCCCAAGGAAAGAGATTTTTATTACACGATATCAGCGGAGCCTTAACTCACCCGACAAAATGCCGTTGAAGCAGGCTTCCACAACTGTGCCCTCTGCCCAGAATAGCACAAAAATAACAAACTAAAATAACAAAACATCAATGCTTTACGGGCACTCCTAAAGCTCCGATAATTATTTTATCGAGTACTTTACCAACAAACTCAATCCTAAACGCGCAGTGCAGACCCACACCTAAACAATAGCTCACCGCCGATTCTTCAACCTGGCTCACTTCAACACCCAGGCACAAATTAACAAAATGTTCTCCTCCTCTCACGCACCAACAACGAAAGAAAAAAAAATTATGAACGGATTTCAAATGCAATTTATCTACAAACTAATCCACATGCATCTTCCCAATGATTCAAAACTACAACCGTTCAACTCAATGAACTATCAAAGCACTTTCCAAATCAAACGCACTTAAACGAAACGGTCTAAATACGTACAGCTTCTAATACTTAGGCTTAACCTAGTTATAAGCAAAAAAGAATATTTACCGATGTCGTTTCGGATCCTTATTTTTCTTTAACGAGCCCCCACAATTTGTTTGTCGTTTCCGATCCCGATCGTTCAAATCCCTTGATGAGCCACCAATCTGTTACACCTGGCCTGTGCCCGGCCGTGCAACAGAGAGGGGAGACCACGCGGATTAGTTTGATTTAAAGAAAATATGTTTATTAAAGATAAAGAATGAGCAACGTAAAGTAAATAAAGTCAGTATATGTGTTAGTCAGGAGAAATAAAAACGTATGCAATCAGGGTATATGAAGAGTAATGCAAAAAGGAAACAAAATCAGCAAAACGGTGCGGGAGAGAAGGAGAAATCGGCGACCCTTCAATCCGGTCTAGAGAACTTTTTTAAAGCCCAAGATGCTGGAGGCAAATCACACGCGATATGCCACACCTGTGCTCCGCTCACCTGTAGGGGAGACATAATTAACAGAGGAGGACACAGTAACACAGTAGATCGGCGTGTAAACTTCCACACATGCTCAGTAGATCGGCATGTAAACTTCCACACATGCACAGTAGATTGGCGTGTAAACTTCCATACATGCGCAGTAGATCGGCGTGTAAACTTCCATACATGCGCAGTAGATCGGCATGTAAACTTCCACACATGCGCAGTAAATTGGCATGTAAACTTCCACACATGCACAGTAGATCGGCGTGTAAACTTCCATACATGCACAGTAGATCGGCGTGTAAACTTCCACACATGAGCAGTAGATCGACATGTAAACTTCCACACATGCACAGTAGATCGGCGTGTAAACTTCCATACATGCACAGTAGATCGGCGTGTAAACTTCCACACATGAGCAGTAGATCGCCGTGTAAACTTCCACACGTGCGCAGTAGATCAGCGTGTAAACTTCCACACATGCTCAGTAGATCGGCATGTAAACTTCCACACATGCACAGTAGTTCGGCTTGTAAACTTCCATACATGCGCAGTAGATCGGCATGTAAACTTCCACACATGCGCAGTAAATTGGCATGTAAACTTCCACACATGCGCAGTAGATCGGCGTGTAAACTTCCACACATGCGCAGTAGATCGGCGTGTAAACTTCCACACATGCGCAGTAGATCGGCGTGTAAACTTCCACACATGCGCAGTAGATCAGCGTGTAAACTTCCACACATGCGCAATAAATTAGCATGTAAACTTCCACACATGCGCAGTAAATTAGCATGTAAACTTCCACACATATGCAGTAGATCGGCGTGTAAACTTCCACACATGCGCAGTAGATCGGCGTGTAAACTTCCACACGTGCGCAGTAGATTGGCATGTAAACTTCCACACATGTTCAGGAGATTGGCATGTAAACTTCCACACATGTTCAGGAGATTGGCGTGTAAACTTCCACACATGCGCAGTAGATCGGCGTGTAAACTTCCACACATGCGCAGTAGATCGGCGTGTAAACTTCCACACATGCGCAGGAGATTGGCATGTAAACTTCCACACATGAGCAGTAGATCGGCGTGTAAACTTCCACACATGCGCAGTAGATCAGCGTGTAAACTTCCACACATGTTTAGAAAATCGGCGTGTAGTTACCTCTGGCCAACGAGTGATGTGGATGTTGTCACGTGACTGCATTTTGGTTCGTTTCATCAAATCATCATCTGATTCGGACCAGAGCAATCAGTGTGGTGTGAAAAGGAACCAAAACGCATGAAAATGATACAAAGTATAATTTTTCGCCCTTAGTCCGGACCAAATGAACCGAACTACAGTTGTGAAAGCACCCTTAGAATGGATGTAGATTTGGGTATCGTCAGCATAAAAGTGATAATTAGGGCCAAGCGATCGCAGCAGATGCCCAAGTGGAGATAGATAAATATTGAAGAGTAGAGGGCCTAGAACTGATCCCTGAGGAACACCAGTGAACACTGAGCAATTGTCAGACCTAAAGCCACACATCGAAATAAAATGGGAACGGTCAGTAAAATAGGATTTAAACCAGTCTAAAACTGTCCCAGACACACCAAAAACACTTTCGAGATGGGTAAGTAATAGACCATGATCCACAGTATCAAAGGCAGCTCTAAGGTCAAGAATAATGAGGTAGCTCCAGAATCAGAGGCCATAAACAAGTTATTGGTAACTTTGACCAACGCTGTTTCAGTGCTATGAAATTTACGAAAACCTGACTGAAGGGGTTCAAAGAGGTTATTGGTTGTAAGATGATTACAGACTTGAGAGGCAACAACACGCTCAAGTATTTTTGCCAAACAGGGAAGATTAGAGATGGGACGAAAAAAAATGTAATCATCCACAGGAGCATTATCTTTCTTTGGTACAGGCGTAACAGCAGCAGTCTTTAGTACTGCTGGAACGACCCCAGTTTCCAATGATTAATTTATGATGCTGCTAAGGATAATAGGGCACCCCACAGGGAAGCATGATTTAAATAGATTCGTAGGAATTGGATCCAGCAAGCAATTGGTTGATTTCATGTTCATGTTTCATTTCCTCCCTTGTGAGAGCCTCAGAATCAAGCAGTGAGAAATGAGTAAAAGACACCAGTGAACCCAGATATGTACAAAGGAGTAAAGTGGCACAGTCAGGGTTAACATAAATTTATTTGCGAGCACTGATAATCTTCGAATTAAAAATACTGTAGAAAAGAATCACAGAGCTGCTGAGAAACAGGCATAGTGGTAACAGGATTAACTTGAAGCAATCTGTTTATGGTTTGGAACAATTGTCGGGGATTATTTGATTTGCAATAGCCTGAGAGAAATAAGAGGATCTTTCAGTCTCCATAAGAGCATGATAACCCCCCAGAAGATCCTTCCACTCTTGGTAGTAGACACTCTGCCCAGTAAGGCGCCATTTGCGCTCCATTTTCCGACAAGCAGCCTTTTTAGAACGCAAATTGTAGGGATGCACGATATTGGATTTTGGCCGATATTCGATATGCCAATATTTTCAAACAAATTTTGTCCGATGTCGATACCGATATATATACACATTTTTCGCCTGATATATTTACACTTTAATTTTACTGAAGAGAAATCCAAGTCTCTCTCCTGTATTGATTCTACCATAAATGTATAATTTTACAAATGTAGACAGACATTCACCCCTGAAAAACAGGTAAATTATTTCACTTGGAGAATAAATGATATGACAGTGCCACATTTTATTTTTACGTTTAGACTTAGAAACTTCAGTCCTTAGGAGTAAAATAAATACAAATAAATGTGCAAATATTTTTTTTACATCTTTTCCTACTGGAACAGGTCTACCAAATGCTCCCCCAACATAGTGGTTAACATGCCATTGTACTGAAACTTACAGAAAACACTTCAAGTGCACAAAACAAGCAGCTGTAGTCCAGACCTCCACTTCAGTCCTGAAGACCCACTTTAAAGTATAATCAAACTAAAAAAAAAAACTCCACATATTATCTTGTGAGCCACAGACAATCCTATAACAACTCAGTGACAAACAATGTGCTCTCTATATTGCAAAAAATTAAATAAAAATACAAGGACATCTTATCCTTTGCTTGAACTTGAGTCGTGCAAACTTTTTCAGTCCAACTAACTAGGGTGACAACTTCGGCTGACCGGTAGGCTTCTGTTCAGCTATTTTTTTAATACCAGAGGTAGGTTTTTCTTCACAAAAATGAGCATCTGTGCTTTTTCACCGTCCATTCGATTTCTCTTTTCATCTATCACATCAGAGGCAACGCTAAAAAGCCGTTCACTGTCAACGCTTGTGCAGGGCGCACAGGTACTTGCGTGCAGCAGGAACGAGGGCAGGGAAACAGGCCTGGTTGCATTTCCAGTACCCCAATGGACTGTGGTTCCTGGGAATTGTGGGTTTGGCCAGGTATGAGATGACCTATGAAGTAACAGAATACCAAAATATCACTTACGGATTTTTTTTACTTTATGCTTTAGGCATTAACAGAGCACTAACGTTTTTTTTTCCAGAAATCAAATGATTTATTAGTTGCACGTTTATTATTACTTCATTCATTCATTACCTTTATTTTACCAGGAAAAAGCACATTGAGATTAAGAATCTCTTTTACAAGAGCGTCCTGGCCAAGACTGACAGACACAGCACGTTTGAGTTTAACATCCAACAACATATACACATATACATACAAAAACAAATTCAGTCAGATTTCAATATCGATAAATAACTAGTTAAAACATCTACAGCCCAATGTCTCATTCTCCAAATCATTTAAGAATACTTTGAAAGTGTCAAACGGAACCAGTTCATTCAGTTTCAGAGTATTTTGCAAACAATTCCAGGCAGAGGGAGCAGCAAATTTAAATGCCTTTTTCCCAAATTCTGTGCGTACCACTGGAACAGACAGTGAGAATAGTTCTTGTGATCGGAGGCTATAGTTACAGGTATGCTTTTTGCAGATGTATGTACAAAGATATTTTGGAAGTAAACCCTGGATAGATTTATAAATAAAAACATGCCAGTGTTTTTGTCTTCGGATGGACAACGCAGACCAGCCAACCCGAGCATACAATAAACAATGATGAGTGAGTGTTTTAAGATTAGTTATGAACCTCAGCGCACCATGATAAACAGTATCCAAAGCATGTAAAGATTGTGAAGATGCTTGCATATATATAACATCACCGTAATCCAGTACAGACATAAAAGTGGCTGCAACAAGCCTCTTTTTTGCTTCGAAGGAAAGACATGATTTAATTCTAAAATAAAAACCCAGTTTCACTTTCAATCTTTTCACCAGTTGCTGAGCATGAGGGCCAAAGGAGAGAGCGTCATCAATTAAAATCCCCAGATACCTATACTGAGACACAAACTCGATTTCTGAACCTTGACACGTAGTAATAGGCATAAGGTTACTCTGAGAAATTGATTTGGATTTGGAAAACAACATGTATTTTGTTTTATCAGTATTTAAAACTAGTTTTAATTCAAATAAATTACTCTGAACAATATCAAATGCAAGCTGTAACTGAGAGAGAGCCAGATTGGGTGTGAATGCTGAACTATATATAACTGTATCATCAGCGTAATAATGAAACTTTACATTATTAACATTATGATCAATATTATTTATATATATAGTAAATAGGAGTGGTCCAAGGACTGACCCCTGTGGCACACCTTTAGTGACTTTGAGTGACCCAGAGATAAAACCTTCTGCTTGTACACATTGTGTTCTGTTTGAAAGATAGTTTTTAAACCAACCAATTGTATGTCTAGATAATCCAATACTGACGAGTCGTTGTATCAGTAAAGTATGATCCACAGTATCGAATTCTTTTGATAGAATATCAAGCCAGTCTGAATTTAAATCGTTTTTTCTAGCTTTTGCCCATGCCAGGTTGCGCTCATGAAGCATATTTGATAAAGGATGAGAAAACCATGCATTATTCCAACCCTTCACCCTGTACCTTTTGAGAGGAGCATGTTTGTTAACTAGACCAGAAAAATGTGCATAAAAAAATTCCCAGGCTATTTCAATCAGGAATTAAATTAATTTGTTCCCACTCTAAATTATTCAAATCATGTAGAAACCCTTGTTCTGAGAAATGTTTCATGTCACGCTTGGTTATGATGTTTGGTTTAGTTTTAGGAATTTTGTGTGTTTCTAACTGTTGCGATGACACAGTGGTCACTGATGTCATTCGCAAATATGGATGCAGTTGAATACTTATGAGGAGTGTTTGTTAAGATTAGATCTATTAGTGATGATTTCTTTGGACACTTTAGGTTCGGTCTAGTGGGCTTGTCAACCATCTGAAAGAGATTCAATGCATCACAATACGTTTTAAATTCATCAGCTGCTGGATGCAACCAATTCCAGTTTAGATCACCTAAAACTACCAATTCTTTAGCATCAAGAGCTGAAAGGAGCTGGAATAAAGAAGGGAGCGCACTACTGTCAGCAGACGGTGTTCTATAGCAACCAACAATTGTTATGCTGAGAGATTTAGAAACCTCAAGATCGAGAGCTAAAAATTCAAATTGTTTACTCACTGATTTAAAAAGCAGTACTTTAACATAAAACCTTTTTTTAATACATATAGCTACGCCACCACCCCTTTTTGGTCGGTCAGATCTATATACATTATAACCTTTAATAGAAATATCTTTGTCTAAAACAGATTTGCTTAACCAAGTTTCAGTTAGAACAATTACATCCCCATTAGTGGACTGTGCCCAAATACGAACCATATCCATTTTAGAGATTAAGCTCCGAACATTCAAATGAATAAAACCAAGTCCGCACCTTGATTTAAAATCTGCAGGTGTTTCTAAACTTGATGCAGAGTCAGAAACTGGGCCTGGGTTAGGTCGAATGTTTCCCGAAATCAAAAGTAATAAAACAATCAAGCACCTCTGCCTAAATGATTTAATATTATAATGTTTAGAATTTGTCTCTACTGTTTTAAAAGACCAGTATGCACTAGAGATTATAAAATTATCCTGAAGCGCCATAATACTGGACAAACAGACCAGGTCTTCGGTGTAAAAACAGGACTGGAGTATTGAAGATAGTCTGGCACACGGCACCTCTAGTGCAAAGCCAGATGCAGACGTTTCTCTGTGTGCTGTGACCATAAGTGGATTCAGTAAATGTGGATTGTCATACCCGTGAAAACCACCTTCAGTACTGTGCTGGCTAGATAGGCACAGTACAATGAAAAAACACAGCATTCGAGTCAACCCCTTCATCTTTTCTCCAAAATCACCAAAAAAGCCCTCCATAGTATAGTACCGGTAGGCGAGTGCGGCAGTGGAATCCAAATCCACTTTGTATGAAATCTACTCCAGTTATTCGCTCTCCTGGGACGGGTGAATAGCGGTACTTGACGTCAGATGTAAACACAGGAAAATGCACACAGTGAAGTTACGCGATGCTGTAGAGAATAAGGTAAAATCAAGAACAGCAAGGTCTAAAACAATAAAAAATAAAAAATAAGGCCACATCAGAGGCAAAAAGAAGCACTTCCCTTCATCTTAAAGGATTCATATCCATAAAGACCACACGGACAGCTTCAAGACAGCTTCCACAGTCCAGCCAGCCAGGTTAATTACGATAATCCACGTCCTCCAGCCAGCAAAGCCGTCAGAAATACAAGCCACGCTTGAAATGTCCAGTTGACAGCACAGAGATACTAACTGTTGTGCTTAGACCATAAATTGAAGGATTTACGATCGCACTTTGTTAGTATTAACGGTGCACTTTGTCCAACTAGAGATCGAGAAGTTAACAACTCACATAACTCATAAATAACTCGCAACACACATGCACTCAAACGTCTCGGTCCGCCATCTTGGATTCCCCTACCGTAACACATAGCGAATGATGATAAATAGGCGATTATCTATGTTAAGACATTGCAGAATAATAATATAATAGCGAAAGTAGCATTATTAATTAGGATGCTTTCGGCCCAAAAGTGAAATAGTCTAAAAAATAATAATAACCTACATTTGTGCATGTTTGATGCTTACCTGTGACGCTGACGCGGTCTTGTCTTGCTCCTCAAACATGACATTCTCCTCCAGAATTTCGTCATACATATCCAGCAGTGATCCTTTTCGGGTCCTCTTCTCTGGGAGATCGTCTGTGCTGGAATCTGCACTGCCGCTCATGTCATCCAAAACTTTGAGCAACAGGTCGCGAGCACTCCTCTTTTTTTCCTCGTCAAAGTACCGGTCTTTGTAGCGGGCATCAAGCATGGTTGCAACAGAATAAAGTGCCTCACAATGCACACCGGTGAAGCGATGATTGACGGCTTCCAGCAGGGTAGATTTGGTAGTCTGCACTCCTCTGTCTGTGTCACTCGGCCGGCCAAGCAGTCGTGTCAGTGCCACAACCGCGGGGATCACATCAGCAGCAGAGGCCTCTGCAGAACTTATATCTCTGGTCAGCTGCTCAAAAGGGCGAGAAGTGTGATCATATTTTCTATAATGCCCCACTGATTTGCCGTCAAAGTTGCAGGAAGCTCGAAATCAGCGGCATAAGCACCTAGTGCCCTCTTCTGCTCGACCAAGCTTTGCATCATATAAAAAGTCGAATTCCATCTGGTAGCGATATCTTGTTGAAGTCGTTTTACCGACATTCCGAGCTCTTTCTGTACTTCCTCCCGTCGACTGTATGCCAGCTGGGAGTGTTTGAAATGTCCAATTATTCACCTTCCCACGGCCACAACATCCGCCACGCTGCGCTGAGACAGGACACCGTCATTTACCGCCAGTTGCAGTGTGTGTGCCATGCACGGTAGACTTGCCACACCAAACTCCATAGATTTAGCTATGTTACGGGCATTGTCACGTAGCACGACATGCACTCGTTCTCTTTCTATTTTCCATTTCCCAAACATACCTTCAAATGCGGACGCAATTGCAGCTGCTGTGTGAGAACCGGAGCATTCCTGTGAGTGTAGGACAGCTTTTTTAAGGGTGAAATCTTCGTCTATCCACTGGGCAGTGAGACTCAACATGCTTACAGGACTCACGCTTGATGTCCAAATGTCCGTGGTGAAGCTAATGTGACAAGCGCCTGCGAGGAGCTTTTCAATGTGACTGGCGACAACACTATGGAGTTCAGGTAAGGGCACGTCAGAAAAATAGCGCCGGCTAGGCATAGCATACCGCGGCTCTAGGTACATCATTAGCCTCCTGAAGCCAACGTCTTCCACCACGCTAAACGGCTGGTTATCAAGAGCAATAAATTCAATTATTTTGTCGTTAAGGTCTTTTTCTTTACCTTTGGGTGGTCGCTGCTGTATTTTCTAGCTTTGTCAAAGGACTGAAGTAGAGGCTGCTGATGGGTTTTTGCCAGCATTTTTTCTTTCTTACTTTTCAAAAAGTCTTGGTGCTGCTCAGGATGACGGCTCTTAAGATGTGTAATCATTAGGGCCGGGACTCGATAAAAACATTTTTATCTAATTAATTAGAGGCTTTGTGATTAATTAATCAAAATTAATCGCATTTTAATTGCATACACATATTTGACCTGAGAACAGTGAGAAGTAATTTTTTTCACATGGATTTTTAGTATACCATTGAATAATGACTGAATACATAAGCTTAAGCAACAAAATATTGTTTATTTTTGTTCAACCAAGTCCAGCAGACCAGTGCTATTTTTGCCATTAAGTTAATGGCAAAAATAGCACTGGTCTGCTGGACTTGGTTGAACAAAAATATTAAGTGTTGCAATAGCGTTCCGAATTCCTTGTTGCAAAGCTTGCACACAACCATGCTCTTATCGACGCTTCCATCCGTTCGTTTTCTATAACAAAATGTCCCATCCACGGGGCCAACCAAAGCGGTCTCGTCAGCTTCTTAGTCATGTTCACTGTGGTTGTTGTCTGAAGTTATCGTTTATATACGTTTATATATCTATGGAAGTTATGAACGCTAGTTGGTGCTCCAGTATAATCGGTCCGCCTAAACTCATCCAGTGAGAAACGTTCCGCGGTGCAAAAATAAGTGCGATTAAAATGCATTAAAAATGTTTAACGCGTTATTTTTTCTGTAATTAATTCATCTTAATTAACGCGTCCCGGCCCTAGTAATCATATTTGTAGTGTTGAAAGACTGTTGTTTTACGCCTCCTCGCATCACTTGTGCTTTACAAATATTGCAAATAGCAAGTTTGTTATCTGTTTGACAGACCTCGAAATGCCTCCACACAGCTGACATGTTGTAACTGTAAGTTTAAGTTTTTGGCGCTCAAGCTACGTTCACGGTCGTCACGCGCGCACATGAAACACGCCCCCCTATCGGTTAGGCTCATCGGCAGAAATATTCATATCGGCCGATGCCGATGATGGTAATTTAAGCTTTTATCGGCCGATACCGATGTTGTGCCGATATCATCGTGCATCCCTAGTCATTATACCAGGGAGCAGAGCGGATGAATGTGGCCTTACGTGACCGCAAAAGTGTCAAGATTAGCAGCCAGAGTGGAGTTTAGCTGCAAAACTTTCTCCTCCAGTGAGAAGGGATGAAGATCGCTTAGGATGGAAACCACAGAATTGGATCCAGCGTATGACCCTTATGGGTTGGGTCAGTTACAAACTGTGTGAAGCTAAAACAGTCAATTAGCGACAGAAATTCCTTAGCCGCTACTGAGTCACTCCGGTCAACATGAATATTGAAGTGTCCCACAATTAGAATTCTGTCAAACTTCATAGTCAGCAAAAAAGCTGTGTGTCTTAGCCTTAGGTTGTTTATGGACTGTAGCGATGATGATGGATACAGGAGCGGAAATACTCAGGACCAGACATTCAAATGATGAAAACTGGGGTACAGTCACAGAGCTTGTGCGCGACTTTAAGTTGTAAACCACAATAATGCCTCCATCTCTGTCAGATAGCCTCGGGAGATCTAATACTCTAAAGCCCGCTGGAGTGATCTGATTAAATAGGAGCCCATCATTTTCTTTATGCCAGGTTTCAGTTAAGAACAAGTTCAGCTTTTTATCTGTAAGAAAATCCGTTAAAAGCAGCGCTTTGTTGTTCACAGACCGAGCATTAAATAAAGCTGCGTAAGCCTGGCTTTGTAACGGAGATGACAGAGGTTTAATTTCCATGCGGGGAACTGATATTAAATTACTGTGAACAGCACCAGTATGGAGCAGTTTGTTGGTCTTATGTCGACAGGGAGGGACATAGATGTTAGGAGAGGATGAGACAGCATGGCTGCGCCTCAAGCCCTGGTGGATATATCGCTTAGGACGTAGCAGTCCAGCATCTCGATAGAGATTTTAAGAGTCATTAGTTAGGCAATAACAGTTCTGTTTTAAATTCAAAAGCAGGCGTGTAGTGTACCTTAGCGCCATGGTCGGTGAGTGCACACTCGCAAGGCCAGGGCGAATGAAACTCCGTAGCACACTGCGAGCACAACGTCGTACAATCCACACACACAGCCAAACAAAGGGGATGAACCAGAGTTACACGCTGCAGATTATTCCAGGTGGCTCTCCATAGCGCCTAGCAAGATTTCCTGGCAAGAGTTGACCACCAGATATCTACAGATTCAGTGTTGTCACTAGGTCCATTCCTAGAATGGGTGTTCCTGTTTCAACAATGCAAATCTCTGATGATGCAGTCACACTCTGATAAGAAACATCCACCTTCAGACATCCAATGACTGGCAGTTGTTCTTTCTAATATGTTACCAACTGCTGTCTGGGTTTAGTGAGAGGACATTTAACCCTCTGGGGTCGGCAAACGCGCGGGCGCGTTTTGCTGTATTTTTTTTACATAGCAGCAACATAGACTTAAAATAATCTGTCATTTATGGTCATAGAGACTTAAGAAATATGAAAAAAGAATCTGTGAGATGTCTACTTTTGTATGTGTCCACTTACAATCAAAAACAAAACGTTGTGCTTTTGTAAAATAAAGAAACAAAAACAAGGTGTGCTTTCTGCCTCTCCGTCTCGTGAACTTTATTTTCTTGAGCACGTCCCTAATCATAAACAAAACTCAGCGAATACTTGTCACACATTTATGAGCTATATATCCTTATAAACATTTAAGTGTGTACTTTTAAATGACCTGATTCAAAAAGAAAACAAATATTCTCTGTTTAAGTAATTTGTATAAAACCAACAAGATATCCAGTTTCTCAAACTCTTGCTCATTATTTTTAATGTGACCACACCCACAAGCGCAAAAGATATTGGCATGCAAATCTTCCACGCGTCACGCGCTCATTACCTCAAAAACAATGCACCGAACTTCATCAGTCCTCTGCTGTTCGTCGAGTTTGGAAGACACGCTGTGAGCTGTCATTGGATTTACATCAGAAGAAGAAGAATGCGATTTGAAGACAAGAAAGATTTTAAGGTAAGAAATAATTCTGAATTATATTAGTTAGTGTTATTGTTGCATAAACTTCACATTGCAGTCGAACTGTTGCTCGATGCTTCAGTGAATGTTCTCTGCACGCGCTGTGAGTTTGAGTCAGTCGCAAATGCAAAACGCACCAAACATAGGCTTCATGTTTTTACTCCAATCTCATTTCATAACGTCATATCGATTGTAAACAAGTAACATATGATAATCAATATATTTTTCTCTAGTGTAGTGTTACTGAAGTGTTCATTTTTAACGATGCCTGCTATATTAATGTTATTATTATTTTATGCAGCCCTGCACGTATATGCCTACAAGGCACAACAAACCTGGTGTTCATTTTATATATATATATATATGTGTGTGTGTGTGTGTGTGTGTGTGTGTGTGTGTGTGTGTGTGTGTGTGTGTATTTTGTAAATTTTAAAAAGCAATTTTAACCAGAAAAAATCTAAAATATAGGCTATTCCCAAAATGGTGCAGCCCTAGTTTCTCTTGATATCAGCATGTTCACAGGTTTTTTTTTTTTTTTTTTTTTTTTTTTTTTTTAGGTAGCCTACCAGTCCTGCTGACTTCAACATGAGCAGAACATGGTAAAGTGAAAAATCAAACACCTTGGAAATGACAGGTATGTCATTAATGACAGTTATGTTTCAGGAATGGCACAAAGGTGTGTGACTGGTTAAGTCTCTGTCTTTAGTTCAGTGTGTTAAATAATGTGCTTTTTTGCCATTTGTTGTGTATCTTTGGATTATGTTGTGTTGTAAATAAATCCAAACAATCAAAAAGCCATTCTTTTTTAAATCTCCTCATTCTTTGTGCAAAGTTCCTCATAATGATATGGCCTGAGAGCTCCTAATAGGGCCATTATGGGAGGGTCTTTTTTCTTTCTCAGGTGTGAAACACTCAATATTATGGGGTGGTTTACTCTCTAAAAAATGCTATGTTGGCTTTAATTAACTTTTTTATTTTAACAGTTGGCTTTAATTAACTTTTTTATGTCAACAGGTAAAATTTTAGGTAAAAAAAAATAAGGTTAACAGTCTTAATTTTGTCCAAAACAATGAAGTTAATTAAGTTCGACTATCCTAAAATTAATATTTGTACATTCAACCAGAACAAATAATCTAGCTTCTGGATTACTTCTGGATTAATACCAGAAGTAGTGGATTAATACTGCATTAATTACTGGATTAATTTTCACATAGTTTTGGAGCAAATATTCTAGACTATGTGATGCAATTTTCAAAAGTCTTGTGAAGAAATAATCAGTTTGGGTTTCATGACCTTATTACAGTGACTTTTTTTGTCATTTTCACAAACCACGCATAAATGTTATTATCTCAAAACTACAAAATTGTACATACATGCTGCTGACATATTATTGTAGCAGAGTTTGTAACGAATACAGTGTAATACGACTTGAAAATGTCACAAGTAACAGAAATAAGCACAAATGTTAGAGCATGTCAGAACACCTCCAGGACCCAGAAAACACCTCAGACCCCAGAGGGTTAAAGAACGTTGTCTTGAAAACACAATCAGGAAGGATGGATACTGCTGAGCCTGTGTCAATAAGTAGGTCAAGAACACAGCTCTGATTATGTTGTGCAGTTATTTTAACAGTGCATATTAGCTTTGCCTGTTATGCTGAATTATGTTGCACAGCAAGTTTGTTAACTGCCTTTTCTTTGGATTTACATACTTTAGCAAAATGGCCAGGTTTTGAACAGGATTTACATTTTGTATTTTTGGCAGGACAAGATGCATTATTTGCCATGTGACTGGCAGAGCCACAACGATACCAGTAAGTATGGGTTGATTTTTTTTTCACTGGTGGTGAAACATTTATTTCGTTGTCCAGCTCATTTTTGAGTAGTTTTGAATTGTACTGCACTCACAGGGTGTGTGATACAATATAACGGGTTTGGGTTCTCCTTCCAACATCGTCTTTGCCTCAGCGCTGGCAGTTTCAATTTGCCTGGCAATGTCCAGGGCTTTATCAAGAGTCAAATCGGATTCAAGAAGTAGCCTCTCCTGAATACGCGGTACAGATGTCTTCTGAATCAGTTGATTGCGCAACATTTCATTGTCGAATGTACCGAATGCACAAGTAGCATCTAGCTTGCGGAGAGCAGCTATGTAATGATCCATTTATTCACCCACATGTTGAGCTTGTTGTCTGAACCGGTACCTTTCTGCTACCACATTAATCTTGGGTTCATGAGATCACATGTTAATGAAATCTGATGTAATAATATAATGCGTATTTGGCTTGCTGTCCGGGGGAGGGCTCCAAGCTCGGAATTCGGCCAGACCCCAGAGTACTCCCCCAAAAAGGCCAGATGAACGCAGGACAGCGAGCGTAGAATTTATCCCCCCCCCCAAATGTGAAGGGTATGTATTTACCAAGGAACGAGCTTGCCTGTTCGAATGGGAGGGCTCTCGCGACGTCCAACGGGAACTTGGAAGCTCACGGCATCAGACGGATGAGCCCGTTCTGTAGTTGAACTGACAGCTCGATGACACAAGTATTATGCGAGCGTGAATTTGTGAACGACTTTAACCGTTCACCCAGGAGGGCTCTCGCAGTCTCTGACGGGAACTTATGCTCACGGCATCGGACGGGTAAGCCTCGCCAGGTTGGAACGGAGGGCGCCCGCTGAACATTTCTTTCGTCGATAGGGCTCGACCGGCGCTTCGAAAGGGGCTGGGGCACGGGAATAGCCATCTCGCGGCCCGACGAATGGGGAGCCCGCCCTGCGGCACGAGCGCGGCCGTCCGGCGACGACTAAGACGGGCAGGCTCTCACTGCAATTCGAAATGGGAGGGCTCGACCAGCATTTCGGAAGGGGGACAGAGCCCGGCCTTCGAACGGGTGAGCCATCACCGCGTGCGAATGGGGGAGTCTGCATATGTTTGTAATGACGTTAGCTATGAATATTAAGCGAGCGTGCAAGTGGCAAGCCCAGATACGATCGGAAGTGGTTCGGTGTGATGGAGGTAACTAATGAGGCGCAGTGGGTGATGGAGATAAATGAACTAATTAGCTAGGGCTTGGTGAGAATTTAGTGTAAAAACGGAAAGTGAACTTTTATAGCTCGGTCAGTTTTACTTTGTTTAATGAAAAATTATATGGTTTCATTATCTACGATCTGTAAGTCTGAAATTGTAGGATGAATATTTGGGTCGAATAGGGAAGTGATGGTCAGTTCTGAGCAGCGGAGGAAACCGAAGAATGCTAGGATGCACATTGCTTCTAATGTATAGGCGGTGCTGGAGGAATGGTATCCGAGACAGAGCGATGAAATGCATCTGGTGAGTATATCGATTGTGATTGGTTGTCTGGTATCTGGGCGAGTGGGGCGGGTTCTTTGGATTCCCTTAATCAGAAGGGACGTTTGGGAGTTATTTATTGCAGGTGCGATGTGGGTGTTGATGTCCATGAATATGAATGAGGGGAGACAATAGACACTCCCCATCAATGGCTAATGCCCCATCACGGTGTTGTGAGGCAGAGAGGAGAATCTGAGAATGAGAGGAGATTCAAAGGTTTTGTTTTTCAATCTGTTTTTATTGTAATTCCTCTATGTGGAGGAACTAAATGTTGTGCCTCACAAGACCACAGTGCTACCGTACATATATAAACATATAGTACCAGTCAAACGTTTGGACACATTACCATTTTTAATATTTTTGGAAGAAGGCTGCATTTATTTGATCAAAAATACAGAAACAACAGTAATATTGTGAAATATTATTAAAATTTAAAATAATGATTTTCTATTTAAATATACTTTAAAATATAATTTATTTCTTTGATCAAAGCTGAATTTTCAGCATCCTTACTCCAGTCTTCAGTGTCACATGATCCTTCAGAAATCAGTATAATATCATGATTTGATAATCAGGTATTATCAATGTTGGAAACCTTAATTTTTTTTTTATGACCTGTGATACTTTTTTCTGGATTTACTGATTAAAAAGAAAAGCATTTATTCAAAATAGGAATATTTCCTAACAATATAACTTAACACATCCTTTCAAAAAAAGAAAGAAAGGTAGTGTATACTGTTACAAACAGACTCATGGGCAAATGTGAGTCAACAGAGCTCAGTTGTGGTCCAGTTTCCCGTACGGGCAGGAATCGCGCAGTCTGTGCAACCATGTCAACATCAGTCTCGGTTTTCCATGACAGGGTGGACTTGGACCTGTTGCTTGTTTGCCTTGGCTCTCTTAGGAAAAGGTGCTTGGACTAGAATAATCTGAAGGGTGTCTTTACCGGAGAAGCGTGCCATCCTCAAAACACAATGAACTATCCGTGAATCTGACGAAGAAACTGCGTGTTTTCATGGCAAAGATCGGAGGGCGTGTGCGAGGCGTATAGATCACCTAAACTATTACCATGAATAGCGCCGGGGGGTGTGTCGGCCTCAGCTCATTAAAAATAATGAAGGTAGAACGAAAAAATGTCCCTCTCCTTGGTTTCAAACGGATTACATAAACTAAGAATATGTGTTTTTTTATATAAATTACTTCATTTAAAAGAAGAGAACTCTAGCTTCATAAAGACAAATCTCTCGTTCCTGAGTGACAAATATTCGCTGAGTTACCCCTAATTTCCACCAACTGCGGAACGGCTGCGGATCCGCTCCGGAACGGCGGCGGAGTCAATAGGTTTCCATTAAAGTCAATGTGTGTATTTTCACTGACTGCGGAACGGCTGCGTTCCGACGATCCGCAGCCCTCCGGAGCAGATACGCAGAGCTTCTATTTTTGACGGATGCCGGAGAGCTCCACAGCACTACAGGGCAGAGTGCGCAGGACAGGAAGTCGAGCAAAAAACAGAACAAACCAAAACAAAATTAAATATCCGTTTAAATTTCAAAATAAAATACACCGTGATCATGGCGGATCATATTTGGCGGAAAATATGATGATCATGGCGGAAAACTGTTCCTGGTTTGGTGGTTCTGTTTATCGAAACTACATATCGCGCGATCACACGTGAATTAGCGAGATCTCGTGGGTCCTCGGCCGCAGCCGTTCCGCAACAAATCCGGACCTGGTGGGTATTGAAGGACAGCGGAGCACGGAGCCGACACGCAGCGGAGCCGATCCGCAGCCGTTCCGCAGTTGGTGGAAATCCGGGGTTACAGTTCATTTTCGGACGCGTTTCAGAATGGACCTCCCTGACAGAGAGAAGGTAGAACTCGCATCATGTTTATTTTTCTTTATTTGGCGAAAGACACAACACTTTGTTTTTATTGTGAGTATACACAAAAAAATAGAAACTTAACTGGATTGAATGATGTAAAACACTTAAATGTAAGATCAAAACCAACAGAGTATTTTTAATCTCTTTTGCACTGATAAAAAAAAAAGCGAGCAGATCACGCCGGCGTGGTTGCCGACCCCAGAGGGTTAAAGGCAGAGGAGATATCTACTTTTGCCAACCATGCGCCTCTTCCAGCTATTTTAACCCTCTGGGTTTTTTTTTTTATTCATGCAAAATAAACCCAAAATGCTCTGTAAATTTTGATCTTTCATTTTCGTGTTATACATCAATCTATCCTGATCAGTTTCTATTTTTTTTACTGTATACTCACAATAAAAATAAAGTGTTTTGCTTTTTGCCAAATAAAGAAAAATGAACATGATGCGAGTTCTGCACTCTCTCTGTCAATGAACTCCAATTTGAAACGCGTTCAAAAATTATCTGTAACTCCGCGAAAATTCAGTCAAACAGGCAAACATACCCACGGGCATAAAGCTTGAGATCGCATCTTTCAAATGAAGCAATTTATATTAAAAACAAATATTCTCAGCCTCTGTAATCTGTATGAAAAGAGAGCGATTCCAGTCGAGCTCATTACGAGCTCATTGACTTTAATTCGTTCACGCCTACTGACGGAGCGCGCTATTCACAAGATAATGTGTTAAGCCGTCTATGCAAAACAGGTAAACACCCCCAAGCAAATGCTTTAAGTTTCATCATTCAGTCGCCTGCGAGTTGGGAAGATGGCACGATACAATAATATTCTTTAACTTTTTTTAAAGGAATGGAGCTTCATCACTACCTCCGCCTGCAACTCGGAGTGTGCTTAGCAATAAGGGATAAGACTATTGATGCTCAGATATGGAGAATGATATGGAGATATGGAGGCTGATGCGAAATTTGTCGAACGGGGGAGCCTCGAAGGGGCCTATCATGAAACCGGATTCCATTTCTTTTTTAATTAGTTTGTCTACTACTTCAGGCTCCGCTAAGGAGGACTGAAGATTAGCGCAGATTATGTTTTGCGTGGGATGACTTTCTACGCCGGGTTTAAAGCCTTGATTGAGACCTGTCAGCAAATCATGAAGTTGATTTGTGAAATTGTGAAGTTGACGTCGGGGTGGTGGGATAATTCCTCGGCCAGGCGGAAAACATTCACAGTCGAGGGATTATTGACAGATTTTTAAAGAACTGGGCATATTTTGGCGGGCGTGGGCACCGCCACAGTAATCGCAGACGTGGAGAAAACGACAGCATTGTCTTGAGCATCTCCCTTCATTGAAATTTCTACAAACTTGTCTGTCGGGTGCCATGTATGGTGCTCTGATCGAAATCCATCCATCCATCCATCTTCTTCCGCTTATCCGGGGCCGGGTCGCGGGGGCAGCAGTCTAAGCAGAGACACCCAGACTTCCCTCTCCCTAGACAAGGCAAGGCAAGGCAAGGCAAGTTTATTTATATAGCACATTTCATACACAGTGGTAATTCAAAGTGCTTTACATAGAAGAAATTAAAATAAAAATAATTACATAGATAATAAAAGAAATAAGAATAATTAAAACAGTTTAGAAAATTAAATACAGTGCAAACAGTCGGACGAACAGTGGCACAGTGCTCATTCAGTAAATGCAAAGCTAAACAGTGGTAATATAAAGTGCTTTACATAGAAGAAATTAAAATAATCAAAAGAAATAAGAATAATTAAAACCGTGTCTGAGATGGAAGTGATTGAGCAGGTTTGCGGTGCCACTGGACCTACAATCCAGGGACGTCCTCTGCTGGGGTGGTGTCTTACACCAGTATTGCCCAATGGGCCCCCACAGAGCACGTTTCACTTTTGCTGTTTTAAACAAACAGCGAACCTCTATACTCTCCGTAGTATAGATAATCTTCACTCGCCTCGTCGGAGTGAAGCTCTCCCGTTCCCCTTCAAAATCTCTTCCAATCAGACAGCCCTGATAATTAATAATCACCCCTATCTGAGATGGAAGCGATTGAGCAGGTTTGCGGTGCCACTGGACCTAATCCAGGGACGTCCTCTACTGGGGTGGTGTCTTACACCAGTATAGCCCAATGGGGCCCCCATAGAGCACGTTTCACTTTTGCTGTTTTAAACAAACAGCGAACCTCTATACTCTCCATAGTATAGCTAATCTTCACTCGCCTCGTCGGAGTGAAGCTCTCCCGTTCCCCTTCAAAATCTCTTCCAATCAGACAGCCCTAAAAATTAATAAAATCTTCCTGAATCACAGTTTGGAAAAAAAAAAAAAAAAAAAAAAAATACAGTGCAAACAGTCGGACGTATTTTATATCGACCGGTAGCTATTATAGATCTTT
Organism: Phoxinus phoxinus; assembly: GCF_949152265.1. Classification (NCBI taxonomy): domain Eukaryota; kingdom Metazoa; phylum Chordata; class Actinopteri; order Cypriniformes; family Leuciscidae; genus Phoxinus; species Phoxinus phoxinus. Next base: position 12,711,961 of record NC_136879.1, read on the forward strand.
CTTTTAAAAGGATCTTCTTACGACTTACATGTATCAACTTTCTTTTCTCTTTCAATCTTCTTACGACTTACCATCTATCAACTTCCTTTTCTCTTTCAATCTTCTTACGACTTACCATCTATCAACTTCCTTTTCTCTTTCAATCTTCTTACGACTTGCCATCTATCAACTTCCTTTTCTCTTTCAATCTTCTTACGACTTCCCTGTATCAACTTTCTATTCTCTTTCAATCTTCTTTCAATCTTCTTACGACTTACCATCTATCAACTTCCTTTTCTCTTTCAATCTTCTTACTTACCATCTATCAACTTTCTATTCTCTTTCAATCTTCTTACGACTTCCCTGTATCAACTTTCTTTTCTCTTTCATTTATTTGCACATTCTTTTCACTTTCCTTAGCCCAGCATTCACATTCTTAGCTCTTTCTCAGACTAAAACTTTAATATCGAACAGTGGCACAATGCTCATTCAGTAAATGAATGCAAAGCTAAACAGATGTGTTTTGAGTCTGGATTTGAATGTGGCTACTGTAGGAGCACACCTGATCTCTTCTGGAAGCTGGTTCCAGCTGCGGCTGGCATAATGGCTAAAAGCGGACTCTCCTTGCTTTGAGTGAACCCTTGGTATTTCTAGTTGATGTGATCCTAATGATCTGAGTGATCTGTTGGGTTTATATTCAGTGAGCATATCTGCAATGTATTTAGGTCCTAGGCCATTAAATGATTTATATACCAGTAATAATACTTTAAAATCAATCCTAAATGTGACTGGAAGCCAGTGTAAAGACCTGAGGACTGGTGTGATGTGTTCAAATTTTCTGGTTCTGCTCAGGATCCTGGCAGCAGCGTTCTGTACGAGCTGCAACTGTCTTATGGTCTTTTTGGGAAGGCCAGTAAGGAGTCCATTACAATAATCCACCCTGCTGGTGATGAAAGCATGCACAAGTTTTTCTAAGTCCTGACTGGAAACAAAGCATCTAATTCTTGCAATATTTTTCAGATGATAATATGCTGATTTGGTTATTGCTTTGACATGACTACTGAAGCTAAGGTCTGACTCTAAAGACACACCAAGATTCCTGACTTGATTTTTAGTTGTTTGACCTCTAGAGTGAAGGTATGCATTCACCTTGAGAACTTCATCTTTGTTTCCAAACGCAATGACTTCAGTTTTGTCTTTGTTTAACTGAAGAAAGTTTTGGCACATCCAACTGTTTACTTCATCAATGCATTGGAACAGGGAGTCAATGGGGCTGTAATCGTTAGGCGATAGGGCTAAGTAGATCTGTGTGTCGTCTGCATAGCTGTGGTAAGAGATTTGGTTCTTTCTCATTATTTGGCTCATTGGAAGCATGTACAGGTTGAATAGGAGTGGCGCAAGAATTGAGCCTTGAGGAACTCCGCATGTCATGGATGTCCACTCAGACTTATGGTCTCCTATACTCACATAGTAACCTCTCTCTTCTAAGTATGACCTGAACCATTTTAGGACTATCCCAGAAAGCCCCACCCAGTTTTCCAGCCTGTCAAGAAGTATGTTGTGATCGACAGTGTCAAATGCAGCACTGAGGTCGAGTAGCACCAACACTGATAATTTGCCTGTATCAGTATTTAAGCGAATATCGTTTATTATCTTTATGAGCGCTGTCTCTGTGCTGTGATGCGATCGGAAACCAGATTGAAAATTGTCAAAGTATCCATTCGAGCTTAAGAATTTTTTCAGCTGATTGAAAACAACTTTTTCAATGATCTTGCCAATGAAAGGAAGATTTGAGATCGGTCTATAATTGCTTAATATAGTCTTATCCATATTACTCTTTTTCAGGAGGGGTTTGACAACTGCAGTTTTCAGGGAGTTTGGAAAACTTCCAGAGAGAAGTGAGGCATTTACCACTTCTAGTAGATCTGCTTCTAAGCTGTTTAACACACTTTTGAAGAAAGATGTGGGAAGAGCGTCAAGGGCGCAGGTTGATGTTTTAAGGTGCTGTACGGTTTCTTCTAAAATTTTGCCATCAATTTCTTTGAAATCAGACATAGTAACTACTTTCTCAGGTTGTGGTCTGATCTGTCTGACCCCAGTGCAACTCAAGGATGTGCTGATCACCTTTCTGATATTATTGATTTTCTCAGAGAAGAAAGAAGCGAACTCACTGCACTTGCTGTCTGAGAGCATTTCACTGGGAATCTGACTCGGGGGGTTTGTTAATCTCTCTACAGTAGCAAAAAGAGTGCGTGTGTTGTTTAAGTTGCTGTTAATAATATTTGAGAAGAAAGTCTGTCTAGCTTTGCCTAATTCCAAATTGAAAGCATGGATGGTGTCTTTGTAGATGTTATAGTGGACTACAAGTTTTGTCTTCCGCCACATGCGCTCTGCTTTTCTGCATTGTCTTTTCATATTTTGCACTGCTGTTGAGTTTCTCCAGGGTGCCTTTTGTCTACCACTCTTCCTGACTTTCACAGGAGCAATATCATCAATTACACTTTTAACTTTCGAGTTAAAAGAATCAAGGAGAAAATCAACAGAGTCAGCAGATATGCTTGGTGTTAAAGATATAGCCTTCATAAATAGTACACTAGTGTTCTCATTTAAGCATCTCTTCTTGACATACACAGATCTAGCTTCAATGGCAGGAGAGATCAATATATCAAAGAAAATACAGAAATGATCAGACAGTGCTACATCCTTAATAACAATCGATGAAATGTTTAGACCCTTACTGATAAGTAAATCTAGAGTGTGTCCACGATTGTGTGTCGGTCCATGTACATGCTGAGTCAGATCAAAAGTTTTTAAAACAGTTTTGATTTCTTTTGCCATATTGTTTTCTGCATTGTCTATGTGAATGTTAAAATCTCCAGAAATAGCAAAACAGTCAAACTCTGAGGAAATGGTTGATAACAGTTCTGTAAAGTCCTCAGAAAAGGCTGAAGAGTATTTTGGAGGCCTGTAAACAATTATAAGTAAAATGCGTGGAGCACCTTTTAACACAATACCCAGATATTCAAAAGACGGGTAATTACCAAATGATATTTGCTTACATTGATAGACATCTTTAAAAAGAGCAGCTACTCCCCCACCTCTCCTACCCGCTCTGCAGACACTCTACTGAACTATACATAAAAGTATAGTTAGGAGGGGATGTTTCATTGAGGACAGTTGCACTGCAGTTGCCTTCTAGCCAAGTTTCATTTAGAAACATAAAATCCAGGTTGTATGTGGTTATCAAGTCATTGACTAGAAGTGATTTGTTTTTAAGTGAGCAGATGTTTAATAGTGCTAACTTGACAGTCTTACTTTTTGTACACACAGCAGTCTTAGTTTGGCGTGTAATAGGCACCAGATTAGATTGGTTTGCTGTACGGCTTTTGAAGGCCTTAGACTTTCTATCATGTAATCGAACAGCAATAGAGAAAGATACAGGCACACAGGGTTCCCGCTTGTTCTGTAAACATTTGAGAAAGTTACTGTTATCATAGCGGGGACCCGGCACATATCAATGAGAGCTGGTATCAGTTGTTTTTAGTTCACCTCGAGCAGAAGGAGGAGGGTGTGAGACTTGTCGTTGTGGCAGAGCCCGAAGAACTCTTGCAGGAGGAGGGGGAGGGCGAGCGGGGCCTGCAGGCTTTGGTGGTTTTGGGGCCTGCCGTGTTTTGGTTGATATCTGGGGGCTTGCAAAAGAGTGGGATAGTTTGGTTCCAGCATAGACCAGTTTTTCCATTTTCTCTGAGAAGCCCAGAAGTGGAGATGCTGGAGATAGAGATAGCGTGTCTGGTGAGAGGGGCTGTTGCTCTGGTGTTATCGGAGGCTGTAATATGCTGTCCTGGTTTCCCTGGCTGTTTTCCAGGAAGTCGTCCTTGGGTGCTGAATCTTGGAGCAGTTCTAGTATGTCACAGTCTATCTGTGGTGAGCTCTGTGGGCAGGGCTCAGCTGAGATTGTGTCCGTGAGCAGAAGTTGTTGTGGCTGAGTGGTGTTATCATTGTCCTTGTGTGACGTGTCAACCGCATGTCCATTCAGGTGCTGGAGTGAAGTCCTGTGGTCATTTATACTGTATCCAGGTGTGTGCGTGCCATTCAGGTTGAGTGGATTGGCACACACTGCAGAAGGATGATTGAGGGAGAAGTAGATATTGTCCTTTAGCACTCTTGAACCAAGTTTGTTTGGGTGGAGGCCGTCCTGTTGGAACAGTTGCCTCTGACTCCAGAAAAGATTGAAGTTGTCAATGAAGTTCACTCCTTTTATATTGCAGGTTTTTTGGAGCCATGTATTAAGCCCAAGCAACCGTGAAAACCTGTTTGTTCCTCTTGCTGGGAGTGGTCCACTTATGAATGTTTGTACTTTCAGTCTTTTCAGTGTTTCAAACAGTTCATTGAAATCCTTCTTAATGAGTTCTGACTGCTCTTTATGAATATCATTTTTCCCCACATGAATGATGAGTCGATTTGCAGTCTTATGTTTCATCAGAATGTTCTCAAGTTCCCTGTTTACATCAGAAATTGTTGCTTGTGGAAGGCAGCACGTAGTTGTATCCCTGCTACTAGTGTTTCGGATAATTGAATCACCCACTATCAGAGTCGTGTGCTCGGCTAGGCTCTGAGCTGAGTGCCGCTGTCTGCTCGACCTTGAGCGCAAGTTAGCATCAGTGTTAGCTACTGGCTTATCCAGTCTGTGTTCGATCACATTCATCACGTTTGGAGATTCCTCATTTACATTCATTAATACTTCAAATCTATTCTCAAGATGTATAGGTGGTGGTAGGAGACCAGTGTTTGCAATCCTTGTCAGAGCCGTGTCTGGGGTAGAGGATGCTATTGCGGCAATATGTGATACTCGTGACAATCTGATGTCTCGAGTGCCTTTGGGTCTCGCTCCCTGTGTGTGCCATCGATTTGTAAGTCGATCGGCTTGTTTCTCTACACTCAGTATGGCCTGTTGAGGAGCACTAGATTCATGAAACTCACCGGCTGTATGCTGAGGGCGTCCATGACGGAGCTCTGTTGTGTGTTCCGTCTGGTTTGGTGGTCCCGCAAATAACTTTGTTTCAAGAACTGCAATCCTTTGTAAAAGTCTGTGGCAATTGCTGCAGCAAGTAGATTCCAGAAGAGGCATTTTCTCTTATCCTTATGCAGTTGTGTTTTCTCTTCCCCGGAAGGTAAACTTTCAGTGGGAGGCTGGTCGAGTAAAATAATTCAGCTTTTTTGTTGTAATCCAAGCGTTTGAGCACTGTGCTGATTTGCTGAAGTTGAAATTAGTTGATAAAAGAAGATAAAATATAAAAATATAAAAGCGATAGAGCAAAGCGCGGAGCAGTAAGCAAAAGCGTCCGAACAGTAGCTGAGCAGGAAGTAGAGTTCTCCAGCTTACTCCAGACACTTTAGACACTTACTCCAGCTCTTCCGGGGGGACACCGAGGCGTTCCCAGGCCAGCCGGGAGACATAGTCTCTCCAGCGTGTCCTAGGTCTTCCTCGGGGTCTCCTCCCGGTGGGACGTGCCCTGAACACCTTCCCAGGAAGGCGTTCAGGAGGCATCCGGAACAGATGCCCGAGCCACCTCAGCTGACCCCTCTCGATGTGGAGGAGCAGCGACTCTACTCTGAGCTCCTCCCGAGTGACCGAGCTCCTCACCCTATCTCTAAGGGATCGCCCAGCCATTCTGCGGAGAAAGCTCATTTCGGCCGCCTGTATCCGGGATCTTGTTCTTTCGGTCATGACCCAAAGCTCATGACCATAGGTGAGAGTAGGAACGTAGATTGACCGGTAAATCGAGAGCTTCGCCTTGCGGCTCAGCTCTTTCTTCACCACGACAGACCGGTACAACGACCGCATTACTGCAGCAGCTGCACTGATCCGTCTGTCAATCTCCCGTTCCATCCTTCCCTCACTCGTGAACAAGACCCCAAGATACTTGAACTCCTCCACTTGAGGCAGGAACTCTCCACCAACCAGAAGTGAGCAAGCCACCCTTTTCCGACTGAGGACCATGGCCTCGGATTTGGAGGTGCTGATTCTCATCCCAGCCGCTTCACACTCGGCTGCAAACCGTCCCAGTGCATGCTGAAGGTCCTGGTCTGAAGGGGCCAACACGACAACATCATCCGCAAAGAGCAGAGACGAAATCGTGTGGTCCCCGAACCTGACACCCTCCGGCCCCTGGCTGCGCCTAGAAATTCTGTCCATAAATATTATGAACAGAACCGGCGACAAAGGGCAGCCCTGCCGAAGTCCAACATGCACTGGGAACAAGTCTGACTTACTGCCGGCAATGCGAACCAAGCTCCTGCTCCGGTCGTATAGGGACCGGACAGCCCTTAGCAAAGGACCCCGGACCCCATACTCCCGGAGCACCCTCCACAGGCCGCCTCGAGGGACACAGTCGAATACCTTCTCCAAATCCACAAAGCACATGTGGATTGGTTGGGCAAACTCCCATGAACCCTCCAGCACCCTAGAGAGGGTATAGAGCTGGTCCAGTGTTCCACGGCCGGGACGAAAACCGCACTGTTCCTCCTGAATCCGAGGTTCTACTATCGGCCGTAATCTCCTCTCCAGTACCCTGGCATAGACTTTCCCGGGGAGGCTGAGAAGTGTGATCCCCCTGTAGTTGGAACACACTCTCCGGTCCCCCTTCTTAAAAAGAGGGACCACCACCCCAGTCTGCCATCCCAGAGGTACTGTCCCCGACCGCCACGCGATGCTGCAGAGACGTGTCAGCCAAGACAGCCCCACAACATCCAGAGACTTGAGGTACTCAGGGCGGATCTCATCCACCCCCGGTGCCTTGCCACCGAGGAGTTTCTTGACTACCTCGGTGACTTCAGCTTGGGAGATGGACGAGTCAACCTCCGAGCCCTCAGCCTCTGCTTCCTCAATGGAAGACGTGACGGCGGGATTGAGGAGATCCTCGAAGTATTCCTTCCACCGTCCGACGACATCCCCAGTTGAGGTCAACAGCTGCCCACCTCCACTGTAGACAGCGGTGGTAGGGCACTGCTTCCCTCTCCTGAGTCGCCGGACGGTTTGCCAGAATCTCTTCGAGGCCAGCCGATAGTCCTTTTCCATGGCCTCTCCAAAGTCCTCCCAGGCCCGAGTTTTTGCCTCCACAACCACCCGGGCTGCAGTTCGCTTGGCCTGCCGGTACCCGTCAGCTGCCTCAGGAGTCCCACAAGCCAACCAGGCCCGATAGGACTCCTTCTTCAGCTTGACGGCATCCCTTACTTCCGGTGTCCACCACCGGGTTCGGGGATTGCCGCCTCGACAGGCACCGGAGACCTTACGGCCACAGCTCCGAGCGGCCGCTTCGACAATGGAGGTGGAGAACATGGTCCACTCGAACTCAATATCTCCAGCCTCCCTCGGGATCCGGTCGAAGCTCCGCCGGAGGTGGGAGTTGAAGATCTCTCTGACAGGAGACTCGGCCAAACGTTCCCAGCAGACCCTTACAGTACGCTTGGGTCTGCCGAGTCTGTCCAGCTTCCTCTTCCGCCATCGGATCCAATGATCGAAATATCTTTACCAAAAGTGTGGTCTTCTCTTGCGGGTCGCAGAACGTAACTTGTGGATTTTGTTGTCCAACGCTCCCCAATAGGGACACTGATTACATTGAGAAATGTGGACGGTGCATTTTACGGAAAACAATTTGTGGTAAGTGTAAAAATGACTACCCCCGTAAGACAATGCGAGCTCCACTATGATAGAAAGATAATCGTTCAGCTCGCGTCGTCTATGGGGGAAAGTCAAGCATATGATTTCTGTACAGCGGCTGAAGGCAATACAGAATTCGACCAGTGACAGTGTACGTAATGAAACCTGTGAGTTATTCTTTAGAGTAACTGATATATCATCGCAGTCCACTTGGCGATTGGACTCTGCTGGGGGAAACAAGGACAGGAGAGAACCCAAATCTACATCTGCACCTGCGAGGATTTGAGCTCTGATGTTGTTCATCACTGGAGGAGGTTCTGCGGCAACTGCGTTCAGAGGGGCTGGTTGAGGAGTGTCTGAGAAGAGAGAAAAAGGAGATTGCACTTGGAGAGTAGACGGAGGAGGAAAAAGGTGAGCATAGGGTGGAAGGGGAAAGGGAAGGAATTGCGCCAGCGATTGACCGGCTAACGGAGGCATCCTCACGTTAGGGTGAGCACCTGGAGCTTGGAAAGAAGGAAAACTAAAAGATGTGGAAGGGAAGGAAAACATTTGAGGATCGTGTGTGAAAATGGTGTTGCAGAGATCTGGAGCGTGGGGTACCATGGTGGAAGGGGCTAAGGAGAAGAGTTGACCCGGAAAAGGTTGGCGCCTTTCCGCGACTGGTTCTGGGGCGCGGCCCAGGCTAGTGGAAGGTCTGCGACGACGTGGCGCAGGGGCGGGGCGTGTGAGGAACGCCCCGCAGGGGCGGGGCCGGCGCTGCGTGTGAGGAAGGTGGAGACTTCGGGACGAACGATTGGGGCCCGACTGGCTTTGCTCGTTCGAGCCGATGGGATGGGAGCTGAAACAGAAGGGTGAGCAGATTGTAATGTGACATATAAATTAAACAATTCTGCTTTTTTCATTCTGCGGGAAATATTTGCATCGGAATTAATTAAGGCTTGTCTCAGCCCCTTAACTGTCCTCTTCCCTATGGGAGGGATGTTTGGGTGAGCTGAAGAGTGGGAAGGCGCGGAGGAAGACGATGAGGAAGATGAAGAGTTCCTAGCTGGCGGTGGTGAGGGGAGTCTTCGGCGTCTCGGTGTATGCGAGGATCTGGAGGGCCGGCGTCCCCTGTTTGAGGATTGAGGCTTGATGTTGTTGTTAGCTGCTGGAGGGGAAAAGGTCTCTGGATCTGCGGTTTGTGATGGAGACGCCTCCATGATGAAAGACTCATCGTCTGAGGGGAAGAGCTCTAATTCGGACATGACGGCACGAAGGCGGAGTCCGATGCTGAGAAATTTGTCATGAGACAGGAGGTAAAGGAAGACTTTATTTATACTGGATTTTCTTGCGCTGATTGGATGATTACCTGAACATGCTCCTCCCAACTTTGTTACATAAAACTTAATTTAAAAGAAGGTTGTCAATGCAGTCACAGTCCCGCTGTATATTCATCATGTTCGAGTGGCAGTGTATTGTACAGGCGCTGTCCTTCCGATAATCCTAAATTATTAATTTGCAAATAATTGTCAAATTGCCACTTCCAAGCACTAAAAGTCAGCTTTGGCTCACCCGGGCATTCCAGGAACGGTAACGGTGGATGTAATGGAATTTGTTTTCGCCAATTTGTTGTAATGTTTGTGCAAGTCAATAAAGAGACATTGTTGTAAGCCAGATTTCACTTTACTGAACTGTTCTGCGCATGTCAGTAACTTGTGCAGCACGCTCTCCTTTTGCCCGCGCACTTGTACCATTTCTTAAAGGGCTAGTGCAATAAACAGAACATAACAGGTGTGTTAAGCCTGGAACACACCAAACCGACGCCAAAGAACTAGCGCTGATGAAAGCCGACTGTTGTTGCCTCCGCTGTTTTTGCTTCCAGTCCGCTTATGTTATTATAGAAATATTCGCCAAGGAACACTCAGATAAGAAGAAGTAACATTAGAACGGTCTTTCTGTACTGTTTTGACTTCTTTGCTCGCTGTTTTGCTATTGTTCACTAAGTGATCAAAACTAAGACTCGTTCACTAAGCTGAGAAGCCAATCAGAGTTCTCTCTTTCATCGACGGCCCGACTTCAAAAAAAACAAACGCCATCAGACTAGAGCCAACAGTGCAGAGCACACCGGGAAACCTACGTCAGCCAGCACTCAAAAACGGTACAACTTTGCCCAGCGGCCGATCGTCGGCTTGGTGTGTCCCGGGCTTTAGTGTTGAGGATTTCACCAAGGCTGAGGATTTCCTCAGCACACCAGGTCTTTAAGCTCCACCCATCCGTTCACAATCACCAGAATACTAACCAGTCACACCTGTCACCACCTGATTACATTCACTACAAATCCACCCCCCTCCCACCCCCACAAACTTTGACACCATTGCTGCCTCTGACTAGCAATAACATATCATGGGGTTGTGGCTGTGGTGTAATCCAGCCCGATCTCATGAAAGTGCGTATCTATACGACGAATGTTATTTCTCGTGCCATTTATACGCCAAAAATAGTTTTTGCATGCATATGATACGCAGTTTTCGCGTGCATATGATACGCACTTTATGGCGTGTAATATGCAAGCACTCCCCACCCCCTAATCCTACCCAAGGGTTTTTGGTTTTCATTTTTGGCGTATAAATCAAACGAGAAATAACATTTGTGGTATAGATACGCACTTTCATGAGATTGTGTTGTGTAATCTTATTATGTGTTTAAAAAGAAGAACTAACCTCTCAATATCTCCCACCTCATCTTCCGGGTTCAATGGGAAATACATCAACACCAGAAAGAATAATTAAATAAGTAATTAAACCATTTAATAGGGTCTTTATAGAAATGGGAAATGGGAGCATTTAAATTAAGAAAAATCAGATGATAGCAATGATTATATTGATCTTATTTTTATTTTATTTTTTACGAAACTCGTTACATAAAACACCTGCGTTTCAGATGAAAGACCTCATGTTTGTTACACAAACAGACACATTGAGCGTAACCTTCACATGTCAGTGCAGGAACAAAGGCTTGGACCTTGAGGAAAATTCACTGTCACTGTGTGTGTACTCCCCTGAAGCTGTTGACTACAATGCAACTGTTGAGTGAAGCTTGTTTGAGAACACAACGAGTCGGCTTTATCGGCCCACTGGGGTTCTTATATTAGCATCCTGAAAGATTTACATGACATTAAACAACCACGCCAAATTTTACCATCAGTGAGACCGCGGAAGAGAACGTGTACTTCTGTAATGTGACACATTTCCGAGGAAAAAGCATATTTAACAAATGAAATGTCGAACTTGTTTTTGCACCTAGTAATCATTCACAGTAAGACCAGAAACATATTAATAAAGTAAATATAGCAGGATAGTCTAATAAGGGTAACATCTTTCAAAAAGATAAGTGTCCAAATATGGCTTTTTTCTGTTTAACATAAAAATATATTTTGAGAAATGTCTCATTGTTTATTTTATCCATACAATTGAAGTCAATGAGCACCGAAACGGTTTGAATACCAAAATTCTTCAAAATAGATATATTTTTTTATATTCAACGGAGTAAGAAAAAAACTCGGAACTTCGGAACAACATGAGAATGAGTAAATGATGACATCATTTTCATTTTTGGGTAAATAATCCCTTAACCAATTTTCAGGATTATTGTAAGTATAATTTTTACTGGGTCATGTATCACTCTGCAATCAATATAAGATCTTGTAGGTTATAAGATTACTCTGCAAAATGATTTCAAGTAATCTTGTATTGTGTGAGAATGAGCAGTGATGACATAACACATTTTTAACATCTAGGCACCTTTTTTTTTGCATCTGTAAACTTGACATACTAAAACAAAACAAACTGATAAAAAAAATTAAGATCTGCTGCATAAATTTACAGATGGGCCTAACACAAATCAATTTAGCAAAATGTATTTATTTGTAATATTATACTCCATACTCAATTTATAAAAGCAAAATTTAACTATTTATTTTAGGCATACATGTTATTTTGAAGCCCACATCTGATCTCTGATGTAACTGTATGCGCATTAAGCAACACTGGACAATTGGATAGATTCACCTAGAATTTCTCACTATATGTGAACATAACTGAAATTAAATATTTTATTTTACCTGTATCTTTTCTTGGGTATCTCTGTGGTATGCTGAAGATGTGAACTGCCTTTAATGTTAAAACGGAGTCAGACAAAGATGGAGAGACTCAAGAAGAAGTGACAACATGTAGAAGCAACAGGACGTCTCTGAATGGTTAGTTGATGAATTTATGTTGCTGATGTGGAGTTAACTATCTTCAATTAGCATATTCTGTCATGGTAATCTATAAATCGCTCGTATAGGAACTGTTGTGAGATGCACACAGTGACTTTCTATTGCATGTGAAAGATGGATGCTAAAGTTTAAGCTGACTCACAAATGTACTCTTATAAAACAACTCTCCCCCTTCTCAACATGGACTGTCTTCCCGGGGGCGGGGTTTATGTACATTTTAGGGTTGGGGTGATGTCACTAACTTGGGAGGAATGTTGTGTAGTCCATACCAGCCGTTTGTTGTAGTCCTTTTCTTTAACCCTCTGGGGTCTGAGGTGTTTTCTGGGTCCTGGAGGTGTTCTGACATGCTCTGACATTTGTCCTTATTCCGGTGTTTTTGCAGATAGATGGATGACTGTATCATCTGCGTACAGCTGGCAGTTGGCACCCTTGCAGCTATCAGGGAAGTCATTGATGTACATTGTGAACAACAGTGACCCCAGTACAGATCCCTGAGGTTAGTGTTAGTGCGCCCACCGAACGAAACAAAAAGCTGCTCCGAGCGCCTGAAGGCGGCGGAGCGCGTGACGTAAATTCTCAGCGCTCTGACAGGGCAAAGGAGGTTCGCGTCGACCTCGCTGCCTGATGCCGGCAAAGCTGAGAGTGAAATGATCTGTGCTCTGAACGGGGTACCGATCGCTTTGGGGACATAACCATGTCTCGGTTTAAGGATGACTTTAGTGTCATTAGGTCCAAACTCGAGGCACGCAGCGCTCACAGAGAGCGCGTGCAAGTCACCCACACGTTTAACTGATGCAAGAGCAATCAGAAACACGGTTTTGAACGCGAGGTACTTCAAATCCACAGAGTGTAACGGTTCGAAAGGATGTGCTTTCAGGGCCTCTAAGACCAGGGAAAGATCCAAGATAGGAACCGAGGGGGGCCGTGGGGGGTTCATCCTCCTGGCTCCTCTAAGGAAGCGGGTGATGAGCTCATTCCTTCCTATCGCCTGGCCGCGCATCGACTCGGCGAACGCTGCGATGGCCGCGACATATACTTTGAGTGTGGAGGGGGACCTGCCCCTGTCCAACATCTCTTGAAGGAAGCAAAGCACCCACGAAACTCCGCACGTTTGTGGCTGTAGGCCCTTGCCCGTGCACCATTTAGTAAACACAGACCATTTAGACGCATAAAGCCGCCTGGTAGAGGGGGCTCTAGATTGCGTGATCGTGTTCGCGACCCCTTCTGGCAAAGCAACGGGTACCCGTTGATTATCCATGCATGCAGAGACCATAGTTCTGGATGAGGATGCCAAATCGATCCGCCGGCTTGGGAAAGGAGGTCTTTCCTCACCGGGATCGGCCATGGGGCTGAGTCTGACAGCCGCACCAACTCCGAGAACCATGTCTGATTCTCCCATCGGGGGGCTATGAGGAGCACAGAGTGACGCATTTCCCTGATTCTCTTGATTACTTGTGGTAACAATGAGACCGGAGGGAACGCGTATAACGGGCATCTGGGCCATGTCTGGGCCAGAGCGTCCTCGTTCTTCGAAAAGAACCTTGGGCAATGGGCGTTGTCTGTCGACGCAAATAGGTCGACTTTCGCCTTGCCAAAACGGTGCCACAATAACTGGACTGACTAAGGGTGCAGGGACCATTCCCCGGGGGGAATATTGTTCCTGGACAGTCTGTCCGGTCCATCGTTCAGGCGTCCTGGCACATGCGCGGCTCTGAGCGAGCGCAAGTGGTGCTGAGCCCAGACGAGGAGGCGTTCCGCCAGATCGCAGAGGGTCCTGGATCTGACACCGCCCTGGCGGTTCACGTATGATACCACAGACATGTTGTCCGTTCGAACCAGTACGTGGTGGCCCCGCAGAAAAGGGAGGAAGTGTTTCACAGTGTACTCGACCGCTATCATCTCCAGACAGTTTATATGGAGGAGCTTCTCCGTGTCTGACCATAGGCCAAAGACCGGTCTGCCCTCGAATATACCGCCCCAACCTAGGTTGGAGGCGTCCGTCGAGATAACTTTTCGGTACGAGACAGTTCCCATCGTAACTCCCCGCTGATACCAGTCGGTCACTAACCAGGGCTGCAGAGCTGAAACACAGCTCTGAGTCACTCTGATTCGGAAACCGCCGGAAGCCCAGGCTCGGTGATGTACACGAGCGTTGAGCCATCGTTGCAGGGGGCGCATACGCAATAGACCTAGCCGGAGCACTGCTGCGGCTGAAGCCATAAAGCCCAGCATTCTCTGAAACGTTTTCAGGGGAAACACTTTGTCTTTCTGGAAAGACGCGGCCAGACGCTGTGTTGACAAGCGAGCCGTCATTGCCACCGAGTCGAGCTGTATTCCCAGAAAGGAAGCTGACTGACGGGGCAGCAGTGAGCTCTTGGTCCAATTGACCGTGAGACCCAGGTTTTCCAGATGACTGAGTAGCACAGCTCTGTGAGACACGAGTTCCGCCTCTGATTGTGCTAAAATCAGCCAGTCGTCCAGATAGTTCAATATTCGCATCCCCTGACGCCTCAGGGGGGCGAGCGCCGCGTCCATGCACTTCGTAAATGTACGGGGTGCTTATGACAGGCCGAACGGCAGGACGGTGTACTGATATACCTGACCGTCGAAGGCGAATCTCAAGAATGGCCTGTGACGGGGTATGATCTGAATCTGAAAGTACGCGTCTTTCAGATCGAGAGAAATAAACCAGTCCCTCGGGCGAATCTGCGCGAGGATTTGTCTGGTCGTGATCATTTTGAACGGTCTTTTCATAAGAGCTTTGTTCAAATGTCTCAGATCTAATATAGGTCTGAGCGCTCCGTCCTTCTTGGGCACGAGAAAATAACGGCTGTAAAAGCCTGACTCGCTCATAGAAGGATGTATCGGCTCTATTGCCCCCTTGCATAACAGTTTTGCTATTTCTGCACGAAGTAGGTGTGCTACTTCTGGGTTCACGCTCGTCACTGTACGGGCTCGGAAGCGCGGGGGACGGCGAGCGAACTGCAGTGTATAGCCCTGTCTTACAACATTCAGCACCCATTCTGACACGCCCGGGATCGCTTCCCATGCTTTCGCACGCATAGCTAGGGGCAGAATGGTCTCCGTGTCCTGAGCGCCGCACTGCGCGGGCTCGAGAAACTGAAACGGAGGTATCAGCGCGGCGCGCACGCCCTCGTTTGCTGAGTAATGTTGCTCGCTGACGGCAGCATCCTGCTGTTTCACATTCAGTAACTCGGTCGCTAGGGACGGAGAACAATTTGTGGCGCGAACAGCGGTGCGCGTGAGCGGTGTTGGGGGTACAGTGTTTGTTAGTAAGCGTGAGCGCTCACAGGGCTCACGTTCACAACACAGCCGGTTATACAATGGTATCCGCGTTCCGATCGCTGCACTGCGCGGGGTCGAGAGACTGTAGCGGAGGTATCAGCGAGGCGCGCGCGCTCTCGATGTCTGAATAAGGCGGCTCGCTGACAGCGGCAGCCGGCTGCATTACACCTAATGACTCGATCGCTTGGACGGAGAACATTATGTGGCGAGAACAGCGGGGCGCGTGAGCGGCGCCGGGGTTACAGTGTTTATCAGTAAGTGTGAGTGCTCGTGAGCGCTCACATGGCTTACGTTGACAACACAGCCGGTTATACAATGGTATCCGCGTTCCGATCGCCGCACTGCGCGGGGGTCGAGAAACTGTAACGGAGGTATCAGCGAGGCGCGCGCGCTCTCGATGTCTGTATAGGGCGGCCAGTTGTTTCACATTCAATGACTCGGCCGCTTTGGACGGAGAACATTTTGTGGCGCGAACAGCGGGGCGCGTGAGCGGCGTTGGTTTACAGTGTGTATCAGTAAGTGTGAGTGCTCGTGTCGTGAGCAGTCACAGGGCTTACGTTCACAACACGGCCGGTAAACAAAGGTCTCCGCGTTCCGATCACCGCACTGCGTGGGGTCGAGAAACTGTAGCGGAGGTATCAGCGAGGCGCGCGCGCTCTCGATGTCTGTACAGGGTGGCCGGCTGCATTACACACCCAATGATTCGATCGTTTGTACGGAAATCATTCTGTGGCGAGAACAGCGGGGCGCGTGAGCGGCGCCGGGGTTGCAGCATTTATCAGTGAGTGTGAGTGCTCGTGAGCGGTCACAGGGCTTACATTCACAACACGACTGTTAAGGCTTTCGTCCCCTGGAATAACTGTGTAACAGAGCGGGCAGTGAGTAGGTGTGGGCACTGTAACGTGGGCACATATCCTACGTCTAACACTCGAGCGGCGCGTGCCCGCTTATGTGAGTGGGCTCTGTGACAGTGAGGGACACCGGGGGGGGATCGTGCTTATGTGTAGGGTGAACACAGTGGCGTGGGCACATCTTCTACACTTGAAAACACCGTCGGCGTGAGCCGGAAAAACAGACATTACTCTTTATGAGATTTATCTGGGTCGCCGTGGAAACGGCGTCTGTGTGCAGGCGAGCGGGTTAAGCAACTGGCTCGTTGGCTGCGGTATACACTACTGCAGTAGCCTTTGCTAAGGGGACTGACAGAGCGGGTAGGTTTGATGGCGGTCCGGCCGCGGCGGGACTCGCGCATCTTCTCCTCCGTGCGGCTGCTAGGAGGACCTCGCGGCTCAGGTTTCAACGCGATCTTGGGCCGGGGTCCCCGGGGGGGAGGCGGCTTGTGGCGGCTGTCAGAGCGCGATCTGTCGTCGCTTCGAAGAAGGTCCGTTGCAGGCCTTAGCGGGAGGGCAGACTTTGAGCGCCATCTCGCGGATGGCGGGCAGAAGTGCGCTGCGACCGCTTCTTCACTGGGGGAATTTGTATCCCAAAAGCAGCCAACATCGATGGTTCTCCATCCACCTCATCCCCTGAGGCGACAGCAGTGAGGGCCGAGGCCGGCAGCTGCGTGTCGGGGGGGAGGGGGTCTCTGGGGGCGGCACTTCTGTTGCGCGGCCCGCCGAAGACAGCCGGAGTGACATCTTTAGCGTCGAACGCGGCAAGTCGAGCCCGCAGGGTCGACATTGGCAGTTCCTCGCAGTGAACGCAGCCTCCCGAAGACAGAGCGAGGGCTGCGTGGTCCTGTCCCAGGCGGAGAGCGCAGAAGATGGCGGTCTCCGTCGCTGAGCGGGAAAAACGAGGCATTTTGAAACAAACACCTCGTGCTCTTTTAGACACGTGCGTTGCAGCGGCGAACGCACGGAGAGGATAATACATTATATCATAGACATAAAAAGGATATGACGCCGGATAGCGTAGCTGGCACGGACGGCTGAAGGTGGCGAAGACGGCCGGCTTCCTCAGGCGCTGTCCTAAGCTGGCTGGTCGCTGGATTCGACGGCGGCGGCTTCTCTCAGAGGTCAGCGTAGCATAGAGCGTCGCTGAAGAGATTAAAATCAAGTGTTTAGCAGCCTGACTGCCCCTTATATACGCTAAGCCACCCCCATTTTGGCGGGCTGTGACGCGTGAGGGCGCGACGTCACGCCAGGGGCTCAGTGGTAGGCTGCAGCAGTTGCCGCGGAGCAGCCAATGAGCGCGCTAGATAGCCCGCTCTAGGTCTGACTGCTGCTGCACTGCGTTTACAATATATACAAATTTAAGGATAAATTTTGGCTTCAATATCTCGAGCAAAGAGACTTTACCCGGTGCGTACTTTCAGTACGCAGTACGAGAGAACCTCTCGTAAGAGAACGAGGTTGATCGCAAATTAAAGCGCTCTGTATGTTTTGTTGGCATGAACGTGTTTGTCAACAGTTCATGTTTAGATAAGGCCAGATTGTTGACAAACACACTGCTCAAACATTCTAACTCTACAAAACAGTTGAAACAACTGGATTGAACACTTCAATTGAAAAACATTTAAATAGCTACATTAGCTACTAGAGATGCACCGATTGATCGGCTGGTGACCGGAATTGGCCGATTTTCACATGATCGGCCATGACCGGCGACTGGACGGTCAGTCTGACATATGCCGATTTTATGCACTGGGGCGCCGCATGATTAACCTTTTGAGCGGTACTGTACTGTCCCATATGTGATTTTTATTTCTGTGCCCCGAAGGTACGGTGCCAGTTATGGGATTTAGAAAGTCCAGTCAGGTTGCATCACTGCCAAATTCAAACTGTGCTTTCCAGCCAGAGTCGGACCGACTTAATGTTAAGTTTTCAACCGCATAATGTTCATTTTAGGTTTCAGACATTTATATACACATTAGCACGAGTAAAACAATACATTTGGAGTTTGTAAAATACATGTCAGCAGCAATAACAATCTATTCAAATATAATTTACCGACGTGAGTTCCTATCAGACAAACATAGTGGAAGTAACTATAAAGTTTAATATATTCTTCTCACAGTTCACCGGCCACTTACTTGCTTGTATTTCGGGAGAAACTGATGAATTCACAGGCTGTAAATCCGACTGACAGGACAACATGGCGGCGCCCATCTCACGTTATAGATCAAGACTATTTATAACCAAACACACTCACTTTATTTGAGAATTGGAATATCAGATAGTTGATGACATGGTAAGCAAGTTGTGAATATTTTCGAAATAAAAGCGACACATCTGTCATACACATCTGTCATTATTGTGGCTGCAGTGTATCGAATTTATGAAGCCGTTGCCTAAATACTTTGCTGGCCGTAAATGCAGTGAATCCCTGATAAATCCCAAGCACTAACTCACAGTTATAATTAAATCCTCCGGGTGGCGCGTGTTTAACAAGTTGTTTGTATTTGATCACATAATATCTCACGCAAGGCATAAATGAGTAGCGTTGTGTGTGAGTGAGCGTTGAGTGGTTGTGTGTGTGTCTGTGAGTGAGTGTGTGTGTGAGAGAGTGGCGTTAATGGGTTGCGCTGCTGAAAGCGGCGGGCAACGTAATTGATATTCATTCAGTTCGCTCACACATCGCACAAGAACCGTTTTCGGAACCGAAACGTAGGAATTTCGCACGGTTCTGGTATTTTTCAAAAAACAGAATCGGTTATGCATAAGAACGGTTTTCGCTTCCCAACCCTAATTATGTTAGTAATAAGTGAAGCTGGTAATGCTGACTCAACTGATATCATTTCAAAGTACTCATGCATGGCCAGTTTCTAAAATTAAACGAAATAAGTTAATCAGTGTCCTCAAATGTTATCAGTTATTTTGATTATTGGATTTGACTTTGAGTGTGATATTGTGAGCTAGCAAGCGCTCTGAGTTTATTTAAAATTAAGAAATATCCTCGATTAAAATAAGTTCAGAGTACTCCTAACTACTTCTTTTTTTTTTTCTCAAATCAATTAAATTGAGGTAATCAGTGTCCTCAAAATAAATGAGCTAGTTGAACTTGAGTTTTAAAGTGTAGGCTATTTTCTCGCAAACTAATAATATTACCCAGAATGCACTGGTTTCAACAGTATATTACTGTTTTAATGCAAAATGGTATGATACTGTCAGAATTTGCCAGAATGCCTTTTTTTACAGCAAGAGTTAACAGTGTACTTCAAGACCCAAGGAGTCGAACGCACTCCAGACGAACACGTTTGTCTTACATGCGTGTACAAGTGTCTCCTGAAAACAAAAAGGGTTAATGACGTGTACTAAGCCCTTATACTTACAGTACACCACTTATGACATCACAGGATTTCACCAGCCAATGAAATTGGAGTGTGTTTACACGTGCTTTAGACACCGGTCACACTGATGACATTCCCCATAGCGTCGGTCCACGATGCGGTGTTGAGTTCCACTTTGAAAGGGAATTTCGATTTCATGTTAACTTAAAAGTTATGCAAAGCTCTGTCAGGCTCTGCCAAGTCAATAGTCAGCACATTTCGTGCCTTGGCAAAGACAGAAACTGATGGTTTGGTTAATGTGTGCTTGTTAAAAACCCCAAGGGATGGCAATTAAACAATACTGGTGTGTGGAGAGAAGCTGCTTGGCTCTTGTGAAGGTATCCACTGTAAAAAATAAAACATAGATTTTATTTATATTTAATTAATAAAAATGAGGCAACAGATTACAAGCAATATTATTAATTAAATTTAACAAATTAGAATTGAGTAATAATTAATCAAATTAATTCCTTAAATGTTAACCATTTAAAATGAGTAAAATTTACAAAATATATGTTATTGCCAACATTGAAGACACCTGATGTTAACAAGCAGAATCACTGAAGGAGAAAACCATAATTAAAGTCACCATTATGGAGATGAGTGTGTGTTTTAGTTGGGCTCTTCACCCTTAAATTATTAACTTTAAGTTTTGTTTGGCTGCTGTACATAAGTTATAACAGCCAGATGAACAAATAGAAAACGTTGATCTGATGGTGTTGGTTGTGTTTCATAATTTCACAATCATTTGACTTGAATCACTGATCTCATGTAGAGTCCAATTTATTTAGTTACATTTATTTTATTAATTCTAGCTGCATAATATTATTAGCCTTTTCAATGAAATCCAAATGATCTAATCAATAATAATAATAAATATATGTGTTTTTTTTTTTTAGGCGCACACAGACATCAAGATTTAGCGTATGAATCTCAGCAATGGTGACAACCTCTGATCATAAGCTCATTATTTATTCATGCAGCAATACATGATGGGAGCCATGAATGAGTTTTGATTGGTGCAACCCAGAATGTGAGGATGCCTCAGGTCCAGAGTTTGAGGACAAGAGTTTCCAAAAATGTATGTTTATGCACAAAAGAGTACAATAGATGATCAACAATTTGCCCATTGCAGTCTTGCATAAAGGCTTGAGTGTATGTTGTAGTGTGCTGCTTGCCAGTGTGTGTATTTGTTAACTTTTCCATGGAGTCATCACTAAGAGCACTACGTTTTAAGAGCAGGTCTGGACATGCATCAGTCGTTTCCAAAGCCTGAGCAACCACATGTCCTTAATTCCCAGAGGAAAGTGGGGAAAGGAGAGAGTAAAAGAGAATCAACAGCAAAAGAAAACAGAAACACAAGGACAATAGATTGATTAAAACATTTATTAGAAATTTATTAGGGAAGAACATGTTTAGCTATGTATTTTTTCTCACAACTGAATTTACTATTATTTACATGTTTATGTATAAATAAATCATTATAATTATTTGTATAATACAATTAGTTTGTAAATAATTTGCTGTAGGACAGGAGCTGTAACTCCATTACTCCACCCAATACTTGACCCTAATTTATACAGTTTATGAAGATTTATAAACTACTTTAACTAGACTAGTTTTTGTAACTAGACAAAAAAAAAATTTAAACTAAATGTGTTCGAACAGTCCATAGTCTCCCCCTTATCTTCTGGACAGGATAAGATTATTTTTTTGTTGTTATGGACCGTTGACAAGAGTTATGTGTATTCACTGTGAAGCTTACACTGAGTTGAAATGGATTTCACGGTAAGTGATCTAATTTTGAGCAGCAAGAAAAAAAGTGTGGTAAAGCATAACATCATGTTAAATATGAAATGAGTATAGTAAGGCCTGTAGTTAGGGAGTACATGTTATTTAAGGAAAATATTATTGTATTTTTAGAATGAAATAAAAAAATTCAAAACCTAGTCTGTGGGGAATAGTAAAAATGATATCCTAATTACTGTAGTTACCACGGTCTGAACATCACATTCTTTGTTTTTCCATCAAATTTGTTACAAATCTAATAACATGAAAACTCTGGACACTTTCACATTTGTCACTGAAAACGTTTTCCGGTTACATCCTACATCACAGGAATTAATTATATTTTTTTATGGGAATGACAATTAGAATTTATGATAAAAATCTGTCTTTCCATTAAGATTTTGTGGATTGAGAGCCTTGTTTATTTATTTTGTTTATTGAAACAATGATTGGGTCACAATGGCACAAAATAAGTGCAAAAAAGTAAAAGTAAGTATATAATAAACACTGCATGAATGTGACATATTTTTCAAATGAAACCAATTTAAAACACTTGCAATATACATGTTATATGGCAGTATGTACATTGAAAGATGTTGCAAAGCCATGTACTTCAATGAAGGGTGCTTTGAGTTTGTGAGCAGTGTAGTCTCGGCCACATTTTATTTAAACTAATACACAGAACACAGTTCTCACCACTCAAAAACATGGAGCTTCTATAAATATACACACTAATGCTTCTCATACAGATGCCAGCACAAGGCCTGAACAACTGAACACACATACACACACATAGATACAGTCACAATCATTTCTTTACTTACTCAAAATTCCTCATTAACACTAATACATCAAGATACACACTTGCACACATGGGTGAATTTGATCAAATCTGTAAAATTTTATCTCAAAACCAGAATAATTAATATATATATATATATATATATATATATATATATATATATATATATATATTGCAAGAAAATGAAGCCTGTCTTTAGGACAAGATTATTTGTATTTTGACATTATTTTCATGACAAGTACATTATTTTACTGTAATAAAAAAATACTTAAATTGTATACATTTATTAATTTAATGTATTAATAAATCACTTATGTATTTGTTGTACTGTCTTTACTGTAAACAATAATAACTGAATTGACTAGATGCATTACAGTGTCTAAAATAATTCTTAAAAAAATTATATTACAGTAAATTTGTCAAGAAAATCACATGATGCAAACAATATTTATAGTCCAAAAATGAAGATTCACATTTGTGATAAATAATATCTTTTTCTTTTTCTTTTTTAAATGTGACCCAAACATGTTTTGCTGAGATTGACCAACACATTCCTTTTGCAAAGCTGTGGATATTTTTGAGAATTAAAAGACCCTGACTACAGGAGGACCTGAAGAGGCGAGTTATAAAATACATTTTCCTGTGACACTTGATAGTGTGCAATATGTAGTTGGGGAGCACATAGGAGCTTTGGAATGTTTACCATTCAGTGGGCCTACTAACCCTCGAGTGTTCCTCTTGCTTTCAAAAGCTGAGACCTCACCTGGTCTACACTCAGATCTTGTTCACAGGAACACCTGTTCAGGTGAGGTCCTAAGGGTTTAAGAGCACAGCTGTGCACAACAGTAAAACCCATCCCGCACATTAAAAGAAAACCACCCAAATATTAAAGCATTTAAATCACGCATGCTCCAATGCCAATAGCTTTCTTGCCACATGCTGTATGTCATGAGCCTTCACCTCCATTGTTTAGTGCAAACACTCCTCTTTAATGTGTATTTACCATTAATTGACACATTAGATGTTCCTTTGACAACATTACCTTTATCAGTACAGCACCATTAGAAGTTTTCATTGAACATTTGGCATGCAATGCTACACGGCTGCCCTCATGGTACAATCAAATAATGAACTTAACAAGCACAATAAATTAATGGTTATGAGTAATAAACATTTTAAAAAGATAACAAAGCATATATTTGGTTTAATATTGAGCTTGTTTTGTGAAATGCTTTAACGGAATGTCTTTGTGTGCTCTCGTGACATTGAGGGCATAGCTGAGAGCCTCATTTTCAAAGACATTATTTCCTTCTCTTTCATTTTCCCTCCATGTTTTGCCACTCTCTTATCTCCTTTTCCCATCTTCGTCAGTTGTCTCAGCTCCTGATTTTCCTCCCCAGTGAGACTTTATCTGTCCATCTATCTGTGTGTTTGCTTACTTATCATCCAGAGAGAGATAGTGCCATGGAGCACTTTCTGAAGATAAAATAATGATATATAGGCATATCTTAACTGCACTTGCAGTTCCTCACCACCATGTTGGACAACTGCTCCACCTAGAAACAGAGCCAAGACAAAATTATTAATTCACATTAATGAATATGTAGAATATTCTATCACAAAACCTTGTCAGGTGAAGTACTTCTTAAGTCCATTTGTGTTAGATGGTAGTTATACTAAATTGTTTTACTCCAAAGAACACACTATTTGTGCCTGAACTGCTTACCATTACACAAATCTATATATCCACCCTTACGCAAAGAAAATATATTTCCATAAATATGAATGATCAATATATTAATGGATTTAATGGTTATATTGAAAATATACAGAATAATATATTGTGTTAATATATTACAATATATTGAATATTCCCTAAGGAATTGCCACTTTTCATACTGTATATTTCCATTTATATCATAATGTATGTAATTTTTTATTCAGTAATATACTTCATAACATATATATCTACATGTGATATGGTACTGCATGTGTAATAAATATATTGCCCATATATTTACTCATGCAGTATATACACATATAGAAGTATATAATATAACATATTTCTTAAATTTTATAATTATTTACATTATACATTACATTACACACTAACATATCTCCCAATAAATTAATATTGACCAAAAAGACATGAAATAACTATTTAATTTTAACATTTACTCTTAACTCTTAACAAACAGAAGCAAAGCATGCTGGGAATTAGATATTAGTGATATGTTACATTTTTCATAAAAGCATGAAACTTGGTACTCTTGTACAGTTTGGGGCCCCCTGAAAATGTTCAGAAAACGCCTCGTGGTGGCCATTTTACTTTTCGCCATAGCCAAATTATGTATTTTGTATCATATCTCATGAATCAAACATGATAACACATAAAAGATTATGTCTACCCCTATGTTCTGATGGTCAAGGATTACAATGATACCATATACAACATCATAAACTGTTCAGGTGAATAGTTAATGGTGAATTCAGGGTTGTTAGAAGGAAATCACGAGAACCTAGGCTAGACTTATCATGTCTGTTGCAAGCATGTTGTGTAGAGTTTAAAAAGCTTAATCCTTTTGTTAATTAACCTTGACAATGCAGTAACTGTAAAGAGTAGAATATTCAGTATGACCTTAGCAACATAGCTTAAAAAGAATGTGTCAAACACAAAGATTTACTTCAAAAAAATCTATTTCAGAAACACGTTTGTTTGATTGATTTGTTGTTGTTGAACCTATTTACTTCAATGTCTCCTTCACAGTCTCCTCCACATGACACAGAGCTGTGCTCTTTAAGGAGGCTTTTTTGCATTTGCAATGCCAACGGCAGCCTTTCTTGTAGCCACAACTTACTGTAAGAGTTTAAGGATGGACTGGCTTGCCTGTGGAAGAGTTTACCACAATGGTCTCCAGTCGCTTGGGTCCATCCAACTCCAGTCTGTTGGAGATGGCATATTTGGTGCCACCTCAAGTGCTTGTCCCCAACAGTGTCCTCCTCCTTGGTACACTGCTCTTTTGAGGTGCTGCACTTTGTAAACAAAGACTATGCGTCCGCGCACATACGCATTCAAACGTGCATGCCTGTGGACTAGACACGTAATCCGCATGTCCATGCCGTCACCGGTTTCACAAATTCACGTTTTTGAAGGTTATGCAGAAATGATAACGGTATCATTTTTTGATTTGCTCCATTCCTCATTCCTTTCTTTGTGAATAACTCAAGCCGAGCTTGATCGGTGTTGAGTTGGCTGCTGATGCAATCGTAGAGGAGAGTTGTGAAGAGCTCAACAATGAAAATGACCTCCTCTGGAATGCTTTTTGGGGCCTTTGACAGATCCATGAATGCCTATGTTGCCATTTCATCTGCATTCCAGGTATCCCATACTGTCTTCTTGTCCCCTGGTTGCAAATTCAGAGACTGTGTCACAGCCAGTGAAGGCATGGAACACAAGAAGGGCCTTGTATTTGTCAGGACCCAGAGACTTGGCAATCTCATGGGCAGGTATGTATCTGAAATTCTTGCCAGTCCTAAATGCCACCCACAACTCCTCAATGTCCAGCTCTGACACATGTGCTATGGCTAGAACGACAACAGTTGGTCCACAGTGCCCAGGGTGATCTTTTTAAATTATTTTCTTGCAGCATCCACTGCATGTAGTAGCATCCTTGTATGTGCCTCTTTCATAGCTGGACACCTTTCAGAGACATCCTTAATGCTGAACTAATCCATGAATGCTGAATCCATGGCATTCTAAAACTTGTTTTTATTATTACAGGGACAGTGCACATTAATAAACATTTCTGTCATGTTCTGTCAACAAACACCCATGCCAAAGAACGAGCGCTAATGAAAGCCAACTGTGTTGACTAGAGCCAACGGTGCTGAACACTACATCGGCTGATGCTCAAAAACAGCCCGACGGCAGCCCGCCGGCTTGGTGCGTCTCTGGCTTAAAAACAATGCATACACTATAAGCACCATTTCTTCGTGCCAGTTGTTCGCCATGTTTGTTTACTTTAAACTCACGTTTGATGCAAGAGATTTTGCGGGATTTCCCGTGTTCACAGGCGGCACTCTGTTGTCTGTGAATGGAATCTGTTAGTGTGTGGTGTGCTTTCCTGGTCACATTCGCGGCACTCCACACTATAGAGCAGGGATAGGCAACCTATGGCACACGTGCCAACACTGGCACACTGAGGGTTAATCGCTGGCACGAGAGCATTCACGTCTATCGCGTCTAGTTGGATAATTGAACATTTTAAAGGGTAACTAAACCCTAAAACAACTTTTTTTTTTTTTTGACATTTGGGTATAAAGTGTTTTAATTCTACAATATATGGTGTAAAAACGTCTGAGTGCTGCTCTCTTCAGGTTGAACGGTGGCTACTGCAGTTGAATTTTCCTATTGGCAGTTGTGGTACCCTGTGATGTAAGAGGGTACCAGCTAACCACGCCCTTACCTACAGAGAGACATGTCTCAGGTGCACGCCCCCTCTCCACTGGGCTCCGCCCACTTTTCCAGCATTTTTCAAAAATTGCCAGTGGGTGGAGTCAGGCTCTGACCAGGGGTTTAGTCACCCTTTAAATCCATTCGCACGTCCAAAACTAAATTGACGTGTGAATGAGGTGAATTCCATGCCTCATTCGCACCGCAGGACCTCTAGACGCGCGTAAACGCGTCTTTAAATTGACTTAACATTGAAATCACTCACGCCAGACGCTCCATTCGCATTCCAGATAAAACTGGACAGATTGCATCTGGTTGTTGAAGCCACAAATGTAAATTTTACTCGTAAAATGGTAAAAACGAAACATGCAAGAGCGTTTTATAACGGCTCCCGGTACCCAGATATGACAGAGCTACCGCAGCACAGCAGAGAAGAAGCTGAACATCTCTTCAGCAAGCCGATGCGTTTTGATTTTGATCTTGCTTTCTTTGACGTGAACGCTGTTAAATTTGCATATAGTGCAGGAATTAAAGAATAGATTTATATTAGTTTTGCAGAGACAGTTACGTTGCCCAGTGTAAATGGAACAGTTTTTAACAAAACGGATAGTGACCATTTAAAACGCATGAATGACCAGGCGTAAACAGACCCATTGGAAATCTGTTATTCAAAGTGTAATTTAAAACTGAAAATTAATGTCAAAATGTCTTAAAACTGATGTCAAAAGACATCACACTTTCCATGTTATCCTGTTTGGTTTAGGAGATATAATACAATATACATAATTCAGTTATGGCGGAAAGTAAAATGGCCGCCACAAGGCGTTTTTGAGATGGCTCCATTTCTGAAAATGTCCAGGGCCGCAAACTGTACATATGTACCAAGTTTCATTCAATATACATATATTGCATATACATGTTCCCATATTAATGTTAATGTTTCTACACACATATATACACATTTACAGAATGAGTTACAGCAGATATAATCCAGGTGATATGTGAAAATTATGTTCCTTAATTATGTTCCTTCTACATATAAAATGTAGAAATAACGACAAAAATAGCATTACATGTAATATTCATAATGTTTTATCGTTTATTGTGTACATACACAATAAACGATAAAACATTATGAATATTACATGTAGGCCTAATGCTATTTTTGTCTTCATTTCTACATTTTATATGCATCAATATAGCCATACATGGTCAATGTATATATTGTAGTATATTGAAGAGTTCCTCCATTGTATGAATTCAAAATAAGCCATTAAAAAATGCAAAAGAGGCATTTACCTTGTGTTGTCTTCCCACATAGTAAAGAATTGGTAGAGGGTCGAAGACTGCAGGTACACAGCATGGCTGAGCAGATGCACCAGGGTTGTGGTGTTTGTACAAGGCTAATATCTGTGTGAAACAAATACACATACTAGTACTACAATGAAACAGAGAAGCAACGCATGTCTTATTTTATTTTACACCCAAAATGGTAAAATATGAAGTGAATTCAGTAGTGAGCTGAAAGTGATTTATACTAAACTGAGAGACTTTAAACATGTTACCTTTATATCAGTTACCTGTTCACTCATTCACATGGTCTCATTAGTAGCCTATTTATAGGTCAAGTTTACATTACATAATGGCATTTTGATAATCAGATGAAGTTGTATAATTGGTAGAATATTTAAAAATGAAAATGTAAAAAAATTGCACAGTGAAAACTCAAATAAAAATTAAATCTAACCCCAAAATAATTGATTAAGTCTAAACTTAATATAACTGCTTAATTTAATCCTTATTGATACAACCAGTCCAAATATTAAAAATCATTTGAAAGAATAACTAGCTGTGAGTATCATTGTAATATCTTACTGGTGTCTAGCTAATGACACCAAGGTGTACATTATTAAAAAAAGTCTGAACATACCTTCTAATTTTTTATTATTATAGGGAAGTGTTGTAAAACTGTTTGCTTAAGCGCGCGTGTGTGTGTGTGTGTGTGTGTGTGGGGGGGGGGGGGGGGGGGGGATAAGGTTCAGTTCCCTTTCAAGATGGTCTTATGGGGAAGCACCTTTCTCCTAAGAATACTGAAGACTGGTTTGCTCAAAGCTTTTGCCCTGCAATGGTCGATGGCGCTCAAGCGAACAAATGGAGGGCTTCACGTGCTATACAATGCTGTGCTGAATGGAATTTTTCCTTCAGACGCAAGACAGAAGCCTCTCGTTTGTCGTTGAGTCTTCGCAAAAAGTGGATTACTTCAAGAATACCTTTGAATTTTCCAGCAGAATTCAAATAAGATGAGCTTCAAACTTTGCATCACCTGTGCAGGACCCATAGAGCTCCCAGACGATCACTATATGTGCATTGTGTGCCTGGGTCACATGCACAAGGAGGTGAGCCACTGAGGTGCCCAGCTGCCCTCATTGTGACACGATGAGCTTAAGACTCTCCGGAGAAGGATAGCTCCCCTCTGCCGCTTCAACAGAGCCACAGAGAAGAAGCAGCAAACTTTTGAGCGCCATCCAGGGTTCACAACCTCATCTCATTCGCTGCACCAGAAGGGGAGCATGATAATGCCCATGTCAACAGCGCCTTCTGAGTTAGAGAACTGGTTGGCCAGCCATTTTGAGTCATCTGGCCATATTGATGACGAGTTTATTCGGATAATCTCCAAGGCAGTTGAGAAGCTCGACTTGGAATGGTCTCCTCCTGCTGATCTAAAGCACAGCAGGCTAAATCCCCGAAGTGCACAACAAGGTTCCCAAGATGTGGCATGCCCCGCCCCCGACAGGGCTCATGCTCACATATCGGGTTTTCTGCTTCTCACGGCAGTGGAGACCTGCTGGGGTAATACAATATTCCCCCGGATCGAGAAAGCTATTGGCGCTCACCTCTGGCCCTCTGTATCACTCAAAGTGAAGTCCTCTGTTGTGCCCCCAAACAAGCCATGTTGCACCACTGCTAGCATCACTTGGAAAGTGTATGCAGTGACGGGCCAGGCAGTGTCAGGCCTCCACTCGATAGCTATCCTGCAGGTTTTCCAAGCAAAGATGCTGAAGCATTTCGACGAGGAGCTTCGCAGCGCCACCGGCTTGGCCCTGCAAGCTACCAAGATCCATCGGGCTTTCCATTCCATTTGTATTCGGGCTCAACAGACACCTATGGCTTACCTTGACAAAATTGAAGGACGCGGAGAAGGCCAACCACCTGAATGCCTCCGTGAGCCCAGTGGGATGAATCCCATTGGGAAGTTGTTGAATCCCTTGTGAGACAATAAAGATGCAAAAAACAATAAAGATGTGTCTTGTATAAAATTCTTGATGTCCCAGTGCTCCTCCAGAACGCAGCGACCCATGCTTCGAAACCGCACACTCAGACAGAGCAGTAAAGCCCAAGGACTTTCGGCCACAACGTTCTTATTTCCATTCTCACCCTCTTCTCACGCTCGTGATAAGCCTGTTGATGTGGGCAAACCAGCATCTCCTATCTACTCAAGCTGTCCATCTCCCCAACCATCTCAACTGCGCCCAGACATGCTGTCGAGGCACAGGGTAGCCCAAGGAGAATGGAGGCTATACCCACAGACAGTGAATATGATATAGAGCAAATTTAGATGAGCGGAAGTTGACCTCTTTGCGTCAGTAGAGAACTCTGTCCACTGATTTTCTCCCTAGTGGAGCACTCCACACTGGGAGTGGATGCGCTCACAAACCGCTGACCGAACGCATGCAAATACGGATATGGAAAGGT
Organism: Phoxinus phoxinus; assembly: GCF_949152265.1. Classification (NCBI taxonomy): domain Eukaryota; kingdom Metazoa; phylum Chordata; class Actinopteri; order Cypriniformes; family Leuciscidae; genus Phoxinus; species Phoxinus phoxinus. Next base: position 12,742,224 of record NC_136879.1, read on the forward strand.
CCATGAGTCGCCCAAAGTGCAACAGCGCTATATGTCAGATCTCTGCCCACTAGGCTATCAGCTCCGACAAGACGGCACTTTTGCTTGCGCTCGCTTCTGTTAAGCGAGTAGGTGATATGCAAGCTCTCCCAGTCAGCGAGTCTTGCATAGATTTTGGCACTAATGGCTGTAGGGTCATTCTTAAGCCAAGGAATGATTAGTGTCTAAGGTGCTCTCAACGCCATTCAGGGCTCAGGGTGACGAGCCCACGGCAGATGAGGACCCCCTTCCACAAATGCTTTGCCCTGTACCCGCTTTGTGCATTTATATTGAATGCACCAGACAGTTTAGACCCTCAGCTTTTTGTGTACTTTGGTGGCTGCACTAAAGGCCTGCCTGTCCCTTTAACACATTCTGTTAACTATAAGTAACGTTGCGCCTACATGTCTACTAACTCTCATTAGAGTGTTAGAAGTGTTTTAGTAGCCCGTCTATACAGAATGTTCAAAAGGGACCATCAAAATAAAGTTACCGCTCTAGCTTATGATTCACAAAATGTGACCAGCCTTATAGGTGAACCACTCTACGAGAGGTATTGCCTCGTCATGGGCATAGCGAAGGCGCTATTTATTAAGGACATATGCTAAGTAGCTTGTTGGGCTTCGCAGAACACATTTGCCAGGTTTTATTGATATGTCTTCGATAGCTTCTTGGCTCTTGTCAATACAAGACAGCTAGCTTAAGGTAAGTCTGTTTTTAAACTCACTTCTTGTGTTGTTTCTGCCATAGCATAAGTCTCTTTGTCATTGATGTGTGTAATAAACGGAAAACCTTATTCCCTTTCTTTCAGGCTGTGGGGTTCCATCAGGGCGCCGCCACTCATTCACTCAGTACGATGGCCTTAGACTGCAGCTAACGGTATTAGTCTATCTCTAGCTCCTTTCAATCACAGAGGTTTTCGCTGCGATTTTTGTTGTGATCACAGCAGCATCTGCCCCTTGTTTTGCTGCTATTAGCCGGTCGTGATTAAAGGCTATAGTGATTGGAACTGTCGATTAGTGTGCACTGATTGTGGATCCATTCCTTACAAGCGGTGGCTGTTGCTTTGACGTTGGCTGAGATGCTGTTCAAATAGCTCTGTTATGATAGTTATAAGCGCTGTATTCACCACTTTCTATCCTTTGCCTTTACATGTGCAAGCCGCTGCCTAGCCCAGCCCCCGGGCTGCGGGTTTTCAACCTGGTTCGCTATATAAAAAAGATTCCTTGTGATACCCAGCCAATCTGAAACACAATGCATCCAGATTAGCGTATTGACTACCCCGGTAAGCTCCACGACTATGTGTTTAGCTCTGGTGTGAAGCTGTTGTTAGGTATGTGCTGCTTATGCTACTAATGTTTTGATGGCTACACCACGCATCACGTAGCTGATATGACCCTATGCTTGTTACAGTATGTCTCTGCTTATGCTGAGCACCCTTTGCTGTAACACAGCGTTAAGGTTTACCTTTTACCTTAGGTTTGCATTTTACCATGTTACCTATACTCAGGTCTTTCGTGTCTTTGTTTGTTCAGTCAGAAGATTCTGAGGCAGCACTACATTATATAGAGCATCTCTCCTTCTTCGCTTGTATTTTGATCCAGAGATTCCGTACTCTTTCAGAAGATGCATGATAGCACCGCCTACCGTATAACAGTAAAAACATGGATTGCCTGAAAATTCCATCAATGGTGGGGAAAGAGTTAAAAATGTGTTTTCTGTCTGAACAATGAAAGTCAGTGAGTTCCAATGTCATTTTGAACAGTTATTTTGAACAATAACTCAAAACTCTCAAGAAACTGAAGTTTCTTCAAAACTCTTTTGTGTTCTGAAGAAATAAATGATGACATAATTTTCATTTTTAGGTGAACTACCCCCTTAAGGATATTATCTCAGGCAGCTCACACATTAAAAACAGTCAGGATCCTCAGGTATGATCTGGTTTGTCTTCTAACAAAGACAACCAGATTCATAATAAAACCTGGTGAAATGTGAAGCTCGCATAGGCAAAACTTAAAAGCTAAAAAAGATTACAGTTAAAATTTAAGATGTAATGACGTAAAGTGTATGGCATTTCAGCCCTTGGGGTAACTAGTCATTCAAAACTTGTTTTCTTTACATTGCCAACTCTTGACGTCAAATGTACCTGTGGATACTACTGTATCTGTGCATTGTAAATTAACTAACATACTCTACATAGCCACAATTGCAACTCTTTTGTAAAGTGGTGTTGTGTATTCTTGCTCTAAATTTTGCAAGATGCAGAGCAAGGAAATAATTCAGGCAGGAAACCGAAACATGCTGTTTTCTGTTCTAAATAGTATCAAGATTAGAAATAGTGCATACCAAATCATGTTGCAAATATTAATCCTATCAACTAACTGGTATATGACATACTTTTCTGGTGTATTTTTATAGTGTGCCTGTGCACTATTTTACAGCACCAGATAATGTTATACATGAGTTAAAGGATTTATTTCAACTTGTCCAGGTAAGGAAAACTGAGTAGTATGAAGCTGCAGCTGCCACAGGTATAAATGTAAAGTTCAGTAATAATGTTTAGATTTGCATAATTTGCATTGTGCAGATTTTCCACAAAAAATGTCAGTGCAGAAAACTTCAAAAAGCCAAATTCACTTGGGCCATGCTATGTCCAGATACTGACATTCTGTAACTTTTGCTAAACACTTTTTAGATAATTTTATATGTATTATGTGCATTCTCTCTCTCTCTCTCTCTCTCTCTCTCTCTCTCTCTCTCTCTCTCTCTCTCTCTCTCTCTATATATATATATATATATATATATATATATTCCATTTTCTGCACAGCACAGTGGTCAACTATATTGTTGTGTTTTTTGTGCTTTATAAAGTAATTAAATTAATTAAAATTATTTGTTGTATCATTTGTCAAATGGGATAGGGGTGGGGGAAAAAACACCCTACCTGAGAGTATTTGTTCTCAGCATTCCAGATGTAGGTGCAGGAGCCCATGCAGTAGTTAGCAAAGTATCCTTTAGGCTTGTGAATCCACTTCCAGCCCAGATCTTTCCGAAAGTCAATGTAAAGCTTACGCATACAGCAGGTCTCAGTTTTTCTGTCAGAGAATATTGAGAAGGAGGAGGTTTGATTATCTTGCTGTGTGTTCAGTGGCTCTTGCTTAAGTCAGTTTTATATACCTCATTATTAGATAGAAATAATTGACAGGGGGTTGAGTTATTAGTCACCCTATTCAGTTATTTCCCCCAAGCTGGAATTGCGATGTATAATTTTGTGGCATTGTTTTTAATTTTCATCCAGTTGTTTGAACAGCAGTTGAACTGGATTCTATTTTATGGTCTGTGTGACTCTTTGAAGTCCTGTTAAAAATGTATTTAAGCATTCAAAAATGCATTATATAGGGACACCACTGAGCAAGCTTATAAAATAAATTTAAAATTTTAATTAAAATGAACTATTTCTGTTTTCTTCAGTTTAACATATATTTCAGCTCAAACTATATGAAGTATTTGAGTTATTATCTGAGGAAATTTGATTTCAGAGGAAGTGAGAGAACTAACATACCACTCAGTAACCACTCATAAAGAGAAAATCAGATTAAATGAAATCTGTGTTAAGAACAAGTTTCATAGAGGAAATGTTGTTTATTTTAAAAACCAGTGACTGGTAAAGAGGGACATTTTTTCTAATGTTTCAAGAATCAGGGAATGTTACTTTACCTGCAATTCTATCAGGTAGCACTTTGACTGTCTACCTCTGGTAATGTGTAGTGGCAGGTTGCTATTATCTGATATGTGATAATGATTTGTCATTGGTTGTGTAACAGCAGAAAATATAATCGTATTGGCTTATTGATCAAACTGCTGCTAATAAAGACTTTTCTGTTCTTTCTATAAGCTCTGATCATTTAAAATGTATCATTTAAAACTGGATCTCCTACATAGACAAATTATTAATGAGCAGAAATGGTTTTAGAGGTAGTGAGAGATAAAGTAACCACTCAATAAAGAGACAATTTGAAACCTCTTCCAGTTCATTGGGTATACTGGCGCGTTTTGGCTGCCGCTCTTCTCATCGTCTTTTTGTTAGTTTGTTTTAATGTTAACGCAGGTTCTGTAATTCTTCTCTTTTAGTTATCAAGTCATTCTACACACTGGATCTTTGCTCTTATTTGTTCTGCATTCGCTGGAGAACTCAGGAGCTTAATCGGAGGAGTTTATCCTGTGGCAATACTGATCATTTACGCATGCCTTTGGACTGCTGTGGTCCTGGACTCACGAAGCATGGCTTTAAAGGGATAGTTCACTTTAAAATTAAAATTCTGTCATCATTTACTCACCCTCAAGTTGTTTCAAACCTGTATTAATTTATTTCTTCTGCTGAACACAAAGAAAGATATTTTGAAGAATGTCAGTAACCAAACAGTAGTCTGTACCCATTGACTTCCATAGTATTATTTTTTCCTACTATGGAAGTCAATGGGTACAGACTACTGTTTGGTTACTGACATTCTTCAAAATATCTTTCTTTGTGTTCAGCAGAAGAAATAAATTAATACAGGTTTGAAACAACTTGAGGGTGAGTAAATGATGACAGAATTTAAATTTTAAAGTGAACTATCCCTTTAAGGCTATGAACTAAAACTAAAAGAGTGTCAAACTAAAAGAGTGTCGGCGTCAAACTAAAAGAGTGTCACATACTGGTGCGGTCCACAGTAATCTATTTTCTCTTGCTCGATCGGAGCTGCCTTCTGCGCTGTCCCAGAATTTGACGCACACTCACTAAACAACAAGGCTCTACTTTTATCGTACATTATTGCAGATAGAAAACTGGACTTGTTGTCAATGTTGTGTTGGTAAACAAGAGAATCCTTATTTTGGGATATTTTAATGTACACATAGACCGCAATGATGACAAAGGACTTTATATTTTTACTGGATTGTTTTAATCTTACAGTTTATTAGTGGCCCAACACAGGTCATACTTTAGACCATGTGATTGCAACTGATTAATTTGTGTCTCAGCTGTCTTCTGTTGATATTGGTCTTTCTGATCATTTAGCAATCGTTTTTAATCTGGAACTGCCTCTACCTTGTACATCATCTTCACGTAAATAGAAATCAATTAATCCAACAGTTCTCTCAGGACCACTATTGTCAAATATGACTGACAATTAGCATACAGTTTGGATTGGCGGTATGGTTCCGTTCTGGGCGAGAACTCCCTGCGCATCCGTGCAGCCTAGCATGTCTAGCAACCTGATTTTCATTTTCCGAATTGTGTCATTGTTTTGGAGCACACAAGCTTATAACAGTAAGGCTAACATATTCATACTAAAAGCCCAAAAACTTTAAATAGGGCACTATTTGAGGGAACAGCCATTTGGGTGTCTGAAACCATTAGACATTATTGAGTGCACTTATTCAATCCCACTACTGGCAATGTGTTCTAGAAATAAATTCAATATTGATATGTGGGTAGGTAAGCAGGCATAGATTCAGAGGCATAAGGTACTGTAAGTATTACGTACAACAATGCAACAATAATAAATCAATGCATTGACATTTACTTTTGATACTCAAGTACTTTTAAAAACAAGTACTTCTGTACTTTTACTTAAGAAAAAATTGGTCTTTACAACTTTACTTTTGAAACGGAGTAATATTTGACCAGTAGTATCTGTACTTTCACTCAAGTAAGGAAGTTGTATACTTTGTCCACCTCTGATTCCGACATTTGGTCAACATGAGAAGAGTGTAAGTGTTTAGGTATTTGCTATTTATTTTCTTGTTCTGTATCTAAACATAACAAAGTATAACAGGTGAAAGAGAGCAAAGAGACTTACTCATCACAAGTTACATCAGTGCCAACTTCTCGTTTTTTGCGAGCGGATGCAAGGGAGCTGCCATTAGATGGGAAGGATAAAGCCAAAATGTAAGGCTTCACCATCATCTCTGCCAGACCGGCAGTGTCACCTCTCTGTTTGCCTAGTCCTACAAATACACACACATACACACAGAAAAAGATTAAAGATTGTGTCAGTTTTGAATTCTTTTGGTATACATTTCCAACACTATGTTTCAGATTATTGAGATTATTTTACCTGATATACTGAAGGAGAATGTATCTGTACTCTGCTGGTCTGTCTTACAGCCACAGTATAACCTCACTTCTAAACTTTCTTCATCTTCTGTTAAACATACACACACACACACACAAGATTATTTGGATTTTGGAGTCTACTGTATAAACCATGTAACACATAGTACAACTGCTAGTGTAGCTGGACTAACATCAAAGAAAGAAAGAAATGGGTAAATAAAAATTTGTCAATTCATACTCATAAAGTACAGGTCTCATAAAGGAACAGTCTTCCAGTGACTAGTTGCATAGACTGCTACAGTATAAGACTAGTCTTACAAGTTAGTCAATCGTATTTGACGATAGTGGTCCTGACAGAACTATAGCAATAAGCACTGTCTATAAGAAGTTCTAGCTCATTTTTTCTCATTTCAGCATTAATAACAGTATCCTGCATTGTTGTCTCACTGAGGTTCTGAGTTATCACAATATGATAGACAGTCAAGACTGTTTTTACCAAACATATTATGTGAGCACAAGAGCACAAATTAAGGATGGTCATTTTAAAACTGATTGAATTAACTGCTTTTGGGAAACTGCAACTGATGTTAGCTGAATGCAGCCATGACCTTACCTGAACTCTGAAGCCATTCTGTCATCGTCTGTTTCACGTCGAATGAGAGCCAGCGATTGGACCAATCCTTGGAGACAAAGCGGGTGCCCAGATATCGAGCCTGATCGCCTACTCCATGATATAGTTCCAGCCTCTGCTCTTGGTCCATGATGGGATTCTTAATCCGAAGCCGTAACTCGGCTTGAGACAGCAGCCGATAGTCTGGAATACTCCGTTTCATCTCTGATATGTTAAAAAACATCTGATGCTTTGTGTCATTCGGGTCTAGAGAGAAAGTGAGAAATAATAAGTTCATGGTTATTTTATAGCTCAGACAACACACTATTTTGTCAGATAAACCACCAAAGCACTGGAAAAAAATAAGCCCCAGATTTCCCAGGTTAATGGCATCAAATCTTTGATAGATATTAAGAGTTGTGTTTGAGGGAACTATGTATCCATGAGCAGAATTGTATATTCAGATTTTTTTGGGTGAAATTATAAATATTTATTGGATGGACAGAAATTCTAAAATTATTGTGGATAGTATCTACTTTGTCCGATAAACCTCCACTAAATGGAACAAAAGAAAGAAGAAAAAAACTGTGATTGGTCGCTTTTCATGTCGGTCAGAATTGTGTCTTTCTGTCTCAATAGGTGGTTCTTGGCCTAACAGTTTTTGCTGATGTTTAAAATAGAAAGAAGGCCCATGGTGTTGGATGAGTTACACACCATAGTTTTATACTTACTTATTTCATTTGAATTAACTCCTAACTATTTAGGATAATTGTGTCACATTATTGATTGTTATTATACGACAATAACAATGTCTTTACTTGGAAACATACAGGAATCAAACTCATTAAACAGAAGAACCACTACAACATGAACATTACCATAACTCCCCCCTCCCGGAAGGAGCATCCTCGTGCTAATGATAGTCCAAAGTGAGGAAGGAGGTAGGGAAGGAGGGTGGGGGATCTGGAAGAGGACAAGGTTCTGGCAAAGTACAGGATACAAGAGGAGATGGAAGCGGAAGAAATCAATGTGGCGATAGTGGGGGGAGGAGACAGGGAGGAGACGAGAGCATGAGGAGACAGGCAGGGACCCAGAACACAGCCATGATGAAGGCCCACGGCGGAGTTAAAGGAGGGAGGAGCCATGGTGGAGACTTGGCTGGTAGACTGATAGAAGTGGAGACCCAGGCATAGACGAAGAGCCAACGAGACCACAGATGGATCTGGAGACTAAGATAGAGCCGCAGAGGTGGAGCCGAGGCGCCAGACTGATGCGGAGCCGGTTAGACTGTGGACCAAGGCGAAGTCAGAGGGAATGCGGAGCCTGATGGAGCCAAAGGGGTGGAGGGATAAAGAGCAGCTGAAGGTGTGGAAGTACATGGCACAGGCAGAGTAACGACTGACCAAGGCAGAGCTGGAGGGACAAGGTAGCCCGGTGGAGTCGTAAGGAGGATGGTCCCAGGTGAAATCAAGGGTGGGAGGAGCCAAGGTGGAGCTGACTGGTCAATGAGCCGAAAAGGAATGGCAGGCTCAGCAGCTGGAGGCAGAGCCAGGGGATCCTCTTGCCAAGACGGAGCAAGAGACCGGAAGACCTGAGGCAGATCCAAGCAGCAGAGTGGAGGATGAACAGAAGGACTGAAGGGAAACAGCTGAGGCTGGACCAGGGAACTGGCTGGTCTATAGGTGAGAGAGGGAGGCTGGGCAGTGTGGGCAGGGCTTTTTTCCATCTCTCGTACTCCACGAGCACGTCCACTGGAACGCACGGTGTTGCCAGATCACACACCTTGTCAGACACTTCGTTGGGCTCGGCCTCCAGATGGTCGGCTCAGTCTTGCTCTCTGGCTCTTGCATTGTGGAAGGCTCAGTCTCTGTGGTGAGGTCTGTCATTAGTTCAGTGTGTGTGAGGCTCCTGGCTGGGCTCTGGGTCCAGTTTGGCCCAATGGGGCAGATGACAAACAGAGATCTGTTTAAATCCGTAAAACAACTCAGATGGACTGTAATAAAGTGCGTGCTCTCCCTTCCATTATTGCCGTCGCCAGTATCGCTCCGGAAACTATAAGCTGGATCACGATAGGTTGTATAGTACTGATCCATCCTTGAGTAACAACTTTTTAACAAAACCTGTGTTTTGTATTGTCCCTTGTATTGTATTGTCCCTTGACCCTCATTTACAAAGCAGTCTGGGGTAAAATGATTCGCTCAGACATAAACTAATTTAGGTATGTGGGGGTGCATTCCCTACACAAATAAAACTAATCCACTTCAGCAGCTCTGATGTCAGGAGTACATGAAGACTGCTATGTTCACTCTTACAACCAACAACAAAACACCTGAGTTCCTTACGAGACATTCTTGACGCTATAGCCGTTACAGCCTGGAGAAAATAGCGAACAGTGTACAACTTGATCAGGGCTGGGTCTATGCTAATACAGCAGAGTCCGTAAACAGTCATGAGCAGGACCTGTACAAAGTGACGTCACTTTGCCCCGAATCTGCGAACGGCTTGTTCCGACTCTGACGCACTGCTTATGATTTATGGATATTTAAAAAAAGGAGTGAATGGGTTTTTTATCATTATAGGGTGGTTGTACACACAGAGCCAGATGTACTAACGCTTTTGCGCCCACTTCAAGTGTATTTGTTTCGCAAAGTGCGCATAAAACCATGGCGAGGTATGTACGAACGGGACGAGATGAAAGCGCAGACTGTCGCGGGAACTGAAAATGGCAAAATGCGCTTTTTTCGTGTCATGCATATGCATTCATGGGATGGTCAAGGGGAAAGTGTGAGTGTTACATAAAGAGATAGGAGGGGAAGCGTAAACTGCGCCTAATTATGTATTCCGCGTTATGTACAGAAAAAGCCGGTGAAAGCGCGCCTCTGTTTTGCGCTGAAAATTATCCGCCTCTTAAAAGCAGGTGTAACTTAGGAAGCGGGTTTCCAGGCATATGCCTCCTGGTGAATTATCAGGAGCATCAGGATCATTTCAAACAGTCATAGCATCAGCAGTGGGAATATCGCAAAGAGAGGAGGAGGCCCATTTAATTGCGTGTTTAAGTACGCGCAATTTACGGTATAATGGGTGGGGACAGGCGCTGATTAGCTGATGACTGCAGGTTTGGTACAACACGCACACTGCGGTTTAACATCAAGCGCTTTCTGCGTCGCTTCCTGCATGGCGCTATTAACGCTGCGTTCGCAAATGTACGTACATTTGGCCCACACTGTCAACAAATTTATGTTCAAACACCATGTAAAAGTGAATTTTGCATAATAGGTCCACTTTAAAGGCAGGACTTGTTTGTCAGATAGGGGCCTTTGCTGAAAGCTCAGTGTTGTCACTCTGAGAGCAGATGCTGCCATGATTGAGTTAATTCCACTAACCATGTCAAACCTTGACAAATGATACAATTATATTAATAATAATAATACTGATCAAAAAAGTAAATGTAGTAATTGTTGTACTGCTTTATAAAAAGAAAAAGAAAAAAAAGAACCAATAAAAAATCCAGACACTGTGTCTGGATGTTTTAGTGGTTGTTTATTTATGCACAAAGATGCTAATTAAATAAACAGCGCTTTAAGATTCTCAGGTAGGCCGAACATTAGTATTCAGGTAAGAAAGACATCAGAAATGTGCTGTCCTGTAGCTCAAACAGTGCTTGCAACGCCAAGGTCATGGGTTTGATTTCCAGGGAAAGCAAGAATTGAAAAGAATGTAAAATGTGTACCTTGAAAATGCAATGTAAGTTGCTTTGGATAAAAGCATTTGCCAAATGCATAAATGTAAATGTAATAAAGTAATCACATGAAAAGTAACACTCCATTGTCTTCACTGTATAAAGTATAGATTAATACTAATTAAAGCTGCAAAAGTTATTCAGACAAGAGCAGTTAGTGATTTTCCCTTTGTCTTTTGTTCTTTGATTAACATTAATTACACAGAATGCATCTGGTATGTTAGGCTGCTGTCAATTTAAAAGACCTTACGCAACAACGCGTTTCGTGTCTGATTTTCTCTCAACTGTTTACATTCATTTAAGATTTTTTAACTCATTTAAGACTGGGCAATTTGCCATAATTTTGTATGTTTTTGTCTGTTCAAGATGCTAGATGCTAAAGAGATCTCAAATTGGTACTGCCACGCTGTCTGTGAAGCTGCTGTCTGTGAAGCCTTGGGTGTGTGCACAGAGAGCCGCTTCACAGATAGCACGCCAGTAACAAATTGAGTTCTCTTTTGTGTCTTATTGCTCTTTAAAAGGCCTTTAATTGGCTGATAGGCCAGTATATGCCTTAATATAATTTATTTTGTTTTCTTTTGGCTTTGGGGTGAAATGTGACCTGTACATGCTTTCATAAGATGTTTAGATCTGTCTCTAAAGCAATGGGAAATAAAATTAATGATTTTAATAAGCTTGGTACTACAAATTAAGGGCACGTTCTATTCACCTTCCACTGTTGAGGGATATCATGTATTGAATATACAGAATGGGCCCAACACCTGGTGTATCAACACCTGTGGTCACGCAAAAAAAGTGTCCATGACTAAATGAACTGCTCTTTGTTGATGGTGGATGGTGGATAAGATGAGGGTGGAGTGGGATTTGTGTGTGTGTGTGTGTGTGTGTGTGTGTGTGTGTGTGTGTGTGTGTGTGTGTGTGTGTGTGTGTGTGTGTGTGTTTACATAGGCTGTTGCTCAGGTAAGCTCAGGACAGCTGTCCTAACAGGCACTGAGACAGACCTATCATTAGTAATGGGTGCAACCAGATTCCAGCAGACTTAAAAACCTGCCTCTCCAACACATGTTTAACCCTTCCTGTCCTCTTACTGCGCCTTCCATAGGACCACAACTCTCTCTTTCCCCAAATATCATGTTCCAATCATATTAAGCCATGGCACACTTTCCTTGCAGATGAAATGTGCAGTCAGCACAATCTTTGACATGTGATAACATGAGACTTAAAGCAGCACATATTCAATAAAACAGACTTATTATTCTAAAAAAAATGGCAACCAGTTTTGGGTCTGACCTGGGTATGTGACAAAATCTGCAATGTAGCTCTTTGTCAAGCCAAACAGCTATAGGATACTGAAAAAACAATCTTAATGGAGAATGATATGAACATATTACCATTTGGGTGCTATGATGACAGCAATCCGTATTCCTGCAAAAGCAAATCTGTCATCCTATAGAAATATGTTAACATACACTAATTGCTAAAGTTAGTGGTTCTGTCAAAAAATGGAAAGATCTATTTTAAAATGGACAACACTCTACATAAGATTTTTATATTCATGTTCAAAAGGTCAAAACGATTTCACTGCTTTCTTGAATGCTTTTAAATGTATTGAAAAAGTATAAATTATTATTGTTTTTTTGTAAGACAAGCACACTATTTCTGCTATTAGAACAACCTCTTACCCTAAATCAAATAAAATTTCCACATAACCCACCCCACACTGTTTACACAACAGATGTGAATTATACCTCAAATTATGCAGTGTTGCTTGTAACCACCCAGCAACATCGCAGAACACCCTAGCAACCACATAGCAAAGCTTTTAAAGTACTTATCAAAACCCTGGCAACCACCTAGAAGTGTGGCAGTGACTTTTCTTTGGTTCAAGCTGTTTTCTTCAGTAAATGTAAAAACCTAGTTATTCACTAACAATTGTGGCTCTAACAAGTGTAATGTTGCCTTGCGAAAGTAAGCAATTACTACATTAGCGATGGTTGTAAATGTGCGTGGGAGGCCTTCCAATTGCATCAATGTATTCCACCTTAAACAAATGAAGCTTTATGCAAACACAAAACATAAGAAAAAGTTGTGTACCACAAGGGGAATTGCAAGAGTTGGAATTCAAGGTTGCTATATAGGAATATTTTCCAATCTTAGTCACACCTCAGAAACAAGCAACCCTCTTTCCTGTCAAATGGGACTCTCAGATTGATAAAGGAGAGAAAGAAATGAGAGAAAATACAAAACACAGAATAGAGAATAGAGAGAGAAAGCTCAAGTTACAGGAAAGCCCCTAACTCCAGAGGAACACACAAAACACACTCATCTCTCCACATTTTCTCTCATGTTTCTGTGTCCTTGGTTTTCATCCTTCAAACAAGCCCCATCTTTTTATAGAGCTTTATTCATGACGTGCGCATCAGATCACAGGCCTGATGTTTATGTCTGACCAGTTTGAAGTGGTTAAAAGAGGAACAGCGGGTGCAGATGGGATGAAAGCAAGTAAGTGGTAAGCATCAAATACCAAATTATTTGATGTGGCAATGAATTAACAACAGGTCTAAGACAAAAAAGTGAACAAACAGCTATCAGAGTGTTCAAACAACCTAATTGTTCAGAACAAACAGACTAAAGTATGTCAAAAAAATGTCAACCCCCTAGCAAGAACTTCTTGTTAAACCTTTGAGTTTAACAATCTAATGCATGAAGCCAACAGCAATAACAACTAGGCTATAAAAATACCACAGATCCTGATTTCACCAAGTGCAACATGTTCCTGGATCAACATCTGTGTTGATCCTGGAACAACATTCCAATCAACGAATCAGATTTGAGGGACAAGTTTATAGTTTTTCAAGTTTAGGCTTACAACCAGGGTTAGGTGCTTCTACATCAGTGTTGTCATTTCCCTCTGATTTTAGGGATAACTTATGGGTATGGTTAGGTTTAGGGCTGGGATAGGTTTAGGACTACATTTTCGGCCTGGAATGTTGTTCCAGGATCAACAAAATACGTTGAACCAGGAACGCATCTAACTCAGAGGAAAAATGCGAAAGGCATGTGATATAAAACTTCATCATGTTTTAAAGAAGATTGGCTTGATTAAGTGGTGGAAATAACGGATGATGGGCGCAGAACGGTAACAAACCCCTGAGAGATTTACAATTACACATCCACCACATGTGTAGCGGGGGTTTCACGGATGTTTAGATTACTGTAAAAGAGAGCTCACATATTCACTTTTCTTGGAAATATTTAGCTATTAGGTCAATTTAAATGCTTCCGTTTGTTTTCATATTATAATAATATATTATATTGAAATAAAATGAAGCATTTAAACTGATATGTCACTTTAAATACTTCTCTAAAATTATATTTTATTTGGCCTATATTTTATTATATTATTAGCCTAATACAGAATTGATCTCACAAGGGGATTGTTTAGGGCTCCTTGCCATTAAAAAGTTTGAAAACCCCTGATAAATAAAATATTGGAAATTCATAAGCAATAAACAATAATTTAATTTTGATGGTTTAATGCTGCAAGTAGCCTATAATTGACAGTACAAAAACACTTAATTGTTGTCCCAAACCATATCAGTCTAACTGTTTAATTTGTTTCATACTGTATTATATTAATGGAAAGAATTTAACTGTCCTGCAGGAGATTTTGTAAATTATCTTTTAATAGAATTTCTTGGTAAAGACTGGTACTCGAATCTGGTACAAAATTCTCTGGTAACCTAAAATATGCTTTATTTAGTGACTTCTTAATTAACTTAATTAAGAAAATTGTATTGTTGCTTGTTTTCAAAAATACGATTTACTAAGTTACATCAAGGGTCAAATAACATAGGAATGGCACATTAAAGTTTAAAAGTTGCAACTGATGAAACCAGTTTTTGATGAAACCATTTTTTTGTGTGTAATTACACACTGTACAGGTCTTTTATAAAAAAAAGAATGTTTTTGCTCAGGTGGCGAAAAATGAGAAAAGGTTCCCTCAGTAAGAAAAGAAATTAGGGGGAACATTGATAAACTGTAATAATATGTAAGGGATAAAACAATAATATGTAAGGGTGTATCACTATGAAGGAATTTATTTTTGTATTGACTGAATGACTACATCATCCAACTCAATTAAATGGCTACTGTCCATTTAAGTAAATAAATAGACATTTTATATCAGTGTGAGGTTAAAGCTTTTTGTTCGCAGATTTCTCTATAGAGCTCCCTCTACAGCTTCGGAATAGATATTTGACAACACTGTCGAAAAACTTTTAGTCGACTCTCAGATACCAGTAGATCAACGACTTCAAAGCAGACGGGACATTCTTTAAAACGTTTTCTTCATTCGGGTTCGAACAGCGTGAGGGAGCGCAATAATGACAGAATTTTAGCAGATCTTTTTTGCCCGCCGACCCAACGTTGCCAGTGTGTTTTTTCCGCTCACGGGCAATAGGGGGGTGCGAGTCGACCACCATTCAACCCAAAAAAAGTAATATAACAATTCCAATGACTCCGAAGCTGTTCAGTTAATGTAAAAAACCTGCATAGTTCACCTTTAATAAACAGAACTGTTTATAAACAGAACTGCATTCGTCTTGAGGATGAACATTCATCTTGAGCTGGAGCTACTTCTCTTTGTTTATATCTATGACAAGTCATGCAGGTATTGGGCTACTCCCCAGTGGTACCCGAACCAGTCTAAAATAGTCCCAATATAAACACTTCTTATAGGTGAACCATAGTGATTCAGGATAAGACAAAAACATGGTTTGGAAAATGGATACATGATGTCCTCGCTTATTATATATATAAGAAAGTTACGGACTGCAGCTTTAACTTATTTTAGTATATGAATAAAAACAGATTGAAACATAGACATGAGAAAAATTGGTTGCAAGGGAAATAGATTATACACTCTAAAAAATGCTGGGTTGTTTCAACCCAATTTTGGGTCAAATATGGACAAACCCAGCCGTTGGGTTACATTTTTAAATTACATTTTTAACCCAACGTTTGGGTTTGTCCATATTTGACCCAAAATTGGGTTGAAACAACCCAGCATTTTTTAGAGTGTACAGTTGTGGACAGTCATTATGTAGTAATTATACAGTTATAAAGTTATTCTTATGCACACACACACACAAACATCAGCATACAACACTGTCATGAATGAATGGGACATGATGTTAGATTATATCTCTAAAGAAGTCAGAAAGAGGACACCTCCAAGTTCTTACCTTGCCTGATGACGAACTTGTGCACCTCTTTGCCAAAGTAGTCCTCATCTTCAGCCTGCAGAGGGACAGCCTTCAGCTTCATTTCTTCGCTCAGTTCAACCGTGCTGTTGTACAAAGAAAGCAAGGAATCTGGGATCTTCTGTCCATCGTCGTCTATCTCAGATTCTGGCTCTTTGGCCATGCGCAGTTTGCTGAGGATCTGACCACGGATCGCCTCTATGCGTTTCTTCTTCACCAGCTCCAGGTCCACAGTCTTGCAGGTGGACATGCTGCCCGTTCCAGCCACCATGCACAGGGCGGTCAGTACCAAGCAAACGAACCTCATGGTGCCAAATCTGAGCCCAAACTGTCTATTGGAACAGTTTTAAGTAAGGAGAGAGGCTCACCAAGAATCTGTGATTGACGTACAGCCTTTGGATCAAACAGACACAGTAGTGTTGCAGGTTATTGAGGTGATGCTACCTGATGATGATTCTGGAAAGCACCTTGAATAATAGCCAACAGAGCAGCTGATGTCAGTCTAATAGGGAAATTCCTGACACATCGTCTGTTTCAGAGATCCATCCAGACAGTGGAGCAACCGCTCTCCCATATAAACAAACTTAGAGACACACAAACACCATGCAATTAGTAGGCTACACAATGAACATATGTAAGCATAAATCTGTAAAAACAAAAAACGTACATAAACCGAAACGTTTTTCCTTTTGGCAGAACTTTATCACAGACTTACTGCTAGCAGTGCAACACAGAAATGCTTGTTCAAATCCATGTGTCTGGACTGACTATTTATCCTCTAGTCTCTCCTCTAGTGAACACATGTAGAGGTCCGGATATAATGGCACGTCTGTAAACTTGTTTTCTCACTAACTTTCCTCTTTACTCAGTTTTATTTTTACCCCTCCAAGCTTCTCTGGTCTTGATGCTTTACTTGATGTTTTGTCATCTCACACAAAAACCTCTAAATGCGTCTTGCTTAACTATTTCACCAGACAACCTCATCTTGTTGCATCCTGCAATCTTAGATCGATATTCAGGAAGCATCCAGATAATCAGTTAACAGTAATACTTCATTTAACATCATGTTAGGAAAAAAACTGCTTTTAGAGCTCTGGCAATGTTTTGAATACCATTCAAAACATAGTAAAGAAGTTTAAGCAAGTTTAATAACTCTATGCAGAGCAAAGGCTTCACAATCCGTCAGTAAAAATAAGTAACAGTGTTTTTAGATGTTTAACATGGCTCTTTAAAGACTACAACCACGTTGTCTCTCCAAACAAGATTTTCTCACTACTAAGGCAAGTGGAAAGATTCATTTACATGGCTAACCAAACACACTGCTCTCATACTAATCTCATTTCACTGAGAGGAAATGAAAGGAAAACAGATCCTCTTGGAAAATACCCTGACGATGCTCTGATGATGTCAGGAAAATCAAACTAACCACGTCCAACCCACGAGCTTCGAGTGACAGATGGAGTAAACAAAGAGAGCGAAACAAATGAACCGTCCATGAGTGTCCAGGCAGTAAACACGTGAACCGCAGCAGTGACAGCAGTAAATGTAGTGCAAATGTTCCTTCTCTTCTCGACCTTCTTCTCTTCTGTTTGTCCACTTTAATGTCTTTTGGCTCCAGTAAAAGAGTCCTTCAGACACTCCTCTCTCGAACAGCACTCTTTATATCGGCTCCCTCTTGTAACACACTCCCTCCCTTCGCTTGTCAGAGCTTGCTGGTGACCAAATTAATTGTGAGAGCTTTACGTTCCAATAACTTCTCTCTCCCACTCATGCTCACTCACTCTGTTTTCGGGTTGCTGTTGCTTCACTATAGAGCCGAGAACTCTCCGCCCAGGAAATGAGGCTAACAGACTCTCTTCTGCTCCTAACACAGCACTTCTCTTATAGTGGCCAGGAAGCCCTTTGCAGCTTTTGGGGGACAAACATACACAAAAATACACAGTGAAAGGACAGACAGCTAAATAACATGGGCATGACACTAACGTCTGGCCAAACTAACCACACACCTTATTAAATGAGTGCCAAGGTAAGATGATGACAGGCACACTGGAATGCTCTCTATTATACAAACACACTCCCAAACTGAACCCCGGCGAGCTGCACAACAGAACACTGTTATGAAGGCCACATTTATGTAATGCGGTGAGCTGATGTTCACTTTGCTGTTTATTTTCTGGCCTCTTGATTGTCATTAAATAGATGTGAAGCTGAAATATTAGATACATGTGATCCAAATCCACATTTGGCTGGCTTGAGCATTAGACATTTTTAGGAGCATCACACATTTTTCTTTATAACAATGTCCTCTCTGTACTAAGAGCAATTCACCTTAACAGAATTGTTTATTTTAATTATTCAACCTGCACAACACACCACATCAACTCTCTAGAAACAGTTATTTGCATGTTCTCAGATAATCTCACTGCTTTATTAAAGGGAATCTACAGTATACTTTACTGGAAAAGTATCCCATCATGCATTTCCACAAAGCCATAACATTAGTAAAACTTTAGCACGGTTTTCATTTGGATTTTCTTTGGTTTGTTTTAAATGTTTTGGTATGTTATAGATGCATAGGTATAAAGAGACTATTTCTCATAAAATAAAGCAGCTTCAATGTGTTTTGACAGCATCCAATTTCATGTGTCTGGCACTCCCTTGTGGACATGAAGAGCAGTTAAATCATCTGCTGATTTCAAGTCTTGACAGTAAATTCATGCAATTTCAAATAGTATTACTACTATTTATACTGGCCTGCCACCAAATGAAAAAATATTCTAAAAATAATGAACACTTACTGTGTCTTCCACTGGTCAGATTGACAGATAGCCACACCACATCAGACTGCTCAAAACATCTTTGAAAGCACCACAGAGTTAGTTTTCAGGAAGTCACACTAGTATTACCTTACTTGTATGCATCTTGGCATGTTGGAATAGGATGAAGTGTTTTAACCACAGAAAAAAAATAGTTTTACAAAAAAATACTCTAAAGTACTCTTTCTTAGAAAGAAAGTTTGTTTCTCTTTCCAGAAATTCACAATTTCCTAAAACCCCACACTATGGATTCTCTATATACATAAAAAAATATTTCCTTTTCCTTTCAACCTCCCTTGTCAAGTCAAGTCAAGTCATCTTTATTTATATAGCGCTTTTTACAATACAGATTGTATCAAAGCAGCTTCACAATTATAACATGAAAATACAAAAAAAATAATTGAAAATAATTGAATATTAAATGTCCCCAACTAAGCAAGCCAGAAGGTAAGGCAACAGCGGCAAGGAACCAAAACTCCATCAGGTGACAGAAGGGAGAAAAAAACCTTGGGAGAACCCAGGCTCAGTCGGGGGCCAGTTCTCCTCTGGCCAATGAGTGAACAGTGTATGAAGTTCAGAAAGAATTTGTCCAGTTCCGGTTGGTTGAAGTCGGAGTGGAGAGGAGGAGAGACTGGTTGACACTTCAGGTCAGCGGCGTCGTCGTGTCCTGGCGCTGGTCCTTCATCAGATCTGGATACGGCCTGGTTCCGGTGGACAGCAGTAAACCTCGGGATAGACAGAGAGACTAATATTAGCGTAGACGCCATCCTTCTTATGATGTACCAAGTACATCAGGATTAAGGGAAGTGTTCCCGGTCCCGGCTGTTCTAAACTATGCAGCCTAATTATAAGTCTATAATGTGTTATGTGTATGCTAGGCCGAAGAGATGTGTTTTTAGTCTAGATTTGAACTGACAGAGTGTGTCTGCTTCCCGGACAATGTTAGGAAGACTGTTCCAAAGTTTTGGTGCTAAGTAGGAAAATGATCTACCGCCAGCAGTCGATTTTGATATTCTAGGTATTATTAACTGGCCGGAATTTTGAGATCGCAGTAGACGTGAAGGACTATAATGCGTTAAGAGCTCGCTCAAGTACTGCGGAGCTAAACCATTTAGTGCTTTGTAAGTGATCAGCAATATTTTAAAATTTATACGATGTTTAATAGGCAGCCAATGCAGTGTTGACAGAACAGGGCTAATATGGTCATACTTCCTGGTTCTAGTAAGAACTCGAGCTGCTGCGTTTTGAACTAGCTGTAGTTTGTTTGTTAAGCGTGCAGGGCAACCACCCAGTAGAGCATTACAATAATCTAGCCTTGAGGTCATAAACGCATGAACTAATTGTTCTGCATTATTCATTGAGAGCATATGACGTAATTTAGATATATTTTTAAGATGGAAGAAAGCGGTTTTACAGATACTAGACACATGACTTTCAAATGAAAGATTGGTATCAAAGAGCACACCCAGGTTCCTAACCGACGACGAAGACTTAACAGAGCAGCCATCAAGTGTTAGACAGTACTCTAGGTTATTACGTGTGGAAGTTTTTTGTCCAATAATTAGAATCTCTGTTTTTTCTGAATTTAGTAGTAGGAAATTACTAGTCATCCAATTTTTTATATCAGCTATGCATTCCGTTAATTTTGTGAATTGGTAGGTTTCGTTAGGTTTTGAAGAAATATACAGCTGAGTATCGTCGGCATAACAGTGAAAGCTAATTCCATGTTTCCTAATGATATCTCCTAATGGTAGCATATACAGAGTGAACAGCAGCGGTCCTAGTACTGAGCCTTGTGGTACGCCATACTGAACTTGTGATTGATAAGACATCTCTTCATTTACTGCTACAAACTGATAACGGTCAGATAAGTATGATTTAAACCATGCTAGTGCAATTCCACTTATGCCAACATAATGTTCGAGTCTATTTAAAAGGATGTTGTGGTCAATGGTGTCAAATGCAGCACTAAGATCCAGTAATACTAATAGAGAGATACAACCACGATCGGATGATAAGAGCAAATCATTTGTGACTCTAACGAGAGCTGTCTCGGTACTATGGTACGGTCTAAATCCGGACTGAAAATCCTCGCAGATATCATTTCTTTCAAGAAAGGAACACAGTTGTGAGGATACTGCTTTTTCTAATATCTTTGACAGAAATGGCAGATTAGAGATCGGCCTGTAATTGACTAGTTTTGTAGGATCAAGTTGCTGTTTTTTAACAAGCGGTTTAATCATAGCTAGCTTAAAGGTTTTTGGTACGTATCCTAGAGACAAAGATGAATTAATGATATTAAGAAGAGGATCTATGACATCTGGAAGCATCTCTTTCAGCAGCTTAGTCGGTATAGGGTCTAACATGCACGTTGTCGATTTAGATGATTTGACGAGTTTGCAAAATTCTTCCTCTCCTATAGCAATGAATGAATCAAATTTTCCCTCAGGGAGACTACAATGCACTTCCTGATGCGATACTGTATTAGACGGTTGCATAGTTATAATTTTGTCCCTGATATTATCGATCTTATAAGTGAAGAAGTTCATAAAGTCATTACTGCTGTGTTGCTTGGAAACTTCTGGGCTTGAAGCTTTCTTTTTCGTTAGTTTAGCCACTGTTTCAAATAAATACCTAGGATTATGTTTATTTTCTTCTAATAGGGTTGAAAAATAAGCAGATCTAGCAGCTTTTAAGGCCTCTCTGTAAGCAATCGAGCTCTCCTTCCATGAAATCCGAAATACCTCTAGTTTTGTTTTCTTCCAGTTGCGCTCCATTTTTCTGGCTGCTCTCTTAAGGGCCTGAGTGTGCTCGTTGTGCCACGGTGTTGGACTATGTTCTTTAATCTTCTTTAAGCGCAGCGGAGCAACTGTGTCTAAAGTGCTGGAAAAGAGAGAGTTAAAAGTTTCTGTTGCAATATCAAGTTCTTCTAAGCTATCCGGGATGCTAAGATGATGAAACTGATTAGGAAGATTATTGATAAAGCAATCTTTAGTGGCAGAAGTGATCGGTCTAACATATTTATAACACGGAGTCGGCTTTGCAGCCTTGGCTAAATGTAATTTACACGAGACTAGATAGTGATCTGAGATGTCATCGCTCTGCTGCAGTATTTCAACGGCATCAACATCTATTCCATGTGATAGTATTAGATCTAGAGCAGTTGTCTCAAACCGGTTCCACGGAGGGCCTAGTGTATGCAGGTTTTCTCTTTTACCTTGAACCAAACTGATTGAGTAGGTCACTAATTGGTTAAGATCTCCCCTCACCTGGTAGTCTAGGTCTTAATTGGGCACTAATTGAAGGGAAAGACCAAAAACCTCCATACACTAGGCCCTCCGTGGAACCGGTTTGAGACAACTGATCTAGAGTATGATTACGGCAATGAGTCGGTCCTGACACGTGTTGTCTAACTCCAATTGAGTTTATAATGTCTTTAAATGCCAATCCCAATGCATCTTTTTCATTATCTATGTGTATATTAAAGTCACCAAAAATTAGTACTTTATCTGCAGTCAATACTAATTCTGATAGAAAGTCCGCAAATTCTTTGATAAAGTCTGTATGGTGCCCTGGTGGCCTGTATACAGTAGCCAGCAGAATTTTCAAACGTGATTTATCGGTTACACTATATATTTTTACATTAAGCACCAACACTTCAAAAGAATTATATTTACAACTAGATTTCTTAGTGGTTTTGAAAATATTACTATAAATTACAGCAACACCTCCTCCTTTGCGTTTCAGACGAGGTTCATGTTTATATCCGTAATCTTGTGGGGTTGACTCATTTAAAGCAATGTAATCGTTTGGTTTTAGCCAGGTTTCTGTTAAACACAGCACATCTAGGTTATAATCTGTAATCATATCATTAACTATTAGCGCTTTTGAAGTAAGAGATCGAATATTCAGCAACCCAAGCTTTATCATTTGCTCATTTGTATTATATCTGTTTTTTATTTGTTGAAGATTAATTAAATTTTTAACCTTAGATGGGTTTGAACGTATTTTGGATTTCCAAGTTCGGGGAACAGACACAGTCTCTATATGATGATATCTAGGTGAAAGAGGCTCTATGTGATGGGATTTATCTGACCTTGGTGACGTGAGGCCGCTAGCAGACGGTCGGTTAAGCCAGTCTGTCTGCTTCCTGACCTGAGGCCCAGATTGTCATGTTTTATCTCTAAGACTATGAGCCAAATTACTAGAGAGAAGAGCAGCACCATCCCAGGAGGGATGAATACCATCTCTTTTCAACAGGTCAGGTTTGCCCCAAAAACTTTTCCAATTGTCTATGAATTCTATATTATTTCGTGGACACCACCCAGACAGCCAGCCATTGAGTGAACACAATCTACTAACTATCTCATCACTCCGGCGAACAGGAAGGGGGCCAGAGCAAATTACAGTGCTTGACATCGTACTTGCAAGTTCACACACCTCTTTAATATTAATTTTGGTGATCTCCGACTGGCGAAGTCGAACATCATTCGTGCCGACGTGAATAATAATCTTAGAGAATTTACGTTTAGCATTAGCCAGCACTTTCAAATTTGCTTTGATGTCAGGCGCTCTGGCTCCCGGCAAACATGTGACTATGGTGGCTGGTGTCTCTATTTTCACGTTCCGTGTAATAGAATCGCCAATAACTAGGGCACAATCAGAATAATTCTCAGTGGGTGTTTCACTGAGCGGGGCAAATCGATTTGTTATCGGAACGGAAAAGTGGTTTTTTGATCCGCGACTAGAGCGATCTCTCACTGTCACCCATCTGCCCTGCTGCACGGGCTCTACTTCAGCCGGAACCGACTCATGTAAAGAGTTCACTAGGCTAGGCGCATCCAAAATAGTATCTAAAGCTCTAGCACTCTTCTTACTATTCTCGATTAAAGTTTGGATGCGTGTCTCTAGTTCTGAAATCTTCTCTGTCAGCCTGACTGTCTCCTTGCATTTATCACATATAAATCCTATATTGCCGACAGAGAAGGCTATGGTAAACATGTGACATGAAGTGCAGGTGACAATAACAGGAGAAGACATTACTCACCGTGTTTGTTGACTGATTCTTACTCACCTGGGCTTTTATGAACTCAAAGGCGCGGGCGCGCGAGAGAAAAATAAATAACTGAGCGCACGGGTGGTGCGTTAAAAGGCTAGCGAGTTAGCGTGTTGTGCTGACAATAACGGAAGCTAGCAATGTCAGGTTAATCTGAGATGTTGAGTAAGCTGTATTTAGTAGTATAAACAACTAGAATTTATAATAAATGATGGTTCAAAACAGAAAGAAATACGAAGCTAATACGAGGCTTAGACGCAGCAAACAAACTCACAGCAGCAGCAGTCACAGCGAGGCAGACAGGAGCAATCGATCTCAGAGGAGTGAGTAAGTGGGCAAAGCAACAAATCCAGTGGGCAAAGCAACAAATCCTTGTCTGGCTTATGCTACTCTGAGCAATGCCTGAACTTTGTATTTTGAGCACTTCTTGCCTCTTCACGATGACTCGCTTGCTGTAGTCCTCAGTTGTAAGTCGCTTTGGATAAAAGCATCTGCTAAATGACTAAATGTAAATATCAAATATCCAAATGTAATGTTACATCAGGTTACTGTAGGACAAGGTCTAACTCTGTCCAACACCATTTGTGTTTGTGGGTTCAGCCAACACTGACCTGTGATCTTTCTCACAAACTGAAGCCAAGGAAACCAGGCTCCAAAACAGAGAGATCGCTGGCTGGCAACAGCATGCACTTTTGATCCCACAAACTCAAACTGGACAGTGAATCAGAACATGGTCCCATTGTGCTCATGAAAGTGTCAAAGTAGCTGTCTTTCTGATCATTTCTAAAAATAAAAATACCTTTCACCTATTTGTTAATTGTGTATTTGTAAAGAGCTCTTTAATTGAATTGTTTCTGTTACTGGTAAAAAGGGAATTAAAGCTCTCTAATCGAAGCTCTTCAAAAGAGAGAAAAAAAAATGTGTTTATATATAAATCTTTCAAGAGCCTGATTCCTTTCTTTTTCCAAACACATGCAGAATCCAGGGGGAAATAAAGGCAAGTGCTTTAAAATGTAATTACAATGCAACTTGTATGTAGGCTACCTACATAATAAAGTATATAGGCTATTGTATCAACTGTACCTAGCAATCTAATAGTAACCATAAAGACAATATTAATTAAATGATTGGCAGTTTTTGTCATTGTACAACAAAAAATATTAAAATATTATCAGGAAAATATTACAAATAAACACGTTTTTCCTAAATAATAAATAAATACATTTAAAAATATATGTTTCATCATAAAATGTTCCGTGGACCTCTATCCCCCTCTTGTGGCCTTAAACCCCAGTTTGACTTTAATCCATGATAGATGAGACAATAAAAGTAAAAAAGTGTAATGTAAAGTGATATGGCTATTATAGAGCCCCAGTGCACAATCAACGTACACATAAACCATATAGGAGCCTGAGCCTCGCAGAGGGTTGTGTTGCTCTCAGTGATTACCTACACCTGCTCACTGAGCTCAGAGCCGGACTCAGCGCCATGCGCTCGCGCTACGTGCTGTGGATGTGACGTTGAGGTGCAGCCAACAGTTCTTGTTGCTGTCATCACGTCGTCTGTGCGCGTGAACACTTCTAAAAGCACTCAAATGAGTGAACAATCGACGACTCTCCGGTGACATTTCCATATATCGCCACTGATCTAGAGGAATGAATGCTTATGTCTACTTGGATGGAGCTTTCTCGAAGACAATGCCTCAGGAAACTGCTGGCACTAAACTAAAAGAACTGCGTGTTTGGAGCTCATGAAGAACATTTGCGACTGTATTAAACAGTGAAATTATGAAAGCTGTTATTCCTTAACGTAGAGGAGAAGAGAAAAGCTTTGTAATTTACACGAGTCATTCCTCAGGTAAGGTGACCTAGCAACGTAGATTGTGCTTTTGAATTACATTTACATTTGAGCTTATTTGAATTAGAAATGTAAGTCATATTGCGATTTTTTTTTTTTTTTATCTTTTAGATTTAAAATGAATCAGTTAGCAGCATGTTTTTATTTAAAAATCCTTCTCATAAATATTTAATTTGGTATTCATTAAAGCTGCAGTCCGGCACTTTTTTGGGTTTAAAAATATAAAAAAAAGACATTTTTGAAAAAAAAACGTAACCAGCCAGTGTTCAAAACGATCTGCTTGCCTTACCTCGATTCAAAACGGTAAGCTTGTAATAATGATTTTAATTCCAGTGGTACTGGTGGATTTCCGCGGGAATTTCGAACATGTCTTTGCGTCATTACGTCACTTATGTACACATAGAGAAGGAGTCCCCGGCTAGCGTGTGTGGATGATGGAGGTGGAGATTTAGCTTAGGACTTTGTATGGCGGATCCCGAAAGTTTAAACTTTCAGTTTTCACTTTCCCGAAAGTGAAAACTGGAGATTCAACAGTTGTAAAACCCAAAGACTTCGGACTTCAGAGTGGCTACAGAAAAAATATATTGTTCACGTTTTGACGTGATATAAGCAATCGTTAGATTTAATCAGCATGATATAGCCTACTGCAATGCTTCCCCCAACCCCCCGAATTTGGTCAGAACAAAAGTGAATGTTACTTACTTGTTCAGATGAAATTTTCCGATGAAAATTCTAATGTTGACACTTTCAAAAAGTATACTCTGAGATTGCTGATGACAGTAGGCTACAATATCCACAGCGAAGCGGCAGCCTCAATACATTGTGTTCATCCGCGCTGTTTCATGCCGATTTACTACCCACGCACAGTTAATAATTCCGCGAATAACTGCAATTGCAGATTTCTAACAGAGATGGCGACAAAGAGGAAAAACGACGGACTGCAGCTTTAAATAGACAGAAGAAGAAAAATGCCCACTGGATGACAACTACATACGTAAACACAACTAAAGTTGCTTTAAAATAGGTAATAGTCCTACTAATGGCCAACATGTGCTTTACTTGTGTTATTTTAATAGTTTTGGAAATACTCAATGTAATTTTTATTACTATTATTGTAATTTATCATATTAGCAAACACTGTACTGTTTTGTCAGGTAATATCTAAATTAACTGTTTTTTTGTTTGTTTTTCCAAGACAAAAATAAAATGTATAAATAAATAAAAAAAGATTGAATATCAGGTTATACATCAGAAAAAATAAACACATGTGCAAACTTATGTGGATAGGGAGAGCGGGGCACAACCTAACACTTTCTCACTTTCTCACTTTGTGTACTTAGGGTTCAGAATATAATTTTTTTCCCCACATTAATTTCACACATGATTTGACACATGACACATTTCGTAACATATGACAGCTTAAAATGTTATCTGATCTAATAAAAAAATATACAAGACAAACTAAAATATTTTGTCAATTAAATGCAATTATCCACTTTTTCATTAATAATTAAAAAAAAAAAAAAATTTGAGTTTGATTAAAAAAAACTCCACAAAACAACTATAGGCCTACAGCATAGTTCAAAATATAATAATTAATAATTTCTGAACATTGATTCTCAGTCTTTCTCATGGTTTCTTAATAGAATTCATAAAAGTTGTTAATGTGAATTATATCACTAACATCCTAGAATAGCATCGTTCTAATTGGGGCACATTGTAACGCAGTGTTAAAACATGCCCCACCTGCACAGCTGGGATTTAAACCCGGCTAGTGCCTTCTGTTAGTTAGATAAGGATTAAATAACTATCTAAACGGCTAAATAACAAATTGGAGATGAAAATAATAACAGATTTGTCTCATTGTATATAAACACTAAAAACTGAGATGAAAAAAATAACTTCAGTTAGAAATTTACTTTAGCTATAGTTAAATAAATCTTCAGTGATATCTTCCTAAGATTTTGGTGCAATTTTATCCCTATATAGTCATAGTGTTGATATGGCAATTAGTAAATACACTAAGTTTCGTCATGCTGGCATGTGTGGAAGCTTTTAAACCATGTGTGTTACAACTGCCCTGCGTTAGTTTGTGCCCCGCTCACTCCCTACTCCATTCTAATTCACAAGTTTACCTTCAGCAGGTTCAGTGAAAACAAATCTGCACCACAGAATTATATTCCTGAGAATTTTGTGCTTCCAAGTTTGAGGCAGCAGATTGAGGTTCATATAGAAATGGTTTACTGTGTTGGAGGTGTGGAAGAACTTGACAGGCTTGTACAAACCCCTTTGGAATGAATTGCAGTGCTGCCTGTGAGCGGTTCCATCGCCTATCAGTATTATCTGACCTTTCTGATGCTCTTTTGTCTGAATGGGAGCAAATCAGTCTTTATTTCCAAAAGAATGGAGCTGTTATTATAACAAAGAGAGGACCAACCTGTATTAATTATCATGGGTCTGAAATTAATAGTCCATGTGGAGGTGTTGTTCAGGTGTCCATACTTTTGGACATAATAATGTTTCTCCCAGAAATTTAAATTCTGTCATCATTTATTTATACTGTTCCACACCATATGATTTTATGTGTTTGTTTGTTTTTTGCAGTATGTAGCCCTTCCAGATCTCAGTGAGATGGATAAGTATGAGAAAATGGCTAAGATCGGCGAGGGCTCGTATGGAGTGGTGTTCAAATGCAGACACAGGGAGACAGGTCAGATAGTGGCCATTAAAAAATTTGTAGAGTCTGAAGATGATCCAGTCATCAAGAAGATTGCATTGAGAGAAATCCGCATGCTGAAGGTACAGTAGATGGTAGATATAGAGAATGTATGCATACATATTGCATAATCCCCAAAACATATGCACAATTATACATAAACATTTCCATTTTTATCCATATAGCAGTTGAAGCATGTGAATTTGGTGAATTTGCTTGAGGTCTTCAGGAGAAAGAGACGCCTTCATCTGGTCTTTGAGTTCTGTGAGCAAACTGTTCTAAATGAACTGGACAAGCACCCCAGAGGGTCAGTCATATTCTCCTCATTTAAAAAAATCTGAATCTTAAAAATGACCGGAAAATAAAGCAAATTCAATAATTATGGTTTAAGATATTTGGCCCCTATAGATTATCTTGTGTTTTTCTTCTCCTTTTGAGCTTTTCTTTCCTTTTTCTTACCTTTACCTTTCACTCCCATATTATTTATTTATTTTATTTATTTATAAAAGGACCATGTACAATTTTTAACATAAATGTTACCATTTCATGCATTGTACCGGATTTAGCCAAAGGCAAATTTTCATCCGTAGTCCCCAGGCAGGTCAACACTAACATAAAATGACACAGACAATACCTATGTGTTCACATATAATAAAAACATACATAGGCTACACACACATACTATCAGGGCCACAAACAAATACAAATAAAATAAAAATCAATTAAACTGCAAAAATCTCAGTATTTACAGAGTTGGTTAGATTTTACAAAATATTTTAACTTCAATTTAAAAAGACCATGAGCTTTACACCCTTTTATATCCTCTGGTCATTCCACTGTAGCTTTCACTGCGAAGTATGATAGTCCAAACAGTAGCGTTTTTTTGGGGCGGCATTTTTTCATGTAACATGGGGGGCGGCACGAGCTGTTAAAAAAAAAAAAATCCTCTGCACCGCGATGCGGTTTTTTATTATATATAATTTAAATTATTGGCAAATTGGCGCCCCTGCTTGCTGAGAAGGTGCCGTCTGCCGTGCACAGAAGCTATGTCAAGGGGGTCTCCAACATGTCACTCGCGAGCCACCAGTAATGTTTGCTGATTGGAGGTAGCTCGCCAATAAAGCTTGCTTTATGTTCCCATTTTGCGCGCAGTGGCGGTTCTACATTGAATTACACCCTGGGCCAACTCGAGCGCGCAAAAGACGCGAAATGTGAACATAAAGCAAGCTTTATTGGCGAGCTACCTCCAATCAGCTAACATTACTGGTGGCTCGCGAGCGACGTGTTGGAGACCCCCTTGACATAGCTTCGGTGCATGGCAAACGGCACCTTCTCAGCAAGCAGCGGTGCCAATTTGCCAATAATTGAAATGATATATAATAAAAAACCGCTTCGCGGCGCAGAGGATTTTTTTTTTAACAGCTCGTGCCACCCCCCATGTGACATGAAAAAATGCCGCCCCGGGCAACCGCCCGGTTCGCCCGTGCTTAAAACCGCTACTGTTTGCGCGCTCGAGTTCGAGTTCTTGAAGGGGGTCTCGCCCAGGGTGTAATTCAATGTAGAACCGCCACTGAGTCCAAATGCAGAACAACGAAAGGGAACCAGACAATTATTCATGGATGATCATCTGGTAGATCTCACAGAGTTTTCAGAGCGAGTCGCATAATACAGAAGGAGCCAAGCCATTTAAGATTTTATAAACCATACACAAACTTTAATATAGTCTAAAATTGTCAAAACAAGTTAAAAAAAATGTGTTTCTCTATGATCCTACAATAATGAAAATGGTTTGTATTTTTATCTAAAATGTTTAAGTCAGTTTATATAGGGATTTTAAAAGTTTAATCACAGTTTCACCAGCTTGACCCCACCATGTCAGACAGTAAGACATGTGAGGGAGGATTGTAGTATGCATAAAAGTCTTAGCTAAATCAACAGAGAGACATTGTCTAATTTGTCTAAAATTTGCCAAGTTATGTAATATTCCTGACCATTTTCTTTACATGTTTTTTTAAAAATGAGATTTGAGTCCAATATTATGCCAAGATAATTGAACTCATCTTTTCACCATTAATAAACATATCAGCATCAGGAGATTTAATGTTTGTTTTTGAGAAAAAAAATCATTTTGTTTTACTAATGTTCAAACTAAGACATGATTGTCCCAGCCACCGTGTGTAATCCTTTCTGTAGCAGCTTTTAACTTCTCAGCTGCTAACTCTGCTGTTCTCGCATGTGTAAAAATAACAGTATCATCAGCATACATTTGTACTTGTATCCCTTCACACTGTTGTGGGAGATCATTACAGTAATATACAGACTAACTAATAAGGGACCTAACAATGATCCTTGGGGTACACCCATTGTATAATGTAAATTGCAGGACTTAACCCCTTTCATTTCATTACACATTGTTCTCTATTTAATAAATATGAAGATGCGAAAGCTTCAGATGAAAACTGAAGTGTAGCCAGTTTAGAAAGGAGAACTGCATGATTAACTGTATCAAAGGCTTTACATAAATATAATTGGTGATAAAAATATAGCACCAACAAATCCTCTTTTGTCAACTTTACATTTAATTTGCTCTATTAAATGTAAAGTAGCTGTTTCAGTAGAATGCTTTACTCTGGAACCAAACTGCATACAATGTAAGCCAGACTTAACTGTTGTTAAGATGTGATGTCAGTTGTGGCAGAAATAAGGAACTACATTGACCAAAATGCAATGCGGTTATACCGTTATTAGGAGAGGTTCGGTGAGACGGAAGAATGTAGCGGGATTATTTAAGCAACAGGTGTGCGGGGGTTAAGGCAGGGAAGTTTGAAAAACAGAGTGAACATGAACTGGATGAGTTCGAGCCGCTAGAGTTTTTAAACACACACCTGAGTTATCTGTCTAAACGCTTCGCTGGCTGCACTGCGGAAGAGTGTTGGGATTTTCACTGTCTTGGGTCCTGAAAGACACTCGTCATCGGCTGTGCGTGAGCGGAGTAATAGACATTTTAATTAGTTCCCATTACAACGCCGCCGAAAAGGAATAGCTGGGTTTCTAAGTAGCCTATTTTGCTGACTGCAATGCGGAAGAGTTTTGGGATTAACGCCGTCTCGATACCTGGAGGAGACTCGTCATCGGCTGTGTTTGGGCTGAGTGGGAGCTGAACGTTGCAGCGCTGTGAGTGAGTTACCCCTTTTCATTGTGGACTGAGACACACAATGCCAAGATAGGACTGCCTGGAACAATACACTTTCCTCTTGATAAACTATCACTCGCCTTCAACCTACAAAAAAGACACTACAAACTGAGATCACATACACACACACACACGCACACTTATACACACACACTTACCCCTCCCTCAACTAACGAATGCTAAAAGAAATGTCCAAAGTGAAGCTTATTGAAATTAGTAAAAGAGATTAACGCATTGAGTTATTGCTTGTATGTGAGTTGAATCAATCACTTTATTATTTTTGTTTTGTGGACTTTATTACATGAAGTGGTTGAAAACTGAGGAATATCTGGTTGATGAGATGCTTAATTTCCCCGTTTCTTTGTTAGTTGCTCAAATTATGGTATGAGAATGTTTTTTTTTTCTGTTTTTTTTACTGAAGTAGACTAAGTGCTTTAGAGAGAAGAAAATACAAAAAACCTGAAAGAGTCATACAAGACTTAAATAAATCATTTTATTTTTGATGTCATAACTGTGTGTAGGTCTGTAACGAGTGATAGGTTAATTTCATGATTACCACAATCACAGAAAATGGCGCCCGAACAGGGACTTAAACCCTGGACCCTCAGATTGCTTATTCTTGTATCTATTTTTGTGCTTTAGAACCTGAAAACTCTACTAAGGGCCCTTTCACACCTACCTTGTTTGGTCCGGACTTTCGGACTTTTCAGTTTGGTCCGAATCAAAATTGCAGGTGTGAAACCTCCCCCGGACCACGGTCCGCACCAAACAGACGAAATTCGGACCGATGAAAAGAGGTAGTCTCGGTCCGGATCAAACTGAACAAAGGTTTGGTTCGTTATAGTGTGAAAGCATTTTCTGTAAGGTTCGGACTTTCGGACCATTTACAGGAAGTTCCGGTGGTTCCCGCGTAGCCGAAGAAGACAAAGATAGCCGGAAAAATTAGCCGTGGTAGCACATGGGGAGAGGAGGAAACAAGGTTTTTATTTGAAATATGGTCTGACGACATTAGAAGTCAACTGGAAAAACGCTTGCAGTCTTCTCCTGCTTTCCTGCCGGCGACGATCAAATGTTCACACAGCGAGGACGTTCATTTGGCGAATTTGAACTAGCCTCGCGTATAGTTGGTGCTGCAGGCAGTAATACCATAATAATAACAATTTAGTTTCAACAATATGCGTCTGTTCATTCATTGTTGTCAAAGTTACCCGCCGATTTGACAACACGCTGACGTCAGACGCACGTCCGTTTTCAAACCAATCAATGTCGAGATGCAGCGCACATAGATGATGACGACAGAACGCAAGCATGTCATGTAAAGTTCTTTAGTGCGCTCGCATAATTGCAGTGTGAAACCAAACCAAAACTTACCGAATGTATAAAATGTATCAAAACATGAACTTTGGTGCGGACTTTCAGGTGTGAAAACGCCCTAAATCTGTGGAACTGAACCGAAGTGCCAGACAGAGTAAACATATTTAAATGTGTTAAATGTGGGGGAAATTTCGTTTTTTTTGTTACATTTTTCAGCTATCAATTACCACCAGTATTGATGTGAGAGAAGAAGTAATATGCAAAATTCTATGAAGTGAGTGTTGTATTTACTTTTTTTCTCTCTCTCTTTTTCCCCACTCTACTGATAATATACAAACACATGTCTTTTTACATGGTAAAAAATGGCAGATTCCTTACATCCATCATCAACTTTAGTTGATATTGAGGTTCCAGATGTTGCAACTCCAGATTGGACACCTGCTTCTCAACTTTAACCTAATTTTCCCTCTTCCCCTTATGTTCCACCTAGCCCTTTACAATCAAGAACTCATGTGCAGTTTGCTTCATCTAATGTAGCCCGTAGCACACCTGTGCAAAGCATTGTATGGGACGAGGACTTGATGCAGTTATGCACTCCATCTCCAGCAGAGGTAGCAACTGTTTCACCAGCATCTTCAGTTGTCCAATATGATTTGCCTGGTACAATTCCAAGACCTGCAAGGGAAATTGGACACCTTACTGCTCAAGTCCTGGGAAATTGGGACAAATTGTATGATCTCATGGGAAAACAGGAGACAGCTGTGAATGCACTTACCAGTGAATTGAAACTTACTTCTTCCCAACATGAAGGCCAATTGAAAAGTCTTGCTGAGAAAGTGGACAATCACACCCAGCAAATTTCAACGATTTTAACTACCAAACAACAAGCTGAAACAGAGACTGATCAAATGGTTAAGACAATGAAGTTTCTTATGATGGATGAATGTAAAAGTCTTTAACCTCAAATACCTGTTCCACGGTGGAGAAACTTCAACTAGAGATACAGAAAGATATTAAAACTGTCCGGCAAAACTTAAAAAAAAGCCATGATGAGTTAACCCACGATTTCACTCAGCTGACCGCCCAGGTTGACCACCTAAATGTTAAAATAACTGAACTGCAAGAGAGTACAGAAAACAGAGGATCCCCCGAAGGAACCTGAATCCTCAAACCCTTCCATGAATGTGTCACCCCCTGTAAATGCGGGTGCTGTCAAGAGCGACCATCTCAAATTAACCTTTCCAACTTTCGGTAGACCATCAGATGATTCTGATCCCTTTTTGTATTTGGCTAAATGTCAGGATTTTCTTGCATTACATCCTTTAACTGATTCTGAAGTCCTAGCTACCTTCCGAACAGTCTTGCATGGTACAGCACGTGATTGGTGGGAAGTAGCTACAGTGACCGCCTGGCATGAGTTTGAGTCTTCATTCCTTACTGTCTTTCTCTCTGAAGATTATGAATCAGAACTCAAGGAGAGAATGAGTCCATAAGAGACTTTGCTTTTACATATAGAACACTTTGCAAAAGGTGGAGGCCTACCTTAACCGAGTCTGAACTGCTTAAAATGATTTTAAAGAACATAAAGCCTTACTTAGCTAGCCAGCTACGTGGTCGTGTAACAACTGTAGAGGACTTGGTGCGGTTGGGACAACAACTTGAGAAGGATCATTTACAGCAGTTACAGTATAACTACCGTTTGAGCTCAAAACAAGGTCAGCCTGGACTCCTAGGACCCCTACCCACTATTAAGCGGCCTGCAGATAAGCCACCGGTACAGTGTTGGAGGTGTAAAGGGCAACATGCTCCTAGTAGTTGTCCACATTTTTCTTTGCCTTCTCAGTCTGTTCCACCACCAGAGCAACCTTCTGCTAACTTACAACGATCCTGTCCTCCTAGATACAGAGGTAAACCCACCAACAACTCAATGACAGCTGCAAATGCTTTACAACAGAAGGTGACAACACGTTCACAGAAAGCTGTTGTTGTACCACAACAGTTAATTGTACCAATTGGTATTGGTAATTGGGTAGGCAAAGCCATTGTGGACACTGGGGCGAGTTTTACCCTAATTCATAAGCACTTGTGGAAAGACCTCAACCCCACAGAACGTCTCGGTTACGGATGTAACCCTCGTTCCCTGAGTAGGGAACGGAGACGTTACGTCGAAATGACGACGAATGGGGTTCGCTTAGAAGCCTATCATCTTCGAACAGTAATAAAACGAGCCAATGGCAAGCAAATGCCATGGGTCTGCTGAATTTGCATAGCATAACTCCGCCCCACCCTGTGGGTATAAAGGAAGTGAGCTGGCAACATGCAGATATGTTTCTTCGCTGAAGGAGCCAAGGCTGAACTCGGCTGTTCCAGCGGTACAGCGGAAGTGGCAGGAAGACGTAACGTCTCCGTTCCCTACTCAGGGAACGAGGGTTACATCCGTAACCGAGACGTTCCCTTTCGTTGTCACTTCGAGTTACGTCGAAATGACGACGAATGGGGTTACCAGTCCAATCACGCCACCTCGGCTGTCTTCCAGTGCCCTGCGTAAGTCTGAGCTCCCTGTCGTGACTAGCACGGACGAAGGACTCCTACTTAACACAGGAATACCAAGGTACACTGGGAGCATATCTCAGTGGAATATGCAATCAGTGCCCGCCCGAAGGGGGGACTTAAGAATAACATATGACCCGGAGGGGGGTGCATACGGAAAACACTGGGGTGTCCAGCCCGTAGGGTGGAGTATTTCAACCCCAGGGGTGGCAGACTGGCTTGCCAAGGGAAAGACACATGCTCGAGAGAGGCTTACAGTGGAATACACACGTGGGGGTCGCCCAGAGGGGGAACCATGCACATGGTGGCACCTAGCCAATGCGAAAGCTGCCGGAGGCATAACTCTGGCGTTGACGTCAACAGCGCTGGAGGAACTCAGGGCTTATCAGGCTCACCTGAGGAAATATCGCACGTATCCAGTCCGTGGAGTGGAATGGCGAGCAAGCGAAGACACCTGAGCGGGTCCTAGCACCGGCTGGTTGAAGCGAGTACACGGGAGGACACTGGCTCCACTCGGAGATTATAGCTATAATCTGGCGAATGTGTAGGGTGTCGCCCAGCCTGCAGCTCTGCAGATGTCTGTTAGCGAGGCGCCATGCGCTAGAGCCCAAGAGGAGGCCACACTCCGGGTGGAGTGGGCCGTCACACCAAGGGGGCACGGTCGACCTTGCTGCTGTTGTAAGCCAAAGCAATGGCGTCCACTATCCAGTGAGACAACCTTTGCTTGGAGAGAGCCTTTCCCTTCAGCTTCCCACCATAACAGACAAAGAGCTGGTCTGAGGTCCTGAAACACTGCGTTCTGTCTAAGTAAGCACGGAGTGCGCGTACTGGACAGAGCAATGCCAAGGCTGGGTCTGCCTCCTCCAGGGGCAGCGCTTGCAGGTTCACCACCTGGTCCCGGAAGGGAGTGGTGGGAACCTTGGGCACATATCCAGGCCGGGGTCTCAGGATCACGTGAGAAAAGGCCGGCCCGAATTCCAGGCACGCTTCGTCTACAGAAAATGCGTGCAGGTCCCCTACCCTCTTTATGGAGGCCAAAGCAACCAGGAGCCCTGTCTTAACTGACAGGAACTTAAGCTCCACTGATTGCAGAGGCTCAAAGGGAGCACTCTGCAGGGCATTTAGTACCACTGAGAGGTCCCAAGAGGGAACGAGAGGAGGGCGAGGAGGCTGTGTTCTCCTCGCTCCTCTCAGGAACCTGATGACCAGGTCGTGCTTTCCCACGGACTTACCATCAACTGCATCGTGATGTGCGGCGATAGCGGCAACATATATTTTCAGGTTGGAGGGAGACAGCCTTCGCTCCAACCCATCCTGCAGGAAGGAAAGCACGACACTGATCGGGCATGATCTGGGGTCTTCTGAGTGAGAAGAGCACCAAGACGAAGAGGTTCCACTTCAACGCGTAGGCATGTCTAGTGGACGACGCTCTAGCGGAAGTGATGGTAGCCACCACCGCTGGTGGTAGGGTACTCAAACCTGCCTCGTCCCGTCCAGGAGCCACACGTGGAGGTTCCAAGATCGGGACGAGGGTGCCAAAGGGTGCCCCGTCCCTGAGAAAGGAGGTCCTTCCTCAGAGGAATTGGCCAGGGAGGTGCTGTCGCGAGGAGTACAAGTTCTGAGAACCAGGTTCGGGTGGGCCAGTGCGGCGCAACCAATATGACCTGCTCCTCGTCCTCCCTGATCTTGCACAGGTCTGTGCAAGAAGGCTCACTGGGGGAACGCATACTTGCGGAGGCCCCGGGGCCAGCTGTGCGCCAGAGCGTCCGTGCCGAGCGTGCCCTCGGTCAGGGAGTAAAACTGGGCGCAGTGGGACGAGTCGTGGGAGGCAAACAGGTCTACCTGTGCGTCCCCGAACTGATCCCAATCAGCTGGACCGCCTGGGGATGGAGTCTCCATTCTCTCGGAAGAGGCTGAAGCCGTGAGAGCTCGTCGGCTGCACAGTTCAGGTCTCCCGGAATATAAATGGCTTGAAGCGACCTCAGATGCTTCTGACTCCATATGAGGAGGTGGCGGGCGAGTTGCGACATACGGCGGGAGCGTAGACCACCTTGTCGGTTGATGTACGCTACTGTCGCGGTATTGTCTGATGGGACTAGTACGTGCTGGTTCTTGAGCAGCGCCCGGAAGCGGTGCAGAGCGAGACGTACTGCCAGCAACTCGAGGCAATTGACATGCCATAGGCGGTGGGGACCTGTCCAGGAGCCCGCGGCAGCATGTCCATTGCACATGGCGGCCCAGCCCGTGGAGGAGGCATCCGTTGAGACAACAACATGCCTGGAAACTCGTTCTAAGGGCACTCCGGCCCGAGAAAGCTGAGATTCGTCCACGGGGAGAAGGTCTGATGGCAGGTCGGAGTAACTGGTACTCGGAACGTGCCCTGACGCCATGCCCACCTCGGGACTCGATCGCAAAGCCAGTGCTGAAGCGGTCTCATATGAAGCAATCCGAGCGGCGTTGCCGCGGCTGCAGATGCCATATGCCCCAGGAGCCTCTGAAAAAGTTTCAGTGGAACCGCACTCTTGCCCTCAGATTGTCTCAGGCAAGTCAGCAGTGACTGCGCGCGCGCTCGTAAGCTGCGCGCACATGGCGACCGAGTCGAATTTCCTACCGAGAAAAGAGATCCTCTGCACGGGGCAAAGTTTGCTCTTCTCCCAGTTGACCCGAAGGCCCAGACGGGCTAGGTGCCGGAGCACTAGGTCCCTGTGTTCGCAACCCTGGTCCGAGAGTGAGCTAGGATTAGCCAGTCATCGGGATAATTCAGGATGCGAACCCCGTGCTGCCGTAGCGGCACAAGGGCTGCCTCGACGACCTTCGTGAAGACGCGAGGAGACAGGGCCAACCCGAATGGGAGAACTGCGTACTGGTATGCCTGCCCCTCGAAAGCAAACCGCAAGAACGGTCTGTGTCGAGAAAAATTGGAGACATGAAGTAGGCGTCCTTCAGGTCGATCGCTGCAAACCAATCCTGTGGCTGCACACCTTCGAAAATGCGCTTGGCCATGAGCCTCTTGAACGGAAGCCTGTGAAGGGAACGGTTCAAGACGCGCAGAACCAGGATTGGCCGTAACCCACCGGATATCCTGGGGACAATGAAGTAGGGCTGTAGAAGCCGGACCTCATTGCGGCTGGAGGGACAGTCTCGATCGCACCCTTCGCCAGCAGGGTGGCGACCTCCGCTCTCATGACAGGGGCATAGCCACCGACCATAGTGAAGCGGACTCCCCTGAAGCGGGGAGGAGACCGTGCGAACTGAATCGCATAGCCGAGCCTGATGGTTCGCGCAAGCCAGCGGGACAGGGGGGAAGCTCTAACCAGGCTCCCACGGACTGAGCCAGCGGGGTCATGCGAACGACAGACGTCCCCCCGGGGGTGCAGCGAAGCGGAATGACCGGCCCAGACGTGGGTGGCATAGCGGCCCGGTGTGGGGGCACGGTCATTGGCCGCGTCCTGCCAGAGGAGGCCAGGGAAGGACCAGCGTTCCACAGGGGCGTGCTCTGGCAGGGGTCTGGCGACAGAGGGGGACGAGAGTGGCGAGGCCCGTGAGCGTGCGCACTGTCATCCGAGAACTCTGTGACAGAGGAGGGCGAGAGTGGCGGGACCCGAGGGTGGCGCGCACTGTCGTCCGAGAACTCTGTGTGCTCAGAGATGGGAGAGACAGTTCTTTGGAAAAAGAGGTTTTTCCCCCGGCCCTCCACCGGGGGAAGGAGTGGCCCTGCAACCACCTCCTAGAAAGAACTGCAACCCATTTCTGAGCTGCCCGTAACGGGAGCACCGCATTGCTGCGGGGCTGGTACGGGCTGGGGCGCCTTCCTGCGACTACCTCCACGGCACGGCCTGGGTGAAGGGTGCTGCTAGGGCCGGCAGGGAGTGTTGCAGGAGGGCGCCCTCGGCGGCGAGCGGAATGAGGCAGCTGAGCCGGCGGCTGAGCAGCTGGCCGCGGGATCAGAGCCTCAGTCTGCTCTGGGCAGCCGAGAACTCTGGGCAGAGTCCTCGACTGCGCCGCCGAGGAGGCCAGTCTGGGATATGGGGAGTTGAGGAAGCGGGTTCGCTCAACCTCGCCCATATCAACCAGACTAAGCCAGTTTTTGTCTCTGGACCACATATGTGGACATCACCTGACCCAGGGAGCGTGTGGTCACCTTCGTCGCCCGTAGAGCGAGGTCGGTGGCGGCACGCAGCTCTTGCAAGAGCCCTGGACCAGCCCTACCCTCGTGCATTAGCAATGAGCACCCCTGGCCTGGTAGACCTGAAGGATGGGCATAGCATGCAGTGAGGTGGCAGCCAGCCCCGCAGCTCTATAGATCTCTGCCACCGGAGTAGACAAAAACCTACATGCTTTGGGGTGGGTGGGTGCTTAGGGCCGCCACGCCAGTGGAGGCGCTGTGGGGACACAGTTGTGTTGCCACAGAACACTCCATAGGGGGAACCCCAGTGTACCCACTGGCCGCGACCTCATCGAGGGCAGAGAAGGCGGAAGAGGCCGCTGAGTAATCTCATGACCTCTTCATGCACGTCCAGGAAGAAAGGAATTGGGGGCGGGCCGACGTGTGCCGGTGCGTCCCCAAAAACCGATCATCAGCTTTAAGCACCTGGGACATGGCGGAGGGTTCCACACAAGCCCAAATGCTCGCGACTGCCTGGGGAAGCATGGCAGAGTTCTGGTTCAGACTCGGGCAATGCTGGCACACCCGGAGGAGGCAGCACAGCCGAGTCTTCTCCAGCGTACTCACGCCCACCTTGTGATGCGGCGATAGACAAGATTTCATCTGCCGGGGCATCGAATGAAATGCTGGACCAGCCCGCAACCTCTGGCCGGGACTGGTCAGCGATCTCATCCGGATACCACACGGGTTGCAATGTGAAGAGGAGTGTGTGGACCGAGGATAGATCGTCGGGTTGGTTCCACACAGCAGCCTCTGATCACCCTGGCCACCAGCCGAAGTATTCCCTCTTGTGAAGAGAATAGATCGGGGTGTGGATGAGGGGACTCTCTCTCGAGGAGGTCATCGAGTCTCGATCGTTACATTGCGATGGTCATGTCCCCGCAATGAGAACATGACGCATCCACGAACGCTGTCTGTGCGTTTGCCCAAACACATCAGACAGCGTCCGTGCCCATCAGCTGATTTAATCTGTGTATCGCACCCAGAAACGCACGGGCGAACCGTCTTTAAAAAGACGCGCCGCGTGCAGCTCTTTTAGAGAGATAAAACTCAAACAGCAGAGTTGAAGCGCCCAGGGAGAGACACACGACTGGCAGACCACTGCGCAGATCGGCAGGCAATATGAAGCTCGCTGGAATTCGCCGTCACACCAACACTTCTGAAGAGTAGCTCGTCTCGAAGAGTGAAGAGAGATGATCTCAGAATGGCTTGTGGAGTGAAGAATGCTCTTGGCTCCGAAAGCGAAAACATATCTGCATGTTGCCAGCTCACTTCCTTTATACCCACAGGGTGGGGCGGAGTTATGCTATGCAAATTCAGCAGACCCATGGCATTTGCTTGCCATTGGCTCGTTTTATTACTGTTCGAAGATGATAGGCTTCTAAGCGAACCCCATTCGTCGTCATTTCGACGTAACTCGAAGTGACAACGAAAGGGAACACAGCCTTAGCCCTTGGTCTCTTGGACCTTTATTTTTGGCAAACGGAGTGGCAGAAGTACCTTTGGGATGGTTAAATGTTCCGCTTAACCCTCTGGGGACCATAAACGCGCCGTTTTGCTCGTTGTACTATTCTCTCTATATGTTTGCTTTCGAAGCGTGAATATAGATAAACAGCAAGCCAAACTCTGTTCAAGAGCCAGGATATGAGCGTCTTGCTCCTTTAATGGTACAACATGTATTGCAGTTTACATGGGCAAAACACCGGCCATTGAACCGAGTAAAACTGTAAATAAATGAAAGAAATATGGAAAACTTATTAGAAATCAAAATGACATACTTATTAACAGTGTAACAAGTAAAATGTATATAGATACATTGCTAACTTAGGTCAGAAACATTATCAATACAGCGCACTAGCGCCAATCCGCAATAAAAACATCTTTAATATCATCACGTTTAAACTCCTGCAATATACACTAGACAGATAAATGATTCAAATGAACTTACAGCCAATGCTTACGGCAGGGATTAGAAGAAAGATTGATTCAGATGCAACACAAACATCTCGAGCGTTCACTGCACCATGAGCTCGTTATTTCCTATTACCCGATGCGCATTGCTCGTGGAAAAACGTCAAAATAAAAGTCCTCACATAGGAACTTGCATAATAGCGGCAGGGAAAAAATTAACTTATACAGAATATTAAACAATCACGAAATTATAATATTTATAAATGTAAATGTCCATCGTAAATTATACACAGCCTCTAACAGAGGCAGAACACTCGTGTGTGTTTTTAGCAATGCAAAATAAACTCAAAATGCTCTGTTAATTTTGATCTTTCATTTTTGTGTTATACATCAATCGATCCTGTTCAGTTTCTATTTTTTTTCTGTATAATCACAATAAAAAATAATGTGTTTTGCTTTTTGCCAAATAAAGAAAAATTAACATGATTGCGAGTTCTGCAGTCTCTCTGTCAATGAACTTCAATTGAAACGCGTTAGAAAATTATCTGTAACTCCGCGAAACTGCAGTCAAACAGGCAAACATACCCACGGGCATAAAGCTTGAGATCGCATCTTTCAAATGAAGTATTTTATATAAAAAACAAATATTCTCAGTTTCTGTAATCTGTATGAAAAGAGAGCGATTCCAGTCGAGCTCATTACGAGCTCATTGACTTTAATTCGTTCACGCCTACTCACGGAGCGCACTATTCACAAGATAATGTGTTAAGCCATCTATGCAAAACAGGTAAACACCCCCAAGCTAATGCTTTAAGTTTCATCATTCAGTCACCTGCGCGTTGGGAAGATGGCACGATAATATTCTTCAACCTTTTTAAAAGGAATGTAGCTTCATCACTACCTCCGCCTGCAACTCGGAGTGCGCTTAGCAACAGATTCAGAAATCAGAAAGAGTAAGTACATATTTACCCACTATTATTACAGATATTTTCAAAAAATAATATGGAAAACATGTCGATTTTACTGGTTTTCTAAGGCCAAATTAGAACCTGGAATTGATATTTTTCCCGCAGTGCTGAATGAGAAGAGCCATTCATATTATTAATAAACTATTGTCTAAGTCGGCTAAAAACATCTCTATCTCCGCTGTTAAGCAGATGCGCTTTTAGAGAGAAATGCACCTTTCATACGCATTACATAATCAGAATGTATTAGCTTTCGATTCGAATTTGTTAGTTTTAAAGTGGACATTTAAGCTTTATTTAGTTTCTTATTTATTTAATTGTATATTTAGTTTCAGTTCTCGCGCTCCAGTTCACGTAGATCATGAAAGCGCGCCTGATTGTTTTATTTTATTTTACAAAAGCACAACGTTTTCTTGTTATTGTGAGTTTACACAAATAAAAGTAGTTGCGAATAATGTATTATTATTTTCTATGACCAGGAAATGATAAGAGTATTTTAAGTTGTTTCCACTGTTGATAGGAAAATGCAAGTGTTCGCGTCCGCGGCTCCGTGCCAAGTAGTGCGTGCTCCACACTCCACACCACAAACCGTTGGATATGCGTCAAAATCTTGTGTTTATTTGTGATAATCTTAGCCCTGTATTATTATTGTCTAACCCGTATTATGAATGACATTTGACGAATTGCTTTGTTCATTTTTTGGATAAAAGCGTCTCTAAATATGTAGCCTAATAAATGTTATAATAATGATGATAATTATTATTATTATTTGCGTACACGGACCCCAAACACACCGCGTCTTCTAAGTCAGGTGACTGTAAATGCGCAAAAACTGTTTCTATTGCAGTTTTGCGAAATATTCCTTTTTGCACAGTTGGTCGCAAGATCTGTGTGCTTTGTAAAAGGACAGCTTGGTAAAAGGCAGGACACACCTTGTGGGAAATGCCAGGCATGCAATGTTCACTTGTGTCTTCAGTTGAACATTTAGTTCCTCCACAAAGGAATTACAATAAAACAGATTGAAAAACAAAACCTTTGAATCTCTTAGGCTTGCCTCATGATGGGCCATTGGGGGAGTGTCTGTCACACCCCCGGTCTGAATCTCATTAATATTGATGGGCCATTACCACTCCTGCATAAACCTTACAAAGTTTAAATCAATGTATTGTTTTATGTGAACGATTAGGCAGGATGTTTTTCACATCATTTTGAAGCCAGAACTCGAAGCGACAATATCCATTAGTCAAAAGTCTTCAGAACACATATTTAGTATGCGTTTTGTGGTCTCATTTCAGCAACTTTTTTTTTTTTTTTTTTATAACCACGCATAA
Organism: Phoxinus phoxinus; assembly: GCF_949152265.1. Classification (NCBI taxonomy): domain Eukaryota; kingdom Metazoa; phylum Chordata; class Actinopteri; order Cypriniformes; family Leuciscidae; genus Phoxinus; species Phoxinus phoxinus. The sequence continues at coordinate 12,785,829 of NC_136879.1, forward strand.
ACATTATTCTCTTAAAAATACAAACATGTACATACATGTTGCTCACATATTATGGTAGCCCCGTGTGTGCTATATAGAGTGAATTTACACCTTTGCCATTAACATGTTTATAAATAACTGAAAAAAGCACAAATGTCAGGGCATTTCAAAACATCCCAAGGGCCCCAAAAACACCTTGGTCCCCAGAGGGTTAAACTGCACGACCGTGTTTGCACCCTTCCTGTTGCTGTGTTAACCTCCAAAGGCAGTATTCCTTTACTTCTGTTCCCGATGTGGATTACCCCTTCTAACCTGGTCATGCAAGAATGCCAACACAGATGGGGTACCAGCATCTGCAAAATGAAAATCAAGCTCACAACTCTACACCAAGTATTTCCCTGTTAAGCTCTATTCCGCCCTTAACGCCACTTATCCTTGGTCATCCCAATTTAGAGCATTCATTCATTGTGTATACTGATGCCAGTGAGACAGGACTGGGTGCCGTGCTGACCGAAAAGCGGAGACAAGGCATAGACGAGGTAATAGCTTATGCCAGTAGAACTCTTAATCATGCTGAGACAAACTACTCTGCAACAGAGAAGGAGTGTTTAGCCATAATATGGGCATTAGACAAGTGGCAGCACTACTTGGATTACAGAATGTTCACTGTCGTTACCGATCATTCTGCTTTGTAGTGGGTAATAAATTCACCCAAAACCACTAGCCCAGGGGTGCCCAATCCTGCTCCTGGCGATCGACTGTCCTGCACAGTTCATCTCCAACCAAAATCAAACACACCTGAAGCAACCAATTAAGGTCTTCAGAGCACGTCAGGATCACTTGAAAATTAAAGGCAGGTGTGTTTGATTAGGGTTGGAGATGAACGGTGCAGGACAGTCGATCGCCAGGAGCAGGATTGGGCACCCCTGCACTAGCCGTCTTATTCGATGGGCCCTACAGTTGCAAAAGTACGATTTCATTGTTGAGTACCGAAAGGGAAAGTTAAATGCAGCATAGGGGTGGGCGATATCTCGATATTTAAAATATATCGAGATATTTTTTAAACACGATATGGATTTTGACATATCGTATATATCGATATATTGTTTAGATTTAATTCTGATTTCACCACTTTGCTTATTTGCCTTCTCTGTGCTGTGCTAAAGGCGGCCGCCTAAGCAACACACGCCTGCCCCCTAACTACATCGTCAAAACAATGTATATGAGCGATATCCACCGTGTTACTCTGTCCTGTTTAGAGCTTAGATTCTCTGCCCGAGTCCGATATTTCCCGCCGCTATACTCGGGCCGGGCTCTCGATCTGGAGACGTACGGCGCGGGACTAGATTTGATGGCAGAGCGCGGGCGGTAATGCACTCACTCTGTGTGTGCGGGCTGCGGGAGAATGAAACGATTAAATATAAAACATAAAAACTAATAAATTGTTATTCATCTGTTGCAGAAAAGCAACAAGAACAACTAAAACAAAATAGACACGATTTACAGGCCAGAGTTTCTATTTGTAACATGTTTGCAGCGTTGAGCGATGTAGCCAATCACAGACATATGTGTTGATTTCTTGAACGCAATGGCCAATCAGAAGCATTTAAGATAGAAACTCCTCACCGCTCAAAACGGACTTTTTGTTCAGTGCTGAATTCTGCATGCTGGCAAATCCTCTGATTATAACAAACAAAGTGTAGACATTATGAAAGATTCATTGTGCAGTCATCAATGATAATAACAGAGATGTATGAGATCGCGATGTCAGCTTTTTAGGAATTATTACACTTTGCTCGCATTCAGTCATGGCAAACCATGCACGCAGCCTGCTTGCTTTTATGTTAAATTAACAGTGGTTTGTGAATGTTAATGCTTTAATAACACATTTATTATTTTGTTTATTACAGGGTCCCCGCGGATCCTTAAAAAGTATTAAAAGGTCTTAAATTCGATATTTAAAATTTAAGGCCTTAAAAAGTCTTAAATTCTTATTTTTACTTATGAAAAGTCTTATTTTTACCTATGAAAGGTCTTAAATTTTAGATGACACTTTGACGACGTATCTAAATGCTTTCCAAATGAAAACTATCTAATTAGCGTACGTATTATTTTTATTCTATCTTTGTGGATTTGCTTGTTCACGTGACAATTCGCGTCATTTACGGCAGCGTATTAGCCTGCGTCTGTCTCCTGCACGCGAGAGGAGAGGATAAGAGAACGAGTAAATGTCAGTTCAATAGTAAGTTCATTCTTTGTGTTTAGGATTGTCTATGAACTATGATGATATTGTAATCATTGTTTAAACTACGTACGAGGCACCGCGAGTGCGAGCTGACATCGCGTTTGTCTCTCATGCTTGCTTTCACTGCGTGATGTGTCAGTGCAGTTATAGATATGTCCCCAAATAAGTTTTTGTCTTATATTTCTATCATATTAGGTTGTTATATTAGAATATCACGAGCAAGAGTGCCGTTTTCCTGTGCACAATTGCAAATGTGCTATTTATTTTATACAACAGTTAAATTAACAATAAAGTTAACATTGTGTGTTACTTTTTATATTGTCAATATTGTTTGTTTCCCCCTTTATTTCGCCGACGAGAATTTCATAATGAAACTAGTCCAACAGACAGCGATTCTTTTTTTAAAACTGAAATCCGCGTTTTGAACGAATCATTTGATTCAATGAATGAATCGGCCGTTTGAACAAATCGGTTGAATAAAACTCCAACAACTCGCTTATTAAGACAGTGACTTACTGCCACCTACTGGCGGGTTTAGTTGCATATTTAAAGTACTCTTTAATTAAAATGTTAAAATTATGAATAATTTCATATTTAAATATTGAATAGCTTTATTTATGCAATTGCAAATTAAGTGTAAATATAGTAATGCCAGTCCGGATGCCGTTTCTGTGTCACCTCTGCACTGCAAGGATGGATTTTAATTTAATTATTTAATTTGACAGTGGTACGGTCTTATTCTAATAGAATTTAATTTGAATGTTAGAATTTGACATAAAAGGTGATGCATACCTCTAAATACGTTTAGAAATAATTTCCATATTTAGGTGAAAATGCCCCTGGAAATCAATTTAAGGTGACAAATATTGCCCCTTAATAAAAAAATGTATTTCAGTCACTACTGTTAACTGACCACTGCATAGATAGAATATGTTAAATATGAATATCTTTGTGAGTCTGCTGTCAACAACAGGCCTTCACCAGCCATGGTACCAGTACAAAATCAGTAAAATATCATCTAATTATTATCAACAAAACTTTGAAAATATCGAGATATATTTTTGTTAATATTGCACACCCCTAATGTACGGTATTAATTTTGATTTCTTCAGGTCTTAAAAAGGTCTTAAAAAGCCTTAAATTTTACTTTAAAAAATGTGCAGATACCCTGTATTAAAAAATTGTATCAGAAGCATTTATGCTGATGTGTATGGTGGCAACACGTAGGCTAACTTTAAGGTACTAACACATTTTCTGCGGGAAACCCTACACTGCCTACCTTGAGTTGAGTTGTTTTATTTTTGAATGAAAAGGCAATATGTATAATTTTTCTTTTATTTTAGTTAAATTATTATTTTTGTATACAGGGATTTTTTTTTTTAAATGTCACAGAAGCACTTTGTTCCTACATGAACTGCCTACCTCTTTACACTTCAATAATAATAAAAAAGCTTTTATTTGGCATAATTGTTTTTGCAGTAGTTTTTGGGGGGTTATTTTTCCTGTAAAGATATATATATATATATCGTATATCGAGATATAACAAAATATATCGAGATATATTTTTTGCTCCATATCGCCCAGCCCTTTCACGGATTATTCCACATACAAGTTGTAACTTGTATTCAAATCAGAAGGATGTCAACCCACTTCCAGTTACTGCAGAATTGATCTGGGAGAAACAGCACAATGACCCAGAAATAACAAAAATCTTTCAACTTTTGGCCGAGAACAATGACAACCAGCAAGCCAAATATCATAGAAGATAAGCTCTACCTCAAAACTCAGCTATCAGAGAATCGGTTTCATTACCGTATCTTTGTTCCCAAATTGTAACCCTATGAGTGGTCATGTTGGGATCTATAAAACATACAAAAGAATTCAGTATGTGGCATTTTGGCCTGGGATGTGGTCCGACATCAAACAGTTTGTGAAAAGATGTGTAAAATGCCAAACCTTAAAAGCTGACCAACAGAAACCTGCAGAAAATTGTCACCAACCGACCAAATCAGATGATGGGGGTAGATATCATGGGACCCTTACCCCGTAGCAGTAACCAAAACGAGTACCTTCTGGTATTTGTGGATTACTTCACCCGCTGGGTAGAACTTTTCCCCATGCGTATAGCTACAGCCAAGACAGTCGCTACACTCTTTAGAAAAGAGATCCTAACCAGATGGGGAGTCTCAGATTTTCTGGTGTCTGACAGAGGTACACAGTTTGTGTCTGCAGTATTCAAAGAATTATGTGAAAGCTGGAACGTAACACCAAAGCTGACTACCGCTTACCACCCGCAGACGAACATGACCGAGAGTATCAATCGAACCCTTAAAAGTATGATTGCAGCCTATGTAGACGAAAATCATAAGCGTTGGGACCAATAGAGCTTGGCAGCGTGACGTAACGCCTCTAGCGTCGCGGTGGCCTATGGGTAGCGCCGCCATTTTGTGAGGCCGTTCCGCGAATCTGTCAGGCCAGGGGTCCGCTAATATATAAATTTTACATTTTTCCATTCATTTTTAAGTTATGGGGCGAACATGCTGTGTGGTCGGTTGCAATGTCCGTTCACACGACCGACAAGGTACAAAATTAGACAACGCGTTGTCTTTCTTTAGCTTTCCTGTCTGGAGGAAGAATCAAGGAAGCTATGTGTCGGATGTTACAAAAAGACGCCGGCTGTCGTGGATTTCAGCCGTAAGACGAAAAGACATCAACTTTTCAAGCATCCCAAGATCGTTAAAAGTGTGTTCCAGACATTTTTATTCAGGTGAGTGTCAAAGTATTAGAGACACTTCTAAATATCTTGCAGAAAAATAGATCTTATTCTTTAATCTGAGCATTGAGTGGTATGGAAGACACTTTAAACTAACTTTATGGGAAACGCATATCGTGCCATCATAGCATGTTTTTATTTTTGAATAAAATACATTTTTAAAGCGTTTTACACCTTCATTGTCAGGCCCTGTCCTTAACAAATTTGTATATATTAGAATGGTTTTCTAATGAATTAGTTTGATAGTTACAAATAGTATTTTCTTATTGATTACATGTCCCTGATTGTATCCAACATGGTATTATAATTTCTATGAGAAATATAAACAATGTTTAGGTGAAATGTAGTAAATGAAAAGTCCAGAATAACTACCAGGCACTTATATAGCTGTGAAACTACTTTAACATAACATATTTTAAAAACACATAATGGTGTGTATATACCACCACCTTTACACAGTTAAAATAAATGAATATTACATTTTTTATCATACTATTTAATGTGACAGACAGGGCTGACATTTAGGACAACACATGTTTGTGTTTTTTAAGACATTCCTATTTTAATTTCATATTATGATTTTGTTAAATAAGGTGTGATTGATTTAATATGCATCTTAAAAATGTATTTTCTATGTTGTTTAAAAAGTTGTTTCACTGCAGTATTTTTTATTTTTTTTTGTATTTATTTATTGAGGTCTTGTTTTCTTAAAGGGAAACCATCTTATGAAATGGATGAGTCAAATCCTGACTGGGCTCCAACACTGCACCTGGGACACTCTGAAGTGCGTGCTACCGAGTCAGACCGGTATTCTCGTCGATTACAACGACAACAAATGACCGTGCCAGTAGCAGGAGACGACGGTGAATCCCAAATGCAGGGAGAAACCACTGCAGAACAGGTGGGATCAGCACAAGAAAAGGAAGGTGGTGACCAGGCAGAGGCAGAAGTGGCAGCAGATGCTGCAGGTGGTGACGAGGCAGCAGATGCTGCAGGTGGTGACGAGGCAGAAGTGGCAGCAGATGCTGCAGGTGGTGACGAGGCAGAGGTGGGAGCTGTAGAAGATGAATGGGCAGATGTGGAAGCCGCAGAGGATGAGGATGAGGAAGGTGGAAACCAGGCAGAAGTTGACATGCCAGTTAAGAGACAAAGAAGAGAATGTCAGTTCTGTGAGCGCAACAGTGCAGAAGTCAACCGTCTGCTGCAGGAGAACAGGGAACTTAGGTGTGAGCTGAACAAGAGAAAGATGGATGAGGACTTCTTAAAGGGTGACACAAATAAGGTCAGGTACTACACAGGAATTCCATGCTTTGCTATTTTATTGTCTTTGTTCACCACTGTTAAGGCTTTCCTGCCAGTTACCAAAAAGTTGTCATCCTTTCAAATGCTTTTGTTGACACTCATACGTCTGAGGCTTGATCTTCCTGTACAGCACCTTGCCCATCTCTTCCATGTGTCACGTAATACTCTTTCTACTGCCTTTACTGACACCATAGATGTTTTAAATGCACGGCTTAATCCATTGGTGTGCTGGCCAGAGAGGCATTGCTTACAAGCTACAATGCCGCATCAATTTTTGGAAGCTTTTGGGAAACGTGTTGCTATTATAGTCGACTGCTTTGAAATACGCACAGAAAGGCCATCAAATCTAAAGGCACGGGCACAGGCCTTTTCTCATTACAAAGGTACACACACCATGAAATACCTCATTGGTATTACACCACAAGGTGCCATATCATTTATTTCCAAGGGATGGGGTGGGCGTGCCTCTGACAAGCACATAACTGAGAACTGTGGCCTTCTCAACAAACTGTTACCTGGTGACTTAGTGCTAGCTGATCGGGGCTTTGATATCAAGGATAGTGTGGGGATGATGTGTGCAGAGGTCAAAGTTCCTGCGTTCACTAAAGGAAGATGTCAACTTGACGCTAAGGATGTGGAAAATACACGTGCAATAGCACACCTGAGGATTCACGTTGAAAGGGTGATTGGCAGTTTGCGCAACAAGTACACAATGTTACATAAGAGAATACCAATTAGTTTGTTACTGCCATGTGAGGGGGAGGAGATGACACTTCTTGACAAGATAGTGAATGTTTGCTGTATACTTCTTAACATGTGTCCCAGTGTGGTTGCGAAACCAGATGAAAATGAAAGATGTACATGTTAAAACGGTTTCATTGTAATGTTGTAAATATGTATATTACTTTTGTAGACATATATTCATTTTGATGACATGTTTGTATACTTAAATAGTTCTATTGAAAACAGATGACACAATAAGAATTTCTAGAAAAATTTGCATGTTAAAAGTGTTTAATTCTAATGTTGTAAATATGTATATTACTGTTGTAGACATATATTAGTTTTGATGACATGTGTATACTTAAATTCTTCTATTAAAAACGGATGACGCAATATGAATTTTAGAAATAAACTGGTTTAATAAAAATGAAATTTGCAAGTACAAAAACAACTTGAATTTTTTCAGCAATAAATGTAAACATCTTCAGAAACTGCAAATATATATATTATATAAAGTGCAATCATGTTGAGATCAAACTTATATCATATACAGTGCAATCATGTTGAGAACAAACTTCATATCTCGTATACAGTGCAATCATGTTGAGAACAATCTCGTATACAGTGCAATCATGTTGAGAACAAACTGATTAATTTTTCCAGCGATAAATGTAAACATGTCTCTGTAAACATCTTCAGAATTGGCAAATATATATATATATTATATAGTGCAATCATGTTGAGAACAAACTTAATACATATCTCGTATACAGTGCAATCATGTTGAGAACAAACTGATTAATTTTTCCAGCGATAAATGTAAACATGTCTCTGTAAACATCGTCAGAAACGGCAAATATATATATCTATTATATAGTGCAATCATGTTGAGAACAAATTTCATATATAAATATATACAGTGCAAAACCCAGACTACATTGGCTGTGCAAGTGAGCTTATAGTACCTTTGGTGTATTCTTTGAGTAATATTTTGCTATAAGCTCTGGAAGGCAAACTTTCTCAAAGAATTTTTGTGCTTTCTGTAGACGTAGATCCCAGAATTCCTGGTCTGGAAAGACCCGTACGACTACAAAGTCCTTCAGAGTCCAAACAGCAAGGTCACAGTGGTTGGATCCAGTGACAAAGATTTGCGTCTGCATCTGTGTGTAATAACTGTGTGTTTTCTTAAGCTGAAGCTTTTCATAGGACAACTCAAGACAGAAGTTTTTGTCCTTTGTTTCTAAGGCCTGTTGGATGGTGCTTGATCTATATTTGAAGGGACACTTAACTTCAAGGCAGCCTTTCCCACAGCAATCGCACATTGTAAGTCCATCAGGAGAAGCTCCAACTTCAGGAAACCTGGGGTTAATTATAAAACCACACTTTTCGACTTTTAGGTTAGTGTGATGTGGGGCTCTGGTGTGAAGGTAGGTCTTTTGAGCATCCATCTCATGCTCTATACCCCATCTGGTTTGTACAGTTGACACTGTGTGTTGTGGGTTGCACACCTTTTTAATAACAGTCAGGGCTGGCTTTTCTATACTGGTGGCAAAGACTGCATGCATGTTTGAGGCAGTAATTCTTCCAGTCCGACTTGCATACCAAGCAGAAGATTGATGCTGTTGTCTTGTGCACATCTCAATAGATGATGCCTGCTCATCAGTCACATTTGCAGCATCTCTGTATTTCTCACAATTTAGATGAAGAGCTGAAAGGGAATTTGAATCTATTATTTTATCACACAGAGATGTGGCAAGGCATTCGGGCACTGCAGAGGGCTGTACGGTGTCTGTGTACATTGTGTAATACTGATTCATCCCTGACAAACCAACAGCCTTGCTATGCTGCAGCAGTGTGTCAAGCAGGGGTGACAATTCATCAAGTTTAGCTTGGGGAATTTTTCTTTTTTTGGCACGACTCCTTATGCCTGGCGCAGTGGAGGGTGCAGTTATGCGCTGATCAAGCATTTTTTTTTGCCTAGCAGATGAGGTGTAGTCAATTTTGTACCCCACTTCAGCTGTAATCTTGCTCAAATTGCTGGGCAAAACCCAGTATGCCGGTACATCTGTGACAGTTTTTTTCCCACGAATCCGAAAAGTAGCCTCAACTTTAAATAACAGAGCCCCTACATGGGTACATGTCTCCGCTACTCCTGCCATACACGTGCAGTGTGCACACTCCACCTTCCCACTGTTGCTGATGATCACCCATGGCTTTAAAGGTGGTTCATTCAGTCGCTGAGAGTGCATGACCTTAACAGAGACAAAAAAAAATTAATACTGTAAAGAATATTGTAATGTTTATGTATTTTCTACGTAAACCTTCTATGTTTGCTTTTGCAACTGTGTGTGTGTGAGAGATAGAAAGAATAGAGGATTTTATTGCTGTTTATTTTCATGTATGTCTTTAGTTATATTTATTTATTTTTATTGTATATATTGTATAGGGTTATTAATGCTTTGGCAATGTAAATATTTATTTCGCCATGTCAATAAAGCTTGAAAGAGAGAGAGAGAGAGAGAGAGAGAGAGAGAGAGAGAGAGAGAGAGAGAGAGAGAGAGAGAGAGAGAGAGAGACTGACTGACTGAACCCTGTGTTTGTGTGTATGCGCATGTACAAGCAGCAGCCGCTAGCTCCTTCAAACTTCGCTAACGTTACACTTTGTCTGTTGTTTAAGGCTATATTTATTTATTTTTATTGTATATATTGTATAGGGTTATTAATGCTTTGGCAATGTAAATATTTATTTCGCCATGTCAATAAAGCTATTTGAGAGAGAGAGAGAGAGAGAGAGAGAGAGAGAGAGAGAGAGAGAGAGAGAGAGAGAGACTGACTGACTGAACCCTGTGTTTGTGTGTATGCGCATGTACAAGCAGCAGCCGCTAGCTCCTTCAAACTTCGCTAACGTTACACTTTGTCTGTTGTTTAAGGCTATATTTATTTATTTTTATCGTTATACAAGTTTGCGCTGTACAATGACACATAAACTACATTGTACGCAAAAAAAACACTGTAATAGAAAAATGCTCAAAGAAAGCACCTTCGTTCGGACGACAGTGTTTTCACCGCTGACAGGCTTAAAACTCTCCAGGTCATGTACCCAACCATTAGTAAATTGAACGTGGGCTTCCAGAGACTTATAGTTCCGAAATTGCTCAGCAGTATAAGCACTGACACCACAAACAAAATACGTAAAAATATCAGGAAATGTGATGGGAGGTAAGGCGTCAGGGTCGCGGATCCACTGGTCTGTTGGGACTTCATAAGGATCGACATTTCCAATCAAGTTGATTTTTTCAATATAGCGCTTCTTGGCGTCCGGTAGGAGTTTGTCTCTGTACAATCCACCTTGTTTCAAACTAGTTTTAATCATTCTTATATATGCTTACATTGTGTACTGCGCTATTGTGTATGGTTTCTTTGGTTACCGGCTTGTGTGGTGGCCTCACAGTATGGCGGCGCCCTATTGTTTACATCCCAGAATGCACTGCGCAGTGACGTCGGTTGCCAAGCTCTATACCTACCCGAATTTAGGTTTGCCATCAAACTACTGGAGAAAGAAAACTACTGGAATGTCTCCTGCGGAACTTCAGTTAGGAAGGAAGATACAAGGGCCGATGAACAAGCTTCTAAAAAGTAAAGGTCATGATCTCTCGCCAGATGCACCCAACTATGAAGTAGTGTATCAATTGAGTCAACTGCAAGCAAAGGCAAGAGAGAACTGTAAGAAAGCACACCTGAGACAATTGAGAAACTACAATAAGAATCGACGGGACATCTTATTCAAAGAAAAAGACAGAGTGTGGATCCGACAGTTCCCACAATCCAGTGCAAAGAAAAACTTTACTGCCAAACTTGCACCGAAGTGGAAGGGAGCCTATCGGGTAATACAACAAATGGGACTAGTAAATTATCAAATAGCACTGGAAACTACAGGCGAGGACGTCCGCACTGTTCACGTCTGCAACTTAAAACCCTGTTTTCCAACTGCCACTGAATTAGAGACTCAAGAGAAACAAACTATTCTCGATCTCTTCAATGAATCTTCAAATGAGGAAGAGTTCTTAGGATTTTAATGTCTGTACATCTTCATAGAGAACTATGAGATGTTTTGTTCAAGGGGAGGAGAGTGTGGCAGAAATAAGGAACGACATTGACCAAAATGCAATGCGGTTATTAGGAGAGGTTCGGTGAGACGGAAGGATGTAGCGGGATTATTTAAGCATCAGGTGTGGGGGGGTTAAGGCGGGGAAGTTTGAAAAACAGTGTGAACATGATCTGGACGAGTTCAAACCGCTAGAACTTTTAAACACACACCCGAGTTATCTGTCTAAACGCTTCGCTGGCTGCACTGCGGAAGAGTGTTGGGATTTTCACTGTCTTGGGTCCTGAAAGACACTCGTCATCGGCTGTGCGTGAGCGGAGTAATAGACATTTTAATTAGTTCCCATAACATTACTGAGATCACACGCACACACTTACCCCTCCCTCAACTAACGAATGCTAAAAGAAATGTCCGAAGTGAAGCTTATTGAAATTAGTAAAAGAGATTAACGCATTGAGTTATTGCTTGTATGTGAGTTGAATCAATCACTTTATTATTTTTGTTTTGTGGACTTTATTACATGAAGTGGTTGAAAACTTGAAAACTAAGGAATATTTGGTTGATGAGATCAGGGAACTACACTGCGACCAAAATGGTCGCATATGCGACCTTTTGAAATGCCATTGCGACCCTAATTTTTAATGGGTCGCAAATGTATCACTGATTATTTTTGTACCTACCAAGTTATGTTTTAGGCAATATGCTATGATTTACTATGAGCATTTATTAAAACAGAAATGTGTATTTTAAGAATACGTTTTATAACGTGCTCTGAGCATTCAACACAAAGTTGGCTTCAGCCCCGCGACTTATAAAGTAATCGGGTTGATGTGCGCGTTTATATGTTACACGTTTCCCGCTGTTCGCGCATAACTATTCTCTATTGGTTCTTTGTTTTAAACATCAGACGTAATATTAATCCGTCTCTGGTCATGATTTGGAGACCATGAGCATTGAACCGTTTTGCTGTGCTGCTTATATTTATCACACAGTAAAAATGCCCCTCCCCGCGGCCAAAACCAGTCGTCTGTGGATGAGAATCCAAAACAATTAGTGAGACGTTGTCCTGCTTCACTTCACAGGCGCTGAGTGAAATGAGAATTTTAGAATGACGGGACACTCATTTATATGACACTTTATTCAACAGGAAGATCAGCGCGTCAAACGTCATTGTACATGCGCAGTCCTTTCAGTTTCGGTTTTCAATCCGATCAAGTGTTTCCATGTTCTCTCGATCGCATTACAAAAGGAATAAACCACCCCTTTTAATCCGATCGAAATTTCATTCGGATCGAGCTCAATCCGATCGATTAAGGTGTTTACATGAAGATTTTTTAGTCCGATTGAGCCGTCAATCCGATTATAAGTGTCCATGTAAACGCAGCTTCATGTAAATTGAAGCTTCACAATGACAGCATGAAGCACGCGAAATGTATAGACCGGTAGCCTACATATTCCGTGACGCAGCAGCACTCCCCACTGCATTACGGCGTCAAGCAAACCGAGCAAGTGAGGAATCTGAATTGATAATTAAGTTCAATGTAGCTTGTAATATAGCCTTATTTGTGGCTTATTATATTTCACTTAATTGTGAAGTGGACATGCATTGTTTTTTTTTGCATCTTTAATACCGAATAGCCAATAGCTGCTGAAAATCAGTCAAAAAATGCGTCATGAAGAGGAAAAAAACATATAAGTCGCATTTATTTAGAAATTTATTTCACAAAATCCAAGACCAAGAACAGACATTTAATCTGGAAAGGTAAGTTATTCAGCTCCACAATAGCACACAGAACAACAGGCTGAATAGGTGTCCGGCATGTTAACGTAACACAGGGTTTCCCGCAGCACTTTGGAACTAAGGCGGCCGCCTAACACACGCCTGCCGCCTTAACTACGTCATCAACAAAATGTATACGAGCGATATCCGCCACGTTACTCTGTCCTGTTTAGAGCTCAGATTCTCTGCCCGAGCCAGATATTTCCCGCCACTATACTCTAGCCGGGCCGTTATCTAGAGACGTGCGGCGCGGGACTAGATTTGATGGCCGAGTGCAAGCGGTAGCCTAATGCACTCACTATGTGTGTGCGGCTGGGGGAGAATAAAACGATTAAATAGATGAATAACAATTTATTAGTTTTTATAGGTTTTATTCATAATATATTTATGTTGCAGAAAAGCAACAAGAACAACTAAAACAAAATAGAAACGATTTACAGGCCGGAGTTTCTATTTGTAACATGTTTGCAGCGTTGAGCGATGTAGCTAATCACAGACATATGTGTTGATTTCTGGAACGCAATGGCCAATCAGAAGCATTAAAGATAGAATCCCTTCACGGCTCAAACTGACTTTTTGTTCAGTGCTGAATTCTGCATGCTGGCAAATCCTTTTTTAATGTTTTTTATTCGTTCATCTCAGTCAGTATGAATTCATTTTGATATATAAGTCGCACCTGACTATAAGTCGCAGGACCAGCAAAACTATGAAAAAAAAGTGTGACTTATAGTCCGGAAAATACGGTAAATCTATCCCAACCAATGTTAAAGAAAACAAGGCGGCATGTGGTTTAAAAGATGGCAAGTAAAATAAAAAGCACATCTTTATGCAATAGTTTCATTATTATCCAGAGCGGCTTACAATAAATAATTTGTGCGACCAAATCATGTTTTGCGCCAGTAACTGAAAAAGTTAGTAGCGCAAGTGCCACCACTGGAAAAGGTTGGTGTAGTTCCCTGGAGATGCTTAATTTCCCCGTTTCTTTGTTAGTTGCTCAAGATGGTTATATTCAGTATGATTTTGTGATTCATACCATGCTTTAATTTCTGAAATTGTGGTATGAGAATGTTTTTTTTCCTGAAGTAGACTAAGTGCTTTAGAGAGAAGAAAACACAAAAAAACCTGAAAGAGTCATACAAGACTTAAATAAATCATTTATTTTTGATGTCATAACTGTGTGTAGTTCTGTAACGAGATCATTTCATGATTACCACCGTCACACAGTTGTTCAAAAACAATCTTCTCTGCAACCTTTGAGAATACTGGCAGTATGCTTGGGTCTGTACTAGCTTCCTAATGATCTCCAGATTTAAAAATAGGAGTAACAATGCCTTGTTTCCACGCAGTAGGAAAAACACTACATTCAAATGATAAGTTAATTAAATGAGTGATGACAGGGGTTAAAATATCTTTGTGAGTTGTAACAAACATAGTATCCAATTGATGAGCATCTCTACATTTAGAATTTTTCAACGAGCTAATAACTTTGTAGACTTGCATTTAATTTGTCTTGGTTAGATTAAAACCTTTACCTACATGATCAATCGGATTAATATTTATTTCCCTTCTCAAAGATTTTTCTCCTAATTCTTTAACTGCACTGTTAGACCTTACCAGGCTTTTTTATAGTAAAATTGCCAGTAATGTACTGTTAATTGTGCAGTTCTTTACTGTAATCAAGGTAAAAATACCATGTTAAAGGGATACTCCACTGTTTTTTCATAATAAACTCTGTTATTCCCTTAACTAAGACGAGTTGATACATACAGTACCTCTCTCGTCTCAGTGCGTGCACTTAATCGCTCTGGCGCGTGGTGACACTTTGATAGCACTTAGCTTAGCCCAGTTCTTTCATTAGGGACCAAACAGAGATGAAGTTAGAAGCGACCAAACACCTCCACGTTTTCCCTATTTAAATACAGTTACACGACCAAGTATGGTGACACAAAATAAAACGTGACGCTTTTCTTAGCGGGTTAAAAAGGATAACTATAATGTATGGCGGATTAGCACTTGGGAGCACTTCGACTCTGCACAGTAATATCATCAGGAGTGATGATATTACTGAACCCAAGTCGAAGTGCTCCCAAGTTATTGCTGAACTACGATCATGAATGATAGGCCTTATGTTCCTTAGAGTGCTACAATTTCTTTTAACACAGTTCATCATTCATAGTAAGCTCATACTGTACATAAATAACACTGGATGAATTCATTGTTTTGAGGAAACTAAACAAATGGCTTAAACAAGAAAAAATGCGTGTTTAATCCTAACAGGTATTAAAAAGTAAAATACAAAAGCAGCCCACACAATTACATCACTATGAAAATATTCATATGTAATATTAAAAAATACAATTCATGCAGTATTTGTTGTGTTTATCTGTATTTAATGAACAACATGACTAGGGGTGGGTATTGGCAAGGACTTCACGATACGATACGCATCACGATACATGGATCACGATACGATTTCATCACGATACATCACGATACGATAAATATTGCGATATTCCACACAGTTAACTAAAAATGTAAAACCAAAATAAAATACAAGTTACGGTGTGTGCCATCTGAGTAGTCTTACATCAGATCACATTGATAAATCAGCAGAAGAATTGAGTCAAAGCAATATATTACAAAATTTCCTTTCCAATTTATTTTTTAGCTGCCATAACAAAATAGACTTGAACTTTTAACAATGGACACATTAAAAACGTTAAAATAAAGTGCATTAGATATTTAAAACTAAATTAAAGTGTAGTGCACAGTTACGGTAAGTTAACTCACTGAGGTTATGTGGGGCTGAGCTTGAATTTAAAAAAAAAAACATGGAAATAAAGTGCAGATACTCAGGTACTGTCCATGTAAACAATGAAGTGAAATATGCAGCTTTCACTACCGAAATTGAGAGTGATAAAAATCGCGATGTATCGCTGTATCGATTTTTTAGCACACCCCTAAACATGACTGGGTGTTGGTAGACAGGGACACAAGGCACCTCACGAGGCACTCTGATCAGTGGACTCTAGGCCAGCACAGATGGTTAAGATTTTGTCCAGTTTCGGTGCCATGCTGATGGGAACGGTCTGGGATAAAATCTTAAAGACATTCAGTTATTTATGTATTCATGCAGCGGTGCATGCTGGGAGTTTTATGGGGCGGCAGTGGCTCAGTGGTTCATGTTGATTGTCTACAAACCAGAAGGTTGGTGGTTCAATCCCCGGTTCCACCTGACCGAGTGTCGAGGTGTCCTTGAGCAAGACACCTAACCCCAGCTGCTCCCGACGAGCTGGATCGCCTTGCATGGCTGACACTGCTGTCGGTGTATGAATGAGTGAGTGAATGGGTGAATGTGAGGCAATATTGTAAAGCGCTTTGGAGGCCATTGGGTCTGTGAAAGCGCTATATAAATGCAGTCCATTTACCATTTATACTATCCTGGAACCCAGCATGCATTGCGACATGAAACTTTTGATTGTCACCATTGTTGAGATTCATATGCTGATTGTTGATGTCTTTGTGTTTGTGTGTAAAGCAGGAGTTCAAAATGTTTTAATGCACTACATATGAGCTTTTCCACTACACAGTACCAGCTCACCTCAACTCGCCTTTGTTTGGTTTTCCAAATGTGTAAAAGTTGTACCTGTACCTGCTTCCAAATACTTTTTTCGTATTACTGCCGGCGAGGTTCTGAGCGAGCTGAGGCGATGCTAAAATGTGACGTGAAAACACGGCAGACTGCTGATTGGTCAGAGAGAATCGTCACTATTCACTGCGTCATCATTGCATGCGCCAGACGGAGTGTCCCGAATAACGCCGACATTTTTAAATAGTTTGGCCAGAGATTGCGTGATATACTCATTACTAATATTATGTAAAACAGCATACACTCCATTGTCCTGTCTGTGTGGGTAGCGGGTGTGTGTCGCGTCGCTATGACGACCAGGTACTATTGTGGAGGTACTGCCTGCAATGGAAAACGAAGCGAAAAGCGAGCCGAGTCAAGTCGAGCTGGTACTGATAATGGAAAAGCGCCATAAGATTTCAATATCCTTCAGAATGACTGATTACAGAAGTATTACTTAATTTCATGTTATAGATTCAAAGATATATCATAAATATTAAATACCCATAAATTCAAAGATTATACACAGTATGAGAACAAAGAATCAGACATGTCCAAAATGATTATGCCATCATCATAACAACCAAAAAACACCTGATCATCTTCCTCTTGACTTTTTCTTGCCATAACAAATTTGCTTTATAAACGCACTATTAAAGCAGCCAGAGAGAGAAACTAATTATAAAAAGTCAAGGGACAAGAGACCAACTAAAGCAAATACTGATCCCTATCATGGTGACACCAAACTTTATTATTAACTAAATCTCTGTTAATTCTCAACAAGATATTTTGTACATGTATAAAATAAATAATGTTAAACTGGTTTGTATACTGTTTTCACACTCAGTGTGGCTGGAAGTCAGTTGTAGTTTTTGTGTTTCTTTTTTTTCTGTGCTTGTTTCTCTGTCCTTCAGTGATTCTGCTTATCAGGTGTTCAGTTCATTCACTCACTTCTTTTCATTTAAGTGGACTATATTAGTGAACTAATGTAGGGAGTAGTGAATGAGGGTATAGGGTGTGATTTGGAAAATAGCCCCTGAGTGTCGACTTTGAGCGTTGTTAATTCACAGTATATTCCTGTAGGACCAAGCACCTAACTGCCGACCTGAGACATGTTCTCTTGCTGTTTCTAAATAAACCTGATTCTCATTCGCAATTGGATCTTGTTTCGTGACCTGACAGATTTAAATGGAATTTATCTGCAATAGTTTACCATTTTTTCCTCTTTCATTTTTATTTCCAATTCAAATTCAAATCACCCATAAGAATGATTTTGTTGTTATGATTACATTCTTTTAAAATTCCTGTAAGTTGATCATAGAATGTATTGTTTGCAGAAGGGGGTCTATATACACATAAAACAATAAATTACATTTGAGGAGATAGAATAATTTTCAACCGCACAAATTCTAAATCATTAACAGAGTTAAACATGAGACGTTCACACCTAATGCTGTCTTTACATAATTAACACTCCCCCTGCCCTTCCTAAAGATCTATCCCGTCTAAAACACTGATATCCAGGCATGATAAATACACTAGAAGATGATAATTGTTGTAACCACGTTTCAGAGATACAAAAGGAAGTCCAAATTTGAATTGGATAATAAATGAAATAAATAAAATAAACTTTTTGCTCTTTGCAACAATGCTTCTGATATTCAAATGTCCACCAAAAAAGTCCTCTCGGTTTCACTTTCAGATCCCATAGGACCTTCACATGATTAGCAGTCTGAAAGATCCTACATAGTGTCTGCTTTCTTACTGCAGGATTTCGACACAAAGAAGCGTTTGCATTATACATTGATGCCTCGTTTGATCTTGTAAAATCTTGTCATTCAATGACCAACGCAATAAAGTCAACCAAATTTCATGTACGGTTATACTGTACAATTACATATGTTTATACTGTTATCTCTAAAATCAATATGGAATTTAGAACTGTCCCTATCATGATTCTATTCTCATTGCAAAAATGTTTGCCTTCGTAATCTTGCATTCATAACAACTTGTCCCACCCTAGAATCAACTTTCCTTTTTGTTTGACTTCACCAATCTCTCTTTCTTTTCAACACCTCCTCTCCCACGATCTGAAATGCCTACTTTTCATAAAGTAATCGATTCCTGATCTGACCTAATGTTTTTTCGTCAACAGTCTTATTTTTCAAAGCTCTTAAGCTGGTCAGGCCACAAATGCTGTGGCTGCCCAGCATTCTCTCTCTTTCCCAGAAAGCCTTTCAGTCGTAACCTTAGCTTCTCTTGAAAACAAAGGAACTGGTTGCCAGGGACTACATGCCCATGGTTACTACAGATATATGGGAGCTGCAATGATCTTTAGAGAACGAGAATTTAACTGTTGTTAGATCCTGCCAACTACAGAATGGCAAAAATGTTTGATCAGCAGAATCTAAGGGAATTTTCAGACTTGCATTTTCAGGGTTTTCGTTTCCGATACAGGGACTTAATTTGTTAAAATGTTGCAATTTCTTCTTGGTTCGCTTTCACATGGCAACAATTCAGAGCGTACCAAAATGTGTTTTGCAAGTCACATGTAAGTAAAACTGTCCTTTTATTCACTGTAAAAAATTATAACCTCCCCAACTCAAATTTTTCTAGTGACTGGTCACTTATAAAATGTTCAATTGGCCCAAGTGAAATTCTGCAAATATAATTTTATCAATTTGCAAAATTTCACTTGGGCCAATTGAAAAAATTAGACGTGCCCAGTCACTAGACAATTTTAAGTTGGGGAGGTTAGAATATTTTACAGTGTTGGTCATAGTTTCCTCTGTGTCATCCATCAAGATGTATTGACAAGTTCGCTCCGCAAGTTAATTGTGGCTTTATCTGTAGCTGTTGAGATGCACACAAACACTTATACGAATGTAGCCATCATTCCCGCTCTTACTGATAAATGATATACATTCAATTATATTTCAAATTTATAGATATACATTTATTATTATTTTTTAAATTATATAACACATTTCCCATTATGAAATATGATACCGCTTGGTTTGTTGATCCGTTGGGTCTGAATGCTTTCTCACCTCATCTGAACCGCCCCAATCTTTGTTTCCAACCGGGCTGAGACCACTTCAGTCAGGCGATCTTGGTGCGATTGTTTTGGTGCGGATCCGAGCGCTATTGCTGTGTTCATATATATGCATAAACAAACCGAAATAAGGGAGAAAACGCATCAGGTTCCGAAACAAATGAGCCAGGTGTGAAAATGCCATATAGTTGATTTATGTCTGTTTCTTAGTCTTTATATTAACATTTGTCCTTTTTCCTCTCTTCAGGGTTCCTGAGGCACAACTTAAGAGTATTGTGTGGCAAACTCTACAAGCTGTGAACTTCTGTCACAAACACAATGTCAGTATGCCCAGCCTCCTTTTTTTAGCCTACAAATGTGTGCCATTTATGACTTCTACATACAACTGTGAAAGGTTGTGCTATTAAATAGCCCTTTGGGATGAATGAGGAGACCATTTTTTCAGTCTTATGACCTTTACCAGGCTTTCTGTGTGTGCTTTAATGTAAAGATTGTTCAGTTGCTCTTTCTGCAAGTTATGATATGCCATATCAGTAGGAGGCAACATGCGTGCATGTGTGAATGAGAAATACACACGAAGGACTCAGTCCTTGGTTGAAATTCCGAGGATCCTCGACATTGGAACAGTCCTTCGACGGATGTCGGATGCATCCTCAAAATTCCGGCTTCCGAGGATCCTTCCTTGACATTGAGAAACAGCTAGAGATCAAAGGCAGGCAAAGAAGAATCGTAAACGGTAATCCCAGGCAGGGTCAAAATACAGGCAGAAATACAATATGTTAACACTCAGAAATGCAGCCAGGGCAAACAAGACTTCACAATGTGTGAATGAACAAGCAGGGTTTAAATAGTCTGGTGATAAGGATCAGGTGTGCAGTAATCAGTCCCTGTATGTGGGCTCTTCGGAAATGTAGTTCAAAGCTAACATCAGTATTCAGGAGAGTGAGACCTCTGGTGGCCGATAGGGGAATCTTCACCGGTGTTCGTGACAGAGGGATTGTAGTGTCCATTGAATGCACACTTCAGAATCTTGGTGGACGTAGTAAGTCTAATACTATGAATTTGGACACAGTTCAGATACTGCTATTTGAAAACTATAAAATAGGCATATTCGGACACAAGGGAATGACACTTATTGTGCTCTTATCATGCTATATTGTTGCTAGATCGGTTGTATTGCTTGTGGTAAGATTTTTTTTTTTTTTTTGAAAGAAAATGTATTTTACAAATCCCTGCCTTGTAGTACTTGTTTTGTCTATGTATCTCTGACAGTGTCACTCTTTGTGTGTGTGTATACTAGTGTATCCACCGGGACGTAAAACCGGAGAACATTCTTCTGACCAAGACTGGCGTGATCAAACTATGTGATTTTGGCTTTGCTCGCATCCTCAGTAAGTGACTTTGTCCAGCTCACACACTCTCTAGCCATTTATGTGCATTTAGCATCTTCACTTCATTAATGACTTATTTATACGCCCTACCTATATCAGCTGTCATGCGTCCTGAGCACACTTTCAGAGCAGCGTGAAGCCTCACAGGTGCAGTCAGCCAGTCAGGGTCAGCTTACATCATCCTTGGGTTTCAGTGTATTGTTACTATAGGCTAACACTAAGGTCTATCCATCAGCATGTTGTAATCCTTTCTGTATGATGTACATGTAATTCTGAATCTGTGCATGTGTAGCTTAACCATGTTTTGTGCACAAACTTGTACCCAGAAGTAAGCTAAACATGACAACTGCTCCAAAAACTGCCTTTTGGGGATGTCCTCATTTGTTAAAAAAAAAAAAGTAAAGCAATAAAGTTTTTTTTTTAATTAGCTAAACTAGAGATAGTTTTGATGTGGGTTAGGTTATAGTATTTATAGCTAGCTGTTAATAAAATCAATAAAAGTCCAATAAAAGTTACCCATTTTGTAAAAGTGTGTGTGTGTGTGTGTGTGTGTGTGTGTGTGTGTGTGTGTGTGTGTGTGTGTCAAACAGCTGGTCCAGGTGATGATTACACTGATTATGTGGCAACACGATGGTACCGGGCCCCAGAGCTCTTGGTCGGAGACACTCAGTACGGTCCCCCAGTTGATGTCTGGGCCCTTGGTTGTGTCTTTGCTGAACTGCTGTCTGGAAATCCTCTTTGGCCAGGACGTTCTGACGTGGATCAGTTGCACCTCATTCGACAAACGCTGGGTACTAAAAGAGAAAGAAAGGAGAATGTTTGTGTGTTGAAAGTTATATACAAAAGGGTCCAAAAGTCTGAGACCACTTAAAAATGTGCACTATACCAATTTCAATTTGTGTGAATTTAAACCTGGAAATAAACAAATTTTAAAAAAGATTTTTTTTTTACCGTAAAACTAACAACAAAATATCTACACTATATCTAGGTCACTACTCAATGAAGCTCCATCAAGAACAGATCAGATATCCTTGCTTCTATTTCACTTTTTTGGAACATTCCTTAAATATGGCTGGAATAACATGGATCACAGAACATGTTACAATAATTGTCTGTGTTTTTCCCATTAGCTTAGTAATTGATTGTTTACTTAGCCCTGCCTAATAAACATTACTGACTGATCTTAGCAGGACTTTCTATGTTATAATAGAATGTAAGTTCCTGTAAGTTCTGTGTTTGTATAATAAACATAACAGAGTTTGTTTAAAAACGTAATTGTACAGAACACAATAGTAACTCAAGTGGTATGTCTTTTGTGGTTCTTAACGTGACATTAAACATTGATTCAAGATATAATAACTAAAGGGCTCCAATACTTTAGTTGTAGAAATTGTAGAAAGTACAGTCCTGTTCACGTACACCAATGTTATCAGTTGGAATTACTACAAAATGGATTTTCTGTCATCTGACTGATGTCACTGTAAAATTGAAACAAAAACAAAAAAATTATTTGCTTAATCTGTTTATTGAACTTACAAATTTTACAGGACAAAGATACAGGAGAATAGTGGGAAAATACATTCTTCCCACTCCACCCCTTATCCCCAAAAAATTCTAAAAAAATTAATTAATTTAAAATTTAATTAAATTAAAAAAAGCACAAACTCAATCAATAATTATAGAGTGTAATGCAAAGTATGCATGGCACTCTATACACTATATAATCTATACAATATATAATACACTATATAATCGTGTATAGAATATACAGTACGTTGAATCATTAAAGTTTAGAAATAAAATAATTTAGCCATATATTCAGTGTATTTTTAAGGTTTTGTTTGTATCGACAAACAAAACCTTAAGAATATAAAGCACACAGGTATCCCCACATACATGTAACCTATATAATCACACACTCCTGAACAGATTCAAGACACAATCATAATAATCTTAATGCTTAGGTTGACAGACTAGAAGTACTAACATATTCAGAAAAAAAGATAATGAACATATTTTTTTTCCAAATTAATTAATCTTATTACATCTCGCAGAAAGTCATTGAAAGATTGAGGGGAATTTTGTTTCCATAGCCAAGTACACCTGGCTGCAGCCTGCAGATCGGGACGGGGCTACACCTGGGATGGAGCTGCATGTGTCGCTCCGCCCCACACTTACTCTGAATGGCACATTCGTCTAGGCATACATGATAGAAAATGTGTTCGTAGTTGGTGTAGGTCAGAGTAGGATTGATGAGCGAATGTCATCAATCAAGTTACAAAACTTTAAAAGAGTGTCAGGAAGAGGACCCAAGAGTGAAGGCAGGTACAGAAACAAAGTTTAATAGAAAAGGGAACAAAAGCAGTCTGCCGTGAGGCGGACGCAGAACTGCTAAACACAAAAGTCGATAACTTGGCTGGTGAAACACAACAGCAGAGGTCCCTGAGCTGGTTAGCAGCGGTCAGCGAGGATGACACAGTCTTAGGCCAGTAGTTGCAGATATGCAGGCAGCGGTGAGGTTGGAGACCACAAGCAGCAGGATGGCTGCAGAGAACAGTCTAAACAAACACGCAGACAGGACGAGACAAGACAAAGTTCTCCTGAAGTGGATTAGCTGAGTAGAAGGTAATTGCTGATAGTACAGGAACGAGCCTAAACAAACCAACAAATTTCAGAACATTCCAGTGTTTCTCCCCAAATCTTTCTTTTAAAAAATTG
The DNA here is from genome assembly GCF_949152265.1 of Phoxinus phoxinus. Taxonomy (NCBI): domain Eukaryota; kingdom Metazoa; phylum Chordata; class Actinopteri; order Cypriniformes; family Leuciscidae; genus Phoxinus; species Phoxinus phoxinus. Next base: position 12,809,528 of record NC_136879.1, read on the forward strand.
ACTCGATTGTGCTCCCTTTCTTATGGGACTACAAAACCCACAGAATAGGCAAGAAACACCTCTGCAAGTCTAAAGTGGAGGGAGGCTTGGCACTCCCGAATTTTTTATCATATTACTGGGCCTCACATATCAAGATTATGGCGTACTGGCTGGATAACACTGCTACCCCACCAAACTGGCTCGAATTAGAACAAGAGGCATGCCAGCCTAACTCTATAGGTGCCATCCTTCTGGCACCTTACACTATTGAGAAGTATTTGTACAATAGCAATGTGATGATCCATAGTACAGTGCGTATTTGAAAACAAATCAAATCACACTTTAAGTTGAAACCCATATTTTATGCATTACCTATCAATGGAAACCCTACGTTTCCTCCATCCATTCTTGATAATACTTTTAATCTCTGGATGAACAGAAGCATCCATACAATAGGAGAGTTATACATTAATGGCATTTTTGCATCCTTTGCACAATTACAGAGTAAATATAATATACCGGGTAGTAGTTTCTTTAGATACTTGCAAATTCGAAACTATGTAAGAAAATATTTGCAAAATTTTGAGACCTTCTCAGGCTCTTTCTTGTCTTGATCGATGCCTCCGGCCCATGTCTTGCTCAGAAAAATCGATATCTTATATTTATGACACCTTGCAGTCTATCAGTCCAGTGATCTCCACTTCAATAAAAATAAAATGGGAGGAAGAAATGGGCACGGTGATCCCTGACCTTCTATGGGAAAAGAGTTTGGAACATACTCATCAATGTTCCAATAATGCTAGGCACTGCCTAATTCACTTTAAGATTCTACATCGTCTTCACTATTCTAAGGAGAGGTTACACAAAATATACCCTGAGATATCCCCTCCCCTCTATGTGACAGATGCCTTGTTGCAGAAGACACGTTGCTTCACAGCTTCGTCCTGTGTCCCAAGGTTAAGATCTTTTGGTTTAATATCTTCAGATTAATTTCTAGAAAATTTAACATACAATTGGAGCCTAATCCATACATTATTATTTTAGGAATTTCAGACGACATTAACAGGTTAAACAACTACCAACAATGCCTCCTGTCCTATAGTCTCATCACCGCAAAGAAGCTACTTCTCATGCATTGGTAAAATAAAGAAACACCCACCACAAAGATGTGGCTTAGTGATCTTACTAACACTCTTTACTTAGAGAGAATAATGTAGCGACTATGACATCCGGCCAGCTGCTTTTCAAATTAATGAATCGTGATTCTCCAAACACTTCATTCACGGTCTGAACAGACAAGAGGTTTTGGTGGCTCCCCTAAAGAACCCAGCCCCCAAACTTCCTGTCCAAACGCATGCATGAGCACGTAACCGGACACTCACGTGCCATAAAACGGAAGAAACTCTGTTTCTCTATCACACAAGGAACACACACACACACACACTCATGGACCCTTAAACTGAAATGTCCACATATGATCCAATAGCAATGTTTTTGACAAATATTTGTGTGTGTATAATTGGTCCAGATAATGTCTGAAGCATCTGAAGTAATCACTATGCTAGTGATTATGAGGAAATTATGTAACCCTGTATTTGTGCAGAAACGTCATTCGAGGTATCATTGTAATGGGAAAAACATGTTGGAATCGAATCTTGACTGCAAGGTACAATAATATGCATTTATTCTAGGAAATACCATACTTCTAAATATGAATGTTAAATTCGATCTCTAACATGACATAGTCAAAGTAGGCGTTTCTTTTCAAACAAAGGAACATCTTTCCCGCTCCAGATCAGAGGATCCGATTTGCTGTTGTCCCAAAAGAAGGCGTGATCCATACATTCTTTAAAGAGCCAAAGCTCCTCTCAGCTCTCTCTTGCTACCCGACCTCGTCATGTGAACAGTCTGCGATCGACTCCTCTGGAGTCCGTCTCTTTTTATTTTCTTTATCTAAGTTTCTTTTGTTTCATTTTCAAATTCTCCTTGGTTCGCCTTCACCTAAGAGAGAACGAATCTAGCGTGAATTATTCCTTCAGCAACTTCACTTTCAAGAAGCCTTCAAATCTCACGCAATCTGCGCGCACCGGAGACACGAGAGCACGCGCCCTGCTCCGAGATCAAACGAGAACGAGCCCTGCTCGAGGCCTCACGAGAGAACGCGAGAACGCGCGGTCCCCGGGTCCAGACATACACACAAACAACTTTGCAAGTATTAACTCAAACGAGTTTAATGTTTTAAGGTTTGTTTCGATTTGTTGGCTCTCCAAAGGTCTGTGATTTTGCTATTCTATGATCCTTCGTGATCTATTTCTCTCTCTCCCGCACTCAAATCGAGCGCGTGCCCCAGAGCACTCTCTCCCTCTCTCCAACTCTCCCTCTCTCATTTGTTATCCGTTTGTCTTATTGTTTAACTGTAAGTTATGTACATAGACGTATAATCAGTACTTATATTCTGTAGTTGTGCATTTATTAAAACCATATATTATATGACTGTTTCTGACTGTTGAAAGTTAATAAATAAAATCAATGAGATTTACGATCCAAGAGCTATCAGCGCTCTTATTATTTACTACATTGAGTAGATTTAATTTTATAAACACAAGAAAATTAATGTTCACGGCCAGAAAGTTAATATTTCTTGGAGTTTGTAAGGGATAACCTTATTGAGAAATTGATAGTTTAATCTTACGGTCGTTGCTGGACAACACCGGTTTGATAATTACATTAATTTCCCTTAAAGATTATCTCATAATCGATCTGAAATAAGACTATTGATGTATGAATAACGAATTTTAATTCGTTGTGATTGATTATTCATATAGTCTATCTTCAATTTCGATAATTTATTGTAACTGTAATATGCAATATATTAATCATATTCATGATTAGTTATTCAAATTCCCTATAGATCATTTGAGCTAATTCATACGGACCCCGAGTCCGAGGCATTTATACTACAGTTTGGTGGAGAATGCGGGCAATCTCAAACTTCGTTTTATGAGCAATTTTCAGTTTCAGTCTGTTTATATGGTTATTAATAATTTTTGTGCACATGTGTTATGAAATTATGAGATAAGTCGCAAACGCGAACTCACTCCTAACTGACCAAGGCAAAAAGCCGAAGTCAGTAACGTTATACTTTAACAAGTTGCTAGAAATATGCCTAGACAATTTTAGCACGGTTAAATGCTACGTACACTGCAGTATTTAATATTACAAATGTCCTGTTAAGAGATGAAGCAATATCTCTGCAGTCGATACATTTCTAATATTTGTTAAAATCGCTGTGAACAAAGAATCCTCACGTGCGTATTACCGGTATTAATAATTATGTTTCTAAGCGAGATTCCTTTCAAACATATATAGGCCTTGCATGCAAATATCGTTATTGAATTCGTGGTTAACACCCAGTGATATTCAGCAAAACGATCAACTCCTGATTAACATTGACTAAGCTAATCAATCGAAAACCTAATACATTTAAACCTCAAGTGCTATTTTAAATGTTTATGGGAGTCTAGAAACAGACGGAAAATTCCTGTTGCCCACAACTGTGTGTTTTGCAGCGAAGAAATCCTGCTTCACGCTCTTGTGCAGTATAGCACCCGAAAGATCCGCAGAGATCTTGTTCCTTTGTGATTTTTATTGCAGAAAATCAGCGCGTGACCGAGCTGAACGCTCTGAGCCCTCGAGTCACATTTAAAATTGGTTGTAATTCCGCGGACTAAACACCAGAGGTCCTTTAGGTGTGTCAAATTACGCGCCCCCACCGACGTCACCCTGCGTGAGAACTCTTTGCCTCCCTTCACTCTTTGGAAGTGTGTACTTATTTCAGCTTCCCCTTCTGATTATTTCATGGTGATTACTGATACTTTAATGTTATCTGGATTATTATGAAATATCATTCTGATTTCTTTCATTTTCCGCACAGGCTTATTTAAATTTGATTTAAACCAGTTTGAATTTAAATTTGAATAAGTTTGTCTGTTCAACCAGGTCGACAACGGAAAGGAGATACGCCCCCTTTGTGGGACAAACCCACTACTGTGGCCTGTCTCTTCTTCTGGGTTCATCCTGTCGTTTCATTTTATTTTATTAAATTTTTTTTAATTCATTTTTTTTTTCCAAAAAAACAATATTACTTTTTTTTATTATTCCTAATTTTTCTTATCTCTCTTTTAGGTTAGGTTATTCTGATAATCACCGACATTATCATAATTCCCTCTTTGTTTTACCATTATTTCAAAGCCTTTGCCTTTATTTCTACATACATAATTACTAAACTTGGTTTAAACAAGAAAGCCTTAATTGACTTTAACTTTCACCTGTTTACTCCTCTTTGTGTATTCATATGTAGTTCTCCCTAGGGCGCTGTGGTGATTTGACAGTCATCTCTGGTTGGTTTCCAGCGAGCGGGGTCACCTGGTCGTTCACTACCGACACTAGCCGTGAGTGAACCTCGGACTCTTCTGTCTCTTACCATTGGGGCGGCACGCAACTGCTACATCAGCAATTTAGCACTCCAAGGGTAAAGTCAACCACGCCAGCCGACACACAAGGCAATTTTGAGACAATTACCTGAACCAGGGCCTGCTGCAGGGGCCACTCCTTTGGACTCCAAAGGAGGGTTTCGGGGAAAACCAAATTTTGTCGTGCTGTCTGGCAGTTGACACCTTGGCGTTGCCAGGTTGTGTTTAAGGTCGCAAGTTGTTTGAGAAGGTCGCACCGTGGTACACAGAGTAACGAAGGGCCCGGGTCCACTGCGGTCGAGTTTTTGGGACCGTCAAGAAGGTTGACCGCGCCGCCGGCTCCCACCTGAGTGACCTCATTTCACCCCAGGCAAACTAAATAAGGTAAAACCCATACACTTAGTATAAGCCACAGAATATTAGATATTCCCCGGTCATTTAAGTGTTTGGCCCATCTCCTGTTCTCCAAGCCTCACCATCTTCCTAGGTTTTCTACCCCGATAGCCCCCACTTACCTGTAGGCCCTATCGTAAACTCTGGCAGTGGTAATAGGCTTAGGCCTCCTTATTATCTCTAACACATACCGTGTTACTATTGTTTGATCTTATTTAACTTTGATCTGTTCTATCCTTTGTTCTGTTGTGATTTGTTTCTTTCATTTCACCTAGAAACAGTAACCTGAGAGAGCCACCAAGGAAGCTAAGTAGTAGAGTGACCACCAGCAGCCGGTGCCACCACGTGACACGCCAGGCTACTGCTCGTCACGACCTATAGTCGCAGGTCCTCAGTCGACCCAAGTAATTGGCTCCGCGAACTGTCTAACTGTTGGCATCAGTTAGCCCCAAAATTTTCATAAACGGCATAGCCGTATGATTATAGCTCGTTAACCTTAAAACGAACTTGCATTGGTCTCTTTGTGTGTGTGTTCTGTGTTCTCTCTCGCCTACAGTGAGCCAGAAGGCCGTCCAGTATGGCTGCCCAGTGGGACGAACTCGAGTCGTGGTTGAGAGCCATGATTACCGACTTCCTGCCCAGAGACGCCGGTGACTCAGAGCCCATGAGCCGAGAACAGCTGGACACCGACCTGGTCGAACTGATGACCCACGATCCGACACAGAGCTACAACTACAAGGACTCTGGGCCAAGATCGTCGGAAGCCTCGCCCACAAACTCGTCGCCCAGGCACGGCTCAGCGAAAGGAGCCACATCAACCTGGAGCAGGAAGTAGCAGCGCTAAAGCTTCAAGCAGAGGAGACCCGGAGGAACCAGGCCCACACCCAAAGTCATCTAGACCAGCTTCTTCTCCAGACCGAGAAAGAGGACGCCACAGATCCAGAGCTACAGAAAGAAGTAGAAAGACTTCGAAAGGCCCTGCAAGATCTTCGCCTCGACACAGACCAAAGAGAACAGTCGGAGAAAGAAACCCGTAAAGATCTCGACGAAAGACTCCAACAAAGTGACGCTCTCCTCAAGAGAGCAGAGACTGAACTAAGAGATAAAAACGCTAAAGCCACAGCCTGTGAAAAACACTTACAGGTGGCCAGAGCTAAAATCCATGAGCTTCCTCTGCAGAGACACGATCTCCAAGATGAACTTGACATTGTTCGCAGAGAACTGAGACATTCTTACAGACTTAACAGTGACTGGGTAGGGGAAACAAACACCACAAAGTTTCCCCTGACCAGCTGGCACGCACCTTTCAGCCAAGAACCCAGGGCTGAAAAGGGGGACGAAAGCCCATTGTTCCAGACATCACCAGCCAGCCAACAGAAACCCCTGTCAGCAGAAAGGGGGGAGCTCTCCCAGAGAACACTTACCGCTAAACGTGGCACGGCTCCCAAAGCTGAAGGGGGCGGAGCTGAAAAGGGTCAGAATCCTCTCCAGACGGATTGGGCCCCCAGCAACGGCTCTCCCCCCACAAACCTTGACAAGTTGGCCAGAAACATTCCTACGTTCACTCTAAACTCTGCAGGAGGCCATGATGTGCATGCGTATCTTCAAGACATTGACTTTCACCTGCAAACTGTCGCCAATGTGACAGCTTGGGACAAATTTTACCTGCTCAGAATTACGTCTAGCCGTGACGTGCGCAGCTTCCTAGACCGTCAACCAGAGACTGTCAAAAGGGACTACCCGCAACTGCGACAAGCTTTGATCCATGAATTCTCTGATCCAGAATCAGAACAAGGGGTCTTCACCGCCATGGACGTCAAACAGGCCCGACCTGAACACCCACCGACCTACTACGGCCGACTCCGACACGCCTACTTCGGAGCACGAAACGAGCCCGGTATGGAAGAAGATGTCCACTTCAGGACGCTGTTCCTCCGAAATCTACATCCCACAGTGAGTCATCACTTAGGCGTTCTGGCCTGTCCACGTAGCATGTCCACCCAACAGCTACGTGACTTGGTCCACAAAGCTTACACCAAGCAAAAGACTATTTCCAAAAAGACTGTAAAAGACCCCACAACCTACTCTGTCTCTGAGCACTGTTCAGAGCTGACTCTAGAGGGCGCCCAACAGCACCACAGTCACAGATCTTTCAACAGAGAGTCAAGACCGTTCCAAGCCAGCAGGGGGCAGCACAACCGTGACGGTGCTCATCCAAAGCATCGGAGCGCCCTAAGAGATTTTGGGACCAGCCTCACCCGCCGTCCAGAACTCCAAGCCCAGAAAGCCGGCCCTGGAACCCCTCTCGACATGCTACTGGTAAGCCCAAGCCTCATCACACACCAGAAAAACACAGTGCAGCCACGTCGGAGACAGCAGAGATCGTGAGGATGCTGAAAGAGTTTCTTCACAAGAAACATCGCGAGAGAGACAAGGACGAACCAGACATCTTATGTCTAAGCATAAGAACTAAAACCAACACCCTGTCTGACTGCCATCTGACTGAGCCAAGCACCACGAACACTGCTCGTCCCCCACAGACTACAGAGCTAGCTGTCACACCACAAAGTGACAGCTCCACTCCAGCACCACAGCTGACAGCTGCACACCCTACATGAAACAGCACAACACATCACACCTGGGACCAACATCACAAAGTCCCAGGAAGTGCTGTTCCGGCTAGCTGCCCCCGCAGCAAGCCACACGTCCCTCCCGGGGGCAACCCACCAGACATTATCAAATCGCAACCCATGAACCTGGCTGTTACATCACCAAATAGCAGCTCCACTCACTCCCTCCATGCGACTGCCCCCCAGAACACTGTTTGTCAGTCACCAACTAGTGAACTCATTGTTGCATCACAAACTGACAACACCTGCCATTTACTCCGGCTGACAACAACAGCCCCGATGCCAAAGTTTCTGGGAAACCTTCTTGAAAGGGGGGTGGCCATGAAACCCTACCTAGCCTGCACCTTGGAGAAGGAAGTGAAACTTGAAGCCTTGATAGACATAGGAGCAGACCTCACTGTGATCTCATCTCAACTTTTCAAAAGACTCAAAGTTGAAGCTAAGAGACAGAATCAAACTCTTGAATCTCACACTTGTGAACTAAATGTGCATTCATACAGCCAAAATAGCATCCGGTTTGAACAGCTAACTCTAATCCACCTGTCGATAGGTTTTATGTCGCTGACTCACCCTGTGTACGTTTCACCAATGAACACTCATCCACTCATCATTGGCAAAGACCTGCTGGATCGTTTCGAGCCCTTACTGGACTTCAAAAAGCGAACTCTTTGGGCTCAAGTGCCAGAACCTCTCCCCATCCAGTCACACAGGCCAGCCGAGCCAGACTGTCAGATCACAGAGGTCACGAGACTTTCCACAGAGCCAGACTGTCAGGTCACACAGTTCATGGGAACTCCCACAGCCAGTCACAACGACACAGACTTAGCACCAGGTCAAGTTTCAAGTTCGCTACCCTGCACCTTCCGGCTCACAAAAGACTTTAACAACGGCTGCCCCAAGGTCAAGACTGACCTGCAGCTACATGACCAAGCTCATGCCCGCGCCAAGCCTGGCGCACTAAACGGAACGCAGTGGTCACACCCGACCCACCCACCCGCCCTCACAGTTGCAGCGACTACACACTGCATAAGACTTTTACAGGCTACACTGCCTAACTCTGAGCCGCTTACGCTGGCTCCGCTGTCTGCAACACCCAACATAGCGGACATGCGGGCTTCTGACACCACAACAAAGACTTTGCATTGCCACCACTCATACCCCTCCTACCACCCTCGCACGCCATCTAAGCTCACTGACAGCCAGTGCCTCAAACCGCTGCATGACATGCACATGCTGCATGCACGGGACAACATTACGGGTCCTGCACCTGTTGACATCACAGCGCTAAAGCTTGTGATTCCCAAATGCAGAAGGGGGGTCATGCCAATGTGTGCCCATGAAGCACCATGCGCCGTACACAACAGCACCAGAGCCACTGACGAGACACTGAAGCAAGCGACAGGCCGGCAACAAGATGTGGCAAAACATGGACCAAGGCGAGCTAAACCTAGCCGCCGCCCACAAAGAAAAGGACTGCCCTGTCCAACCAAAGACAGCCGTCGTTTGCCTCTGCCTTCCCTTTCTCTTTCTCTCTCTCTGTTGTCTGTACCAGGTTGCTGCTGTGGTTCGCCATGCTGTGCTGTCAGCCAACCAGAGGACAGCTGCCACCGAGAGAACAAAGCGAGACTCCCGATCACCGACTGCGGAACCTACACTCAGCCAGTGCATGGTCGACTCATCCAGCCCCGCCCGGTCTACAGAGCACACTACCCCAGCACCGTAGCACCATACATCTGGGCAAGTGCCCAACGGACAGAGGACTCCCTCTCTCATGCCAAGGCCAAGGTCGAACACATGCTCAACCAACTTGAGAAAGTGACTGCTACACAATCAGGACTCCTAAGCACCAACCACCGCTCCAAGCGGTTCCTGGGAGCGTTGCTCTGAGCCGTAGCTGCCGACAGAACTCTGTTTAACATTGGTATGTCCAGTATCAACACAGCAAACCAGACTGTGAACTCCATGACACCGCTGTTTAGTATCTTCCAGAATGACTTTGCCCAGACTCCGCTGATTACAGCGCTAACGACAGACATGCTGTGGGAGGTTAGCTCCTCCAATGACAGTCTAGCCACAGGTGTAATCCCACCGTACCTGAAACCCTTGAGCCTTGTGCGAACTGTGCTGGCTTCCAGCATCATCGAGTCCAGCTTCCTACCCATCATCGAGTCAAACCAAACCTCCAGGCTCAAAGACATTGTCAACATCGGGTCCTGGAAAAGCAGGACCCATTTCAAGATATGCACTCCAGACGTGGTGGCCTACCACGACAGCGACACCCGGCTGTACCCGGCCCCAAACCTCCACGGGTGCACCTTGACCAAAGACATTCACTATCTCTGCCCTAGCAAGCCCTTCCTCAGAGACAACACTGAAGGAATCTGCGAGTTGCAACCCCTGGCCAGCCACACACGCGGCCCTGCTGAAGCTAAGCCTCGCACAAAAGTCACAGAGACACAAGCAGAGATTGTAGGTGAACGATGGCTGGCTAACACACCTGCGCACACAGCCACTGTCACTCATGAACAGCATGATAAAACCAGCCGTGTCAACCTGCTCAACCAGAGTATGCCGACTCAAGTACCGACAGGTGCCATCTCACACCTTGGTAACCGGTCATGGTATCATCTTCAGAGCAAAGAGTACCAGACAGCACTGGAACTCCCATCCTTTAAGAATTACAACTTCACCTTAGATCCCGAAGGGGACCTCTGGTTTGAGAAAAGGGGGTCCCAACTCACGAACATTGCTCCTGTCAACACCGCCCTCCAAGCATGGGCAACCGCCAAGCCTGAATACCTCACCTGTGTCCAAACCTGGACCGCAGCTGATACTGTTGTATCTTTCCAAGGTCACTGACCACGCCCCGACACTCGACTTGGCCTTCACCCTACACCAGACTCAACGAGATGCAAACATCCACAGTCAAGCTCACGAACTCTGTGTCGGGAGGTTTCACACGGAATCCCCGGAAAGGGGGTGCCAAGCCATCGACCACCTCATCCTCATTTGAGCTGAACCATCAGCCTAGCAACCACCTGGCATCCATTGTGCTAAGTTGTTGTTCGATGAAGTCCATCCCCCGACTTAATCGAACAAAAAGGGGGAATGTAGCGACTATGACATCCGGCCAGCTGCTTTTCAAATTAATGAATCGTGATTCTCCAAACACTTCATTCACGGTCTGAACAGACAAGAGGTTTTGGTGGCTCCCCTAAAGAACCCAGCCCCCAAACTTCCTGTCCAAACGCATGCATGAGCACGTAACCGGACACTCACATGCCATAAAACGGAAGAAACTCTGTTTCTCTATCACACAAGGAACACACACACACACACACTCATGGACCCTTAAACTGAAATGTCCACATATGATCCAATAGCAATGTTTTTGACATATATTTTTGTGTGTATAATTGGTCAAGATAATGTCTGAAGCATCTGAAGTAATCACTATGCTAGTGATTATGAGGAAATTATGTAACCCTGTATTTGTGCAGAAACGTCATTCGAGGTATCATTGCAATGGGAAAAACGTGTTGGAGTCGAATCTTGACTGCAAGGTACAATAATATGCATTTATTCTAGGAAATACCATACTTCTAAATATGAATGTTAAATTCGATCTCTCACATGACATAGTCAAAGTAGGCGTTTCTTTTCAAACAAAGGAACATCTTTCCCGCTCCAGATCAGAGGATCCGATTTGCTGTTGTCCCAAAAGAAGGCGTGATCCATACATTCTTTAAAGAGCCAAAGCTCCTCTCAGCTCTCTCTTGCTACCCGACCTCGTCATGTGAACAGTCTGCGATCGACTCCTCTGGAGTCCGTCTCTTTTTATTTTCTTTATCTAAGTTTCTTTTGTTTCATTTTCAAATTCTCCTTGGTTCGCCTTCACCTAAGAGAGAACGAATCTAGCGTGAATTATTCCTTCAGCAACTTCACTTTCAAGAAGCCTTCAAATCTCCCGCAATCTGCGCGCACCGGAGACACGAGAGCACGCGCCCTGCTCCGAGATCAAACGATAACCTTATTGAGAAATTGATAGTTTAATCATACGGTCGCTGCTGGACAACACCGATTTGATAATTACATTAATTTCCCTTAAAGATTATCTTATAATCGATCTGAAATAAGACTATTGATGTATGAATAACGAATTATAATTCGTTGTGATTGATTATTCAAATATTCATATAGTCTATCTTCAATTGCGATAATTTAATGTAACTGTAATATGCAATATATTAATCATATTCATGATTAGTTATTCAAATTCCCTATAGATCATTTGAGCTAATTCATACGGACCCCGAGTCCGACGCATTTATACTACAATAAAATATATTCTTATGGATAAACTCCCACACTTTGAAAAAGTGTGGTCACCTCTCATTCACTATCTCACACCTGGCAGTGGAAATTAATGTTTCCCTCTAACTATAATAAAGTAGTATTTAGCCAGAAGGTTAGGGTAGGGTGGGAAGTGGGATTATTTAGTTTTTTTTTTAGTTTTTTTCTCTGTACTCTGTATGTGTTTCTGTTGATTCTGTTCTTCTTTTACCATTGTTGTATGTTCTAAAAACAAAAAAAGGACAGTATGTCCTAACTGCACACAATTCTATGTGGATATACATCATACCCTTGTGTATGATGTAGATGATATAACGATGTGAATATGTGCTTTAATAAAAAACATTTGAAACTAAACAAACCAACAATAATCTGGCAATGAAGCAGGAAGAACGCTAATTAGAAGTAGCAGACAAAATCAGACTGAAGAGAAAACAGGTGTAGTGACAACCAGCGCGAGCTGTAGGTGGTAGGAATGAAGGGAGCGAGAGATAGACAGAGAGAGATCAACCCTTTTCCATGACAAAGAGAGGCGTCTAATGCCACATAAATAAAATAGAGCTTAAATAGTTTGAGCTCAGTCTAACACACTTAATCTGAGAATCTGAGACAACTTCAGTTGTTTTTTGTTAACTCTCTTTGTACGTATCATTGAAGTTGTTAGCTACTGCGAGTTAAACAGTTAGAGTTAACGTCTAGATCAGTTAAATTCACAAATGGATGTTATTTATTGTGAACCAGTCATTTAAAAGTCATGAAACTGGTCTCAGAGATCTCGATTTAATACTTCATAAAGTGAATCACAATATTTGACCATGGGGAGCATTACAGGTCAGAAGTCAGAATGAATCAGAGTATTTGTCCAGTTCCGGTTGGTTGAAGTCAGAGTGGAGAGGAGGATAGACTGGTTGACACTTCAGGTCAGCGGCGTCGTCGTGTCCTGGCGCTGGTCCTTCATCAGATCTGGATACGGCCTGGTTCCGGTGGACAGCGGTAAACCTCGGGATAGACAGAGAGACTAATATTAGCGTAGACGCCATCCTTCTTATGATGTACCAAGTACATCAGGATTAGTAGCCTAGCCTTGTTGTTTAACTGCGTTCTCTTAATGGTAGGCTTGGCTTGGGAGTGGCCTTGTAGGGCAGCGAAGCAAGTGCATTCTGGGAGTTGTTGTCTTTCATCCACATGAGCCACAAATACATTTTCTGGCTTTTCTCGGTCTAGAAGGCTCCAAATTAAAAAAATAATTTCATATTTCTACAACATAAATGACCCATTTTAAATACACATTCATCTTTCCAGAGGTGAAGTATCCCTTTAACTCAGGGGCCGCTAACACGACACCGTTCCAACAGAAAACCCCCAACGCGCGCCCATCCACACAAAAAGTGCCTGGTGTCTCGAGAACGCACTCCCCGAAAAAGGCTTGAATGTGCAAACAATTATCCGTTTTCTCTGCGCAAAAACGCAAACCCGCGAAAATGCACATCACGTGTTCGGTCGATGAGTGTAGCTCAAACAGTAGAGCGCTGGTGCCCGCAATGCCAAGGTCATGGGGCTCAATTCCCAGGGAAAGCAAGAACCGACAAGAATGCAAATGTGCTCCCTGAAATGCCATTAATTTCTCCATAGCTGGAGAAATCTCTAATACTGTCCTGTGAGACATTCTGTTTTCAAGGGGTCAATTGTGTGACTAAATTTAGTCTAAATATCTATAAAAACATCTAAACTTTGACCCCCTGATAGGTGACTTGATCCCACGTCATCAGCAGGTGTTCCGGTCCAATGTCTTCTTTAGCGGAGTCAGCATCCCCGAGCCTGATACCATGGTAACATAAATACCTACACTTTTAATACCTACAAAATTATAATTGTGAAAAGTAACTCAATTTTATATTGTTGTTGTTGTAGGAGCCACTAGAGAAGAGGTTTCATGATGTTTTTCCTCATGCTATTACTGTGATGAAGGTGAGATGTCAATACAGACATAATCCTCATATACCACTTTTCCACAGACTGTAGCCGCGTTTCCATTACAGATTTGCGCAAATGTTTTGCGCTTTTATCTAAATATCGATACAAAACTATTGCGAAATGACGGCGTTTCCATTAACCGATGTTATGCGACTAAAACGTCCTTTTTTCTCTCGCGATAAAGTCATTCTAAAAATCACTGCAACGGACGTTGGCTTATATAATCTCACAGCCACCGCATTAGACATTATTATTATTAATGGAGGGAGACGTACGTGTTATCCAAGCATTAATGGCAGGGAAAGACCCTTATATTCCAAACGAAATATAAGGAGTTTCTGGGTGTTTCACCCTCATTTCTGCGCTGAGGTTTTGATTGTGGCATTTCTTTGAAGTTTAGAATCCAGTATTCCTATAGGCTAATTATTCTTTCTTTTATGAATTTAATAAAGAACTCTGTCTCCTATTCCAAACGATCCATGTAGGCTACTTTTGTGTCCATTCGTTTTTTCCTTTTTAAACCCGTAATTGAAAAACGAAAAATAAACGGTTGTCTTTTTAAAACGCAAAGTTGAACACCACAATTTTAATTTAAACTGGCTACACCAACTGCTGCGCAAAAAAGTAAATATCGACGAATTTTCAGATGTTTTAATGACTTTTTTCCCCTTTATTAAACATGTAAAATATTCACAAATTAATATGGAAAACTTGTCGATTTTACTGGTTTTCTAAGGCCAAATTAGAACCTGGAATTGACATTTTCCCCGCAGTGCTGAATTAGAAGAGCCATTAATATTATCAAACTATTGTTTTCTAACTCGGCTAAAAACATCTCTATCTCCGCTGTTAAAAGCAGATGCTCTTTTAGAGAGAAATGCACCTTTCATACGGATTACTTAATCAGAACAAAATGTATTAGCTTTCGATTCGAATTTGTTCGTTTTAAAGTGGACATTTCAAGCTTTAGCCTACATAGGCTATATTTTGTTTCAGTTCTCGCGCTCCAGTTCACGGAGATCATGAAAGCGCGCCTGATTGTTTTATTTTATTTTACAAAAGCACAACATTTTCTTGTTATTGTTTACACAAATAAAAGTAGTTACAAATAATGTATTATTATTTTCTGTATGACCAGAAATTATAGAGTAGGCTATATTAAGTTGTTTCACTGTTAATAGGAAAATGCAAGTGTTCACGCCCGCGCCTCCGTGCCATGTAGTGCGCGCTCCACACTCCACATAAACCCTTAGATATGCGTCAAAATATTGTGTTTATTTGTGATAATCTCAGCTCTGTATTATTATTGTTATTATGAATGACATTTGACGAATTGCTTTGTTCCTTTTTTGGATAAAAGCGTCATCTAAATATGTAGCCTAGTAATGATGATAATTATTATTATTTGCGTAGCCTACACGGACCCCAAACACACCGCGTCTTCTAAGTCAGGTGACTGTAAATGCGCAAAAACTGTTTCCATTGCAGTTTTGCGAAATATTCCTTTTTCGAATTGGCTGAAAAACCTCCTCATGCGAGCGTAAAAACTTGTTTGCGATAAACGAGAGTTTTTGCGAAATTGACGTGTTTCCATTGAGCGTATTTTCAATTCGCAATTTCAATTTGCGCAATTTGAAGGGTAATGGAAACGCGGCTAGTGACATTCTTGGCCTCTGCCAAAGGTCGCAGCTTAATTCAAAAATGGTGTATAAACATCATGAATGGCATTGGTTCTCACAATGCAGTCAAACAGTAGAGCATGACACTAAAAATGCCTAGATCAGAAGACTGATTCCCAAGGAATGCATGAACTGATTAAATGTACATTGTGAATGAAATGGATACATGTGAATGCATAACATGAGTGAGTTAATAATAACAGACTCAAAATTTCAATTTTGGTAAATTGAGGATAATATCCTCACTAAGATCTGCTCTCAAAATCATTATGGTTACTCGCGTAACCCTGGTTCCCTGAGATTACTGGAACAAGCATTGCGTCTGCTTTTAGCTTGAAGAACAGGGATGTCCAGGTTATAAAATCTGATAAAAGTGGACGGTGAGGACAATCTCGCCACACAGATATCTGCGATGGAGATTCCGCTGGACCATGCCCAGGAGGAGGCCATACCTCTAGAGAAGTGGGCCCTGACTACCAGTGGACATGACAACTGCTATTGCATCCACAATCCATCTGGAAAGTCTGCTTTAAGACTGGAAGTCCTTTGCTGCAGCCTCCAAAGCAAACAAACAGCTGCTCTTATTGTCGAAACTGGCCTGAGCGCTCGATATACAGATGGTACTCAACCAGAATGCCTATTACCGCCGCGCCAGGCACCGCGGCAAAACTACCACGGTAAAAATAATCCAGTCGCATTTCAAAGTCATTCGCGAAATGACGGCCAGGTGGTGCAGAGGGACAAGCAAAACAGCAGAGTTTGCCGTATTTTGAAATGTAAGCGGGGTTAATGTCAATTAACAGATGAAATAGGCAATATAACATTGTTTAGGACAGAAAAATAGAATCATAATTTAAAAATAGAGACGAGAACAATATAGCCTTTATTTCATATTGTAACCTACGCCTAGACGTCGGTGGGCGACATAAGCCTATTGCCCGTTGGGAGAAGCGTGATAAAAAAAATAAATAAAAATAATAATAATAACAAAAATAACAAACAAAAATAAATTAGGTGCAATGAAGCTGATTATTTGTTTTACTCAAAGCGCTTCTCTGGAGAACACTGGAGAAACCGGGCATTTCTCAGTGAGTAATTTCATGGCCGAGTGGTACAATTTACGTATGGATCATTTGGATGTCATGGGTTCTAATCCTGAACAAACATAGACTATGCATTTTATATTAGCCTATTAATGCATGTCATAGCCTATTATTAATGCAGACAATCAAACAAACAAAAACATTTTTTATACAGGATAGCCTTTTTCTTTTTTGGTTCCTAGCCTATAAAATGTTTTTAAAATGTTTCCTTCTGGTCTAAACATCCCTGCTTCTGCTGAATTATTTTAATCCTCCCTCCCTCCACAGTAATCAATGCTATAAATTACTTCACCAACAGACCATTTAAAATATAAAATAAAGATATGCAACAGGCACGTTTAAACGACAAACAATAAAATCAGAACCAGTTTCAGTTACGTTCATGGTTCCATGCACGGCTTTCAAAATGTCACAAAGCGTTTTGAGATTATATTGAATGAAATATTGAAGTTTATAATTAAGTATTTTGGCACACCACGCCGAGTGGCGCTATCCATTGTTCTGAAGTCGGGTTTTATTCTGGCATGTTGAATTAGTGTTCGGCAGACGCGGCGGTGCGTTCATTTGGATTTATTTTTCTCATAACAGACAGCTAAAATAACTTAGGCTCTAATAGGCTACTCTGTAGTTTTTTAGTCATACAGATAAGAGTAGAGTAGCCTACATCGTTCAAAACTGTAAACTTTTATTCATATTAGGCTAACGACAAAAGTTTATCTGTCGTCTCTGTCTCCGGGAACTGCACGTCACAAAAATTAACCGAAAGCCACTTTCCTCCGCTCAGTCACGATAAGAAATCGGCTATGTCTAAAGCCTTTAAATGTCTAAATATTTAATAAATGTTATCTGATTAGGTAATCCGTATGAAACCGAGAGGTGCAGAGGATCTACTCAAACTAGCTATTATGTGAGCGTTTCCCAATGATGAACTGACAAGGGTGAAAATCTCTATATAATTAAATGTAGTCTAGGCTAAATCGCCCTGAATTAAATTGTAAAAACAGATCAGATAATTTATTTGTCGAAATGTTCCGATATTGTTTCATTTAAGTTCATAATTATTCTATAAATGTTATTTAGCTTAGCAGCAGCACGAAGCACTGTGGTTCGATAATATATAAAAAATTAATAATAATTCACAAATCGCATGCACCCTGGTTATAAGGATCCAAAGATCCCCGTGGAATTTAACATGGAGTTGAACATTGTATTCATGACAAGAAATGGTTTGAACAATTTACACTGTAAACCCAGATTTTGTTTCCAATTAAACTTACGAGTGATCATTACTTATTATTTTATGTTTAGTAAAAACCTGCTATCATTATTAAACAACATTAGTTTATTGTACTATTTAGCTGAAAGATTCATTGCACTAATCAGGTTTAGCAGAGATCACTTAGTATGTTTAGTTTCATAAGGAAGGGGAGGGGGTTAAAACCTGCCTGGTCACATGAAAAGACCCGCGTCTAACGTGCGTCCAAGGCGGTACGAGCACAGGCCTTGGCAGCAGACGGTATTGAGAATTAACAGAGGTTTAGATGTTGATGAGTTATTGTTTAATTTGTAGTCACCATAATGGTGACAAGTGTTGGCTTTAGTTGGGCCCTTGACATTTGAACATTAGTTTTTCTCTGGCTGCTTTATCTGTGTGTTTAAAAGGCACAATTGTTATAGCAAAAAAGCCAAGAGTAAAGTGGTCCAGTGACTATGACTGCATATTGATGTTGTCATCAATAAAGATTATAAGTCAGTAGCACCTCATGTCACCTAGATTATAAGTCAGTAGCACCTCATGTCATCTAGAGTTTAATCTATTATTTTCTGGATCTTTCCATATGATTGATATGAAAGACCTGTGATTTTTTTCACCGTTTTAAAAAACATTATATAGATTTTTTTTTTAAATGCCATGTTATTTTGTCACACATAGACATCAACAATCAGCATATGAATCTCAACAATGGTGACACTCAAATGAAAAGTTTAGTTTCAGCTTGTGTAAAAAGTTAGGGTTCCATGTTAATACAACTCAACATGTTTAGTTTCAGCTTGTGTAAAAACTAAAGTGGTATAGGGCAACGGGTTTCCACGCGATTTGCGAGTAAAGTCAACTAATTCGGGTTAAGAGTGGAAATGAACACTAAGTTAAGTGAACTTTATTGTCTAAGTACTAGGGCTGTTTTCGACTAAGGATTTTCATAGTCGAATCTGATTCGTTAGATTTTGCCATAGTCGAACCTTTTTTTTTTTTTTTTTTTTTTTTTAGATAGCAGCTAGATTTTTTCCATTTCAAACAAAAGAGATAAAAAACACATATCACACATATATCATAACATTTCATAAACATGAGGAGCAATATGAGAGAGAAATTTGGCGATCGTTGTTTAGGTAGGCTACATTAAACCACGTAAAGCTTTTTAACGCACATGAGAACCGCGTGGAGTCAACTCACAGCCGCTCCGCAGCCCTGCTGAAAATGTGAAGCAGAAACGCTTAATATCAGATAACGTCCATAATAATTGGACTCCGGGTTCGATTTTTTTACCATTTTCAGTGGTTATGAGGAGCAATATGAGAGGGAAATTTGGTAATCGTTGTTTAGGTACATTAAACCACGTAAAGCTTTTTAACGCACATGAGAACCGTGTGGAGTCAACCCACAGCCGCTCCGCAGCCCTGCTGAAAATGTGAAGCAGATTTTTGAATACATTTTTATTTATTTACATTAGTAAGCTACAGGACATCGTCTTTCAAAACATGACCTGCGCGAAAGCGAAAAAATAAATAAAATTGTACCCAGCCCTTCTGAAAATGCGAATGCGTCTCTGTCCCCAGCACATTTCAAACCAAACTGACGCCCATGTATTCGACTATGAGGTTCATAGTCGAATCAGACCTCTCCGAATCGAATCGTCGAATCCTCGACTATTAGAAGTCAGCCCTACTAAGTACATTAAATAATCGTCAAGTTTGGTGAACTAAACAATTTAAGTCAAGTCTACATAAGCACCAAGTTAAGTAAACTTAAATATGCACGTTTTGGGAGAACCCATTACTCAATTAAATTGAGGGAACGAGTTTACTCAAATCAATTGAGTTCAATCAACTTATTAGGGTTTTCAGTTTGCTTGGAAAAAGCTGGCCCAAACCGAGGTAGTGTTTTATTTCCTCAATTATTGAAATAATTAAATGTTTAGTAATAAACTTTTATGACAGAAATATTATCCTATTAGCCTACATGTAGCCTAAATAATTAAATTCTTTCATTATCAACACTTTACTAGCCTAATGCTATGTCTAGAATTAAGTGTGAATTGCGACTTCTCTTTGTTTTAAGTCGGTCTCAAACTCAGATAGCCTGTGAGGGGTTGGGGGTGTTTCACACACACTTTCAGTTGAAGTGTTCAATCCATTTGTTTCAACTGGTTTTGTAGAATTTTAACATGTTTGAGCAGTGTGTTTGTCAACAATCTGGCATTATCTAAACATGAACTATCGACGAAACGCGTTCTTGCCAACTAAACAAATGCAAGTCAGCAGCAGATACAGAGCGCTTGAATTTGCGATCCACCTCGTTTTATTGTACGGTGAATTCTACCAGTCATTCTGTTTCTTTGAAGCAACAAAAGCTAAATCATTTGTTACAGTTTTTTTCCGTGATTTGTATGGATGACACACAGAGACAAACAGTAGCCTATTATCAGCTGTATGATGGGTCAAGAGAGACCCGGCGCGCACAGTGCAGGGAGACTAAATTAACTAAAATAAAAGAGATCCAGCGCGAGAGAGAAGCAAAGAAAAACGCATGATCTTAATTTATGTTGCTTTGAAGTTTGAACTATTTTCGTTTTGTAGACTAGCCCACTGTTTTAATTGTTTATTTAGCTGCAATTTCTTTGGCAATACAGATTTAAAATGTCGCAAGAATAAGATTCTGTTTCTTACTTAGAAAATAAACTCTAACTCGATGCAATGTTTTAAATAAATAAACTGCCTCCGACCAGTGATGGGAATAACGGCGTTATAAATAAACGGCGTTACTAACGGCGTTATTTTTTACAGTAACGAGTAATCTAACTAATTACTGTTTCCTCCGTAATAACGCAGTTACCGTTACTGACAATAAAATGCGCCGTTACTATAATTGAGTTCACTGAAGCGGTTTTCATCCGATCGGGCTCTTTTCTCCGCCATAGGAACTGCAAACTCTTTTCTCTGGTGTGTGTGTGTGTGTTTCGAGGCGCCGGACTGGACAAAAGCGAAGCGAACGTCGTCAGCGAGCGAGAGAGACCGAGTGTGATCCGTCCGAGAGCGCGCTCGACAGTTCGCACGAGAGACCGAGTGTGTCCGTCCGAGAGCGCGCTGGACAGTTCGCGAGAGAGACCGGAGTGTGTCCATCCGAGAGCGCGCTCGACAGTTCGCAAGAGAGACCGAGTAGGCCTATGTCCGAGCATAATATAGTTTATCATCTGCAACGTTTTAATTAGTTTACATGGTTATAAAATAAAACTCCAAAATAACCTGCAGGGAACGTTCAAAGAAAACATCTTTGTTTGACCGGTTGTGAACACGTGCGGCAAACACGACTAGAATTTGGTTTAAATAACCTCTGATGATGACGTTCTCTGTAGGTTATACAAATAAACCCCCAAAATATTAGATTTTATTATTATTATTTATGTTGGTACATTGTTCAATATTATATTGAGAACACTTTTAGTTAAACTGTTTACATTTGTGAGGAAGAAAATACTTCAAGTAGGCTAGTATGTCTACCAGTTGTAAGTTTTATCATTTTAATTTGCACTACAAAGAGTGTATGTGTATGTATATTTTTTATTACTTATTTTTGGTACATTTCTTAAGAAGCATACCGGTAATTTATTTTTGGATTTGTTGGCCAGTTGTGGTCTGTGCAATATTAAAAGTTCTAAACCATCAATGTTTTATAATAATAATTTGTTCTAGTGTCCATTTCATTCATTTAACATATTTAATATTGGGGGTATCCAAGATATTTCACATATTTAAATTTTTCTTTCTTTAAGTTTTTTTTCAATAGTTACTTTGCTTGGTAATTAGTTACTTTTGTAATGATATAACTCAGTTACTAACTGAGTTACTTTTTGTGAGAAGTAACTAGTAACTATAACTAATTACTTTTTTTAAGTAACTTGACCAACACTGCCTCCGACACTTTATTTAAACCTTGAAATGTCCAGGATCTGTTTTTAAAAATTTCTTCCTTTGCTATGGCGGGTATCAATGTCAGTCATCTCAATTTCGTGAATGATTCACAAAACAATAATTTAGCAGAATAGCTTCATCATTTTCATTTTCTGACGCGATCGGCTGACAATCTTCCTTCATCAGTTTTCTCGTCTGTGCAGCGGCTCTACTGGAATGTAGCAAATTTATGTTGTAATGTGCCATTGATAATTAAACAAAACGCTTGACTTCAATAAACAGTTAGTTACCTATCTAAGCATCAAGAATGGTAAAAAAATGCAACGCTGTCAGCCAAACCTAACAGTAATATGTACTAAATCAAATTGAGTTCACTGCACTCAAATATTATTGAAACTTGAATGACTGAAACAGAACTCAAACTGAATGAGTTATAGAACATTTCTAGATCCCAGAATGATAATTGAATAATAATTGTACATTGGCCACAAAAAAACAATGGCCAGGGCTTGTATTATTTGGTAGCCTATTATTGTCTTATTTGTCACTTTCGGAACTGTCTTACTGAAATACAGTGAATTATCATTATGTAGTGTAAAACCCCGAGTTTATTTATAATGGAAAAATGAAGAAGCATAAAATAATGATGTAAATGTCGCAGCACTGCATGACATTCGGAAAATATTACTATCAGCTTAATAGGCGATCTCTCCTTGCAATGCTAGTAATTTAATGCAGTCATGATCATTGCTCACTTAAAGTGCCATTGACTTATCTGCTGGGTAAATTAATAAATATAATTTAGCTCTAAAACATCGTATGATTTATATCAGCAACATATTTATTTATATCCCCAGCTCTAAAACGGCTCAATATGAATGCTTAGGCCTATATTACTGTTTGTAAAGCTGCTATAAAACGATGTGAATTGAGCGCTATACACATTTTTTTTACTTCACTTGATATAGACCTCGTGGGCACGAATGAAGAATTCGTTCCCCATATTTAGCAGCACACGGCGGTCTGCCTTGAAGGGATTGTTATTGTTTGTTGTACAGTAACTTCATTTAACTTATTAAGTCGTATTAACTGTAACTCGTATTAAGTTAATAAAAACATTATTTAATTGATCATTACTGAAATCGCCATGCGACAACGTAGTAGCCTACGGCCAAACAGAAGATAATTATAAACTCGTACATAAAGGAATGCGCATGCTCATGCCTCAAGTGTCTACTCCAATAAGATTGCTGTATTATAAACCAATGAAATTGTTGGTAGGCGGAGCGACACGTGTCGCCCCGCCCCAAAGTGTTGCCCCGTCCCATCGTCCAGACTGCACTCTGGGGTTACTCGTTTCCTCAAATGTAATGAGTTAGCTTAACTCATTGGATTTGACTTTGTATATGATATTGCGAGCTAGCAGGAACTGCAAGTGCTCTGAGTTCATTTAAAGTTAGTCTTTTCAATTTTTTTACTCAAAATAGTGAGGTTTCAGCTATATAAAGTATTTAAATGCAGTGTAAAGTTTAATTGCGTATTAAGAAATATCATTGTTTAGTGGACTCGATTTAAATAAGTTCAGAGTACTCATAACTATTGTTTTTTATAAACTTAATTGAATTGAGGTAATAAGTTTCCTCAAATTAAATGAGTTAGCTTAACTTGTTGGGTTTTACAGTGATGAGATTCGATCTCGCATCGCTTGAAGCTCCGTGAAGCTCATGCTGTTGCGTTGACCACTGCGCTATCATCGGACTGCTGTTAACATCACGTCTTATGCTCTTGTAAAGCCTCATTGATGTAGCCTACTATTTTTCTATTGCAATGTTTCGTGTTGAAATGTTTTCATTATTTATTAAATGTATTACATTTCATTTCAGTCTTGTGATTATGAATTCGTTTAACTACATGTTTCACTTGAATTGATCTGTTACTACATTTCAATCACTCTCAATGAGCCGCGGCGCGGCAGCAGATTACGCTAGAGAATAAACTGACACTTTTCAAAGTCTGCGATTGTAGCGCCTCTTAGCGGTCAAAGGCAGCAAATACACACAAATACAATTTTACCGCCGCGGGAACGGTAACTGCTTTCTGCTTGTGTCTTGAGTTGCTGTGTGGAGTAATGAATTGTTCTGGACTGTTATCAAGTTTGAAGGACTATGTACATTGTCTAGAAGGTTTCTCCCTTCATCTGTGGACTGTGGCATAAGTATCACCACATTCATTGCAATCTGACATTTCTCATATCATGACTATTCTTTTTGTATTTATATATATTTGTCTGAGTCATTTGTACTATTGGTTTATGGTATGTTAATTTACTTTAGGTTTATTATTGTACACTTCACTATTGTTTTTTCCCCCCATAATATATCTCTGCTAAGAAAATCAGATCTTCTGTTCTATTGATTTCTTGACCTCAACCAGTTTAATGAGGCTACGTTTACACGTGGACGGCTATTTTCATAAACGGACATTTCACCCCTCTTCGTTTTCAAAAATAACCCTGTGCACACAAACCCGTGTATATGCCGTCAAGAGCATGCCAAACCTGTAAGTGGCAGTGTAACGAGAAGCTCAAGCCCATGTTAGCCAACCAGAATCCCGAAAATAATCACATACTGTGACGTTGCTGCCTAAAACTCTGTTTTTCTCCGTTTACATGCAAACGGAGTTTTCCAAAATCTCCACTCTGGCCGGAGTTTTTAGAAAGAATCGTTTTCAGAGGAGAATTCAGGGAAATGTCTCCGTTTTTCAAAATAACCATGTACGTGTAAACGGGGCCTGATTGTGATAAGTCGGTATGTAGATCCCTCCCCCAAAAAGACTTTCAGATTTATAGTAAACCTTTACTCATTGAAGTACGAGTTTGTTATAATAGTATAACACTATTTAAACAATGGCTAAGTTGCTAAACGCATCTTGTTGTCATGTAAGGACCCCGTTCATGTTGGACAGACATTTTAATTGCATTTTGTGTCTGTTAAGAGCTAATACTTAGAATGATGTGATTTGATTTTGAACATTATAATATGGGTTCAGAAGACTTACAAGTTAAATGTGTATGTGTGTTTGTGTCTTTGTAGTCCTGCCTAGTAATGGAGCCCTCTGGCAGGTTGTCCTGTGAAGAGCTTTTAGAGCTGCCATACTTCCAGGAGGATGGGGGAACGGGATGGGGCAGAGAAAATGATCGTCTCGGAAGACGCTATGAGAAAGGCATAAGACGCAGACCTCCTGGGGTAGGAATCTACAGTAAAGAAAGATAATGTTGATGGGAAGAAATTAAAAATATATTCTCAAACTCAAAAAAGTAAAAAAAAGTAATTAAAAAAATATGTTGATTCCAAATTATGAACTTGTGAAGTCTTTAGGTTTACAAGGAGAAAAATGTCCTTGCACAAACATTGGTTTAATGTCCTAAGGTTCAAAGACACTGATGATCAGGCTAGTACAGCTTGCAACTAGTTTGAGCTTAAATTTGACACATCAAATGTGCTTGAAATATGGAAACATTTATTGATGTTAAATGTCATGCACTCTATAAAAATACCTGTATAGTGTATAGTATATAGTATAGTATAAAAACATGCACTGCATATCAACTACTGTGAGCATAGTTTAGCACAAGGGAAAACAAATGCATGGCATTTTATACTTGTTCATTAACCCATTAATTGGCATTCATTCAATAGAGAGAAAAAAATCCATTAAGTGTTCATTTACATGTAACCGGGTGTAATGGAAGAAATACACACCGGAAGCAAGCTATGTGTTTTAAATTGGGGTTTTATTCTGACTGCTGTTTAAAATAAATGACAGCGGTCAATGGGAGCACAATTAGACAGATAACAGTCTAATTAAGTCAAAGGTTTGCCTTGTTTGAAAAGATTAGATTTCACAATTTAGATTTTCACAATCAGATTTCACTAATTAAACAAAAAACTAAAGTTTTGAAAACAGTTTAAAATAAATTTGAAGATGACATAATGTCACGGAAAACCTCAAGCTTAACCAGTGGATCAATGCACAAATCCACAGAATACTTAACGTTAATCCAAACTGAAATACGGCGTAATCTGCACTGCAGCAGGTCAGATTTAAATATATTTCTCCAAACCAAAAATGTGTTAGATCTAATTGAAATACAATAACAAACTGGAATACGGCAGTGGCTGAGGTACAAAAGAAATAAAAGCACATTAACAAAGCCACAACCCACGTTTCACATATTACTCGTCATGCAGTACCAGAAATATGCATTAAGCCATACAGTTATACTGTATAATCACAGAATATAGCTTAAACTCATTAACAGATTTATCAAATAAACATGGCATCAGTATTTTACCACATAAATCATGAAAAGTACATACCCAATCCTTTACCAATCACCACGAGGTTCACTCGTCACACATGTGCTCCAAATAAATCTACAAGCAATGTACACATAAAATGTTCTTTAAACTCCGCTTCACAACATATGTGCATATTAAAGATATTGGAGTAATATTTACCCAGAAAGACGATAGTTTAAACCAGTAAATCAGATCGATGCACGCACAACAACATGAAGCTCTTCTGTACTCTGAAATGGCTTCTCTGGTCGCGCGCACGCATCCAACACTAGTGAATCATATCGCGAGAAGAGAGAGATTTCTTAAAGGGGCCACGAACATTTTTAACAAAATAGAAACCATGTATCTTTATACTACTTGGCCACATACAAAAAACAAAGAAATAAGAAATTATTAATATTTTATTTAAAGGAATTTGTTTAAATTTAAGTTTAAGTTAAATTTAAATATATAATGTCTTGTTTTCAGGATCATGAAGAATTTGTTTTTATGTAATTTTCAACGCTAATTTGCATTTCCTCCCCCTAATCTTATAATGGTAATGCAAAATATCTTTCTATATAATAAAAATATTTTTTTTCTATTAAATAATTAATAAAATAATAGTTTCTGGGGCTGTTTACACCTGGCCACTTCATGCGTTTTCTCAGATCGGATAGCTATCTGATTTATCAAAACGATTCCATTTACATCTGGTCACATAGGCCTAAATGTGTTTTTGCAAAACGGATATAAATCTGATCTTCAATTCCCGCGCTATATGCAGATTTAATGGATTTAATGTCACCGAAAGCAACAGATATGAGCTGCATTTTATTGATCATCAGCTAACATTTCAAAATCAAAGACTGCAATAAGAGCGGCAGCCCTGGTAAGATAATTTAGTTTCTTTACTTTAAATGAAGATTATTATTATTGTGTGTTAAAGCGTCTGCAACTTACTTCCACTTTGATTTGCGATAGTTTGCACGTTGGCTTGCCGCTTGATGAATAGATCATCTGCGGTGATATACGTGTTGCAGCGTGCCGTCATATCTGACTATAACATACAGTCTGTAACACGCTTTCAAAATAACACGCTTTTTTAAAATAAAAAAACAAACGGTCTAATCATAGAAAAAAAACAGATAGTTTATTTGTAGTTCGATTACGGATATTTCATGTCATGTTCGAATGCATATTCGAATATCGAATAAAAAGTGACAGCCCTATTTCCGAGCGTTTTCCCTGGTTTCATGTCTCTTGGTTTTTTGGATTTCTTGCCTGTTCCGTGGATTACTCTTTTTCTTCTGACCCCTGCCTGTTTTGTTTGTTTCTTTGTTTGGACTGCCTACCTGTGCTTTGACCTCTTGCCTGTTCTTTGGATTACATGTCTGCATTGCCTCAAATATAATAAAGCTGCATTTGGATCTCACCTTCTAGTCTCGGAGCAGTTTCGTAACAGAAAACTTCGCCACACCAAGATCCAGCAGCGACGACCGACCAAAGATGAATCCAGCAGCACAGATGATGTGTCTCCATCAGGGAGAGAGGCCCATAGAGGAATACATCATGGACTTTTTGGAGCTGGCTCACTTGACCTGTATGGACGAGTTATGTTTAATTGTATTTTTCTGTGGAGGACTATCCGAGCCGTTGAGCTCCCTTATGCCACTTCATCACCCTAACTGGAATCTTCAACCTTATATTGTCCATGCTCTTTTGCTGGCCGGATCAACTCTTACTGTGGGTTTTGCAGAGGAGTCCTGCAAACTGACAGTACCTGCCGAGCCTACGCTCCACGTCACGTCTGCCGATCCAGAGACCGTTCACGTCACGTCTGCCGAGCCAGAGACCGTTCACGTCACGTCTGCCGAGCCAGAGACCGTTCACGTCACGTCTGCCGAGCGGGTGTCTCCAGACCGGATGGCCGCCGCCGAGGTGTCTGTTCCTGAGCCCGTGGTGTCTGTTCCTGAGCCCGTGGTGTCTGTTCCTGAGCCCGTGGTGTCTGTTCCTGAGCCCGTGGTGTCTGTTCCTGAGCCCGTGGTGTCTGTTCCTGAGCCCGTGGTGTCTGTTCCTGAGCCCGTGGTGTCTGTTCCTGAGCCCGTGGTGTCTGTTCCTGAGCCCGTGGTGTCTGTTCCTGAGCCCGTGGTGTCTGTTCCTGAGCCCGTGGTGTCTGTTCCTGAGCCCGTGGTGTCTGTTCCTGAGCCCGTGGTGTCTGTTCCTGAGCCCGTGGTGTCTGTTCCTGAGCCCGTGGTGTCTGTTCCTGAGCCCGTGGTGTCTGTTCCTGAGCCCGTGGTGTCTGTTCCTGAGCCCGTGGTGTCTGTTCCTGAGCCCGTGGTGTCTGTTCCTGAGCCCGTGGTGTCTGTTCTGCCCATAACCCCATAGGAAATTTTTTGGTGGGGCAGGAGGTCCCTTGATAGGACCATGGAGGCCGCGACGTCATGGTCTCCTGAATCGTCGTCTCCTCCCTGGCGGCCGGAAGGGGCGTCTCCTCCCTGGCGGCCGGAAGGGGCGTCTCCTCCCTGGCCGCCTGAAGGGTCGTCTCCTCCCTGGCCGCCTGAAGGGTCGTCTCCTCCCTGGCCGCCTGAAGGGTCGTCTCCTCCCTGGCCGCCTGAAGGGTCGTCTCCTCCCTGGCCGCCTGAAGGGTCGTCTCCTCCCTGGCCGCCTGAAGGGTCGTCTCCTCCCTGGCCGCCTGAAGGGTCGTCTCCTCCCTGGCCGCCTGAAGGGTCGTCTCCTCCCTGGCCGCCTGAAGGGTCGTCTCCTCCCTGGCCGCCTGAAGGGTCGTCTCCTCCCTGGCCGCCTGAAGGGTCGTCTCCTCCCTGGCCGCCTGAAGGGTCGTCTCCTCCCTGGCCGCCTGAAGGGTCGTCTCCTCCCTGGCCGCCTGAAGGGTCGTCTCCTCCCTGGCCGCCTGAAGGGTCGTCTCCTCCCTGGCCGCCTGAAGGGTCGTCTCCTCCCTGGCCGCCTGAAGGGTCGTCTCCTCCGCCCTGGTGAGCCTGCACAGCCTGCTCCGCCCTGGTTGCCTGCTCCGCCTCAATCTCCAGGTCCTCTTCCACTCCACGGGCCTGGCCCTCCATCCCGCCCCCGGGTCCGCCTCCGCTCCACCACCCTCCTGCACTGTTTTCTGAGGAGCGTCTGGAATCAGCTCCTTAAAGGGGGGGCTTTGTAACGGTCACCAGCTGGAGTGCCCTTGAGAACCACCAGAGGGCACTCCACATCAGACTATTATTCACTCCCTCACAAACTACGTTTCCCATAACTCACTGCCCGGACTCATCATCACTGATTGCATTCACCTGTGTCTCATTACCCAGTTAGTCTCAGCCTATTTATATCTTTTTCACTCATTCACTCACTGTGAAGTTTTGTATGTTATTACACTGCATTTCCGAGCGTTTTCCCTGGTTTCATGTCTTTTGTTTTTTTTTTGGATTTCTTGCCTGTTCCGTGGATTAGCCTACTCTTTTGCCTCTGACCCCTGCCTGTTTTGTTTGTTTCTTTGTTTGGACTGCCTACCTGTGCTTTGACCTCTTGCCTGTTCTTTGGATTACATGTCTGGATTGCCCCATATAATAAAGCTGCATTTGGATCTCACCTTCTAGTCTCGGAGCAGTTTCGTAACAAATCCACTATTTTGTGGAGAGGGGTCAAAATAATCTTAATGTGGTTCCATGAGTAAATTGGTTAATTTGTACACATTTTAAGTGGCCAAAAAACAAATGTGTGTCACTGCATACCGCTGATACAAACAACAAATAAATTTGAAACTAACCAGCAGGCTTAGGATGTACAGTTGGTACTCAACCAGAATAATACTTTTATCGCCGCTGTTCCCGCGGCGGTAAAATTGTGGGTGTGTATTTGCTGCCTTTGACCGCTAAGAGGCGCTACAATCGCAGACTTTGAAAAGTGTCAGTTTATTCTCTCTATTGCGTAATCTGCCGCTGCACCGCGGCTCATTGAGAGTGAATGAATGAACAAGGTATAAATAGACAGACTAACAGGATGAGACACAGGTGAAATGCAATCAGTGAATGAGGTACAGGTGAATGTGATCAGTGACAAGTGATGATGAATCCGGGCAGAGAATGATGGGAGATGTAGTCTGTGAGTGAATGATAATAGTCTTGATGTGGAGTGCCCTCAGGTGGCTCTCAAGGGCACTCCAGCTGGTGACCGTTACATAGCCCCCCCTTTAAGGAGCGGATTCCAGACGCTCCAAAAACTGTCCAGGAGGGAGGTGGAGCGGAGGCGGACCCGGGGGCGGGATGGAGGGCCAGGCCCGTGGAGCGGAAGAGGGCCTGGAGCAGGCTGTGCAGGCGACCAGGGCGGAGCAGGCTGTGCAGGCGACCAGGGCAGAGCCGGCTGTGCAGGCGACCAGGGCGGAGCAGGACGTGACCACGGCGGAGCAGTAGGACCTTCGGGCGGCCACGGCGGTGAAGACCCCTCGGGTGGCCACGGCGGTGAAGATCCCTCAGGCGGTCGGGGCGGAAACGACCCCTCGGGAGACCACGGAACAGGGACAGACACCGGCTCAGGAACAGGAACAGGGACAGACACCGGCTCAGGAACAGGAACAGCGACAGACACCGGCTCAGGAACAGGGACAGCGACAGACACCGGCTCAGGAACAGGAACAGCGACAGACACCGGCTCAGGAACAGGAACAGCGACAGACACCGGCTCAGGAACAGGAACAGCGACAGACACCGGCTCAGGAACAGGAACAGCGACAGACACCGGCTCAGGAACAGGAACAGCGACAGACACCGGCTCAGGAACAGGAACAGCGACAGACACCGGCTCAGGAACAGGAACAGCGACAGACACCGGCTCAGGAACAGGAACAGCGACAGACACCGGCTCAGGAACAGGAACAGCGACAGACACCGGCTCAGGAACAGGAACAGCGACAGACACCGGCTCAGGAACAGGAACAGCGACAGACACCGGCTCAGGAACAGGAACAGCGACAGACACCGGCTCAGGAACAGGAACAGCGACAGACACCGGCTCAGGAACAGGAACAGCGACAGACACCGGCTCAGGAACAGGAACAGCGACAGACACCGGCTCAGGAACAGGAACAGCGACAGACACCGGCTCAGGAACAGGAACAGCGACAGACACCGGCTCAGGAACAGGAACAGCGACAGACACCGGCTCAGGAACAGGAACAGCGACAGACACCGGCTCAGGAACAGGAACAGCGACAGACACCGGCTCAGGAACAGGAACAGCGACAGACACCGGCTCAGGAACAGGAACAGCGACAGACACCGGCTCAGGAACAGGAACAGCGACAGACACCGGCTCAGGAACAGGAACAGCGACAGACACCGGCTCAGGAACAGGAACAGCGACAGACACCGGCTCAGGAACAGGAACAGCGACAGACACCGGCTCAGGAACAGGAACAGCGACAGACACCGGCTCAGGAACAGGAACAGCGACAGACACCGGCTCAGGAACAGGAACAGCGACAGACACCGGCTCAGGAACAGGAACAGCGACAGACACCGGCTCAGGAACAGGAACAGCGACAGACACCGGCTCAGGAACAGGAACAGCGACAGACACCGGCTCAGGAACAGCGACAGACACCGGCTCAGGAACAGCGACAGACACCGGCTCAGGAACAGCGACAGACACCGGCTCAGGAACAGCGACAGACACCGGCTCAGGAACAGCGACAGACACCGGCTCAGGAACAGCGACAGACACCGGCTCAGGAACAGCGACAGACACCGGCTCAGGAACAGCGACAGACACCGGCTCAGGAACAGCGACAGACACCGGCTCAGGAACAGCGACAGACACCGGCTCAGGAACAGCGACAGACACCGGCTCAGGAACAGCGACAGACACCGGCTCAGGAACAGCGACAGACACCGGCTCAGGAACAGCGACAGACACCGGCTCAGGAACAGCGACAGACACCGGCTCAGGAACAGCGACAGACACCGGCTCAGGAACAGCGACAGACACCGGCTCAGGAACAGCGACAGACACCGGCTCAGGAACAGCGACAGACACCGGCTCAGGAACAGCGACAGACACCGGCTCAGGAACAGCGACAGACACCGGCTCAGGAACAGCGACAGACACCGGCTCAGGAACAGCGACAGACACCGGCTCAGGAACAGCGACAGACACCGGCTCAGGAACAGCGACAGACACCGGCTCAGGAACAGCGACAGACACCGGCTCAGGAACAGCGACAGACACCGGCTCAGGAACAGCGACAGACACCGGCTCAGGAACAGCGACAGACACCGGCTCAGGAACAGCGACAGACACCGGCTCAGGAACAGGCTCCGGGGATGCGGTGGCCATCTTGTCCGAAGACACAGGCGCGGAGTCGGCCATCTTGTCCGAACACACAGGCGTGGAGTCGGCCATCTTGTCCGAAGACACAGGCGTGGAGTCGGCCATCTTGTCCGAAGACACAGGCGTGGAGTCGGCCATCTTGTCCGAAGACACAGGCGTGGAGTCGGCCATCTTGTCCGAAGACACAGGCGTGGAGTCGGCCATCTTGTCCGAAGACACAGGCTCAGAAAGAGGAAGAGGAACAGATTCAGGTTCAGGCTCAAGCACAGATTCAGTCTCGGCGGGACGAGACTCTGGATCGGCTGACGTGACGTGAAGCTCAGTCTCTGGAACAGGCACAGTCTCAGGAACAGGAAACGTGGCGACGACCCTTGGGTCCGAGGGCTCAGGCAACGTGGCGGCGGCCATCTTGTCCGGAGACACTGGCTCGGTGGCGGCCCTCTGGTCCAAGGGCTCAGGCGACGTGGCGGCGGCCATTTTGTCCAAGGGCTCAGGCGACGTGGCGGCGGCCATTTTGTCCAAGGGCTCAGGCGACGTGGCGGCGGCCATTTTGTCCAGAGACAAAGGCTCGGCAGGACTGACGTGAAGCTCTGGCTCTGGCCCGGCAGGACTGACGTGAAGCTCTGGCTCTGGCTCGGCAGGACTGACGTGAAGCTCTGGCTCTGGCTCGGCAGGACTGACGTGAAGCTCTGGCTCTGGCTCGGCAGGACTGACGTGAAGCTCTGGCTCTGGCTCGGCAGGACTGACGTGAAGCTCTGGCTCTGGCTCGGCAGGACTAAACCCTAGAACAATGGCCCTCTTGGCAGCGCGTGCAGACATAAGCGGGGAATCAGCCACGCTGGAAACCGGTCCTGTACGTCCATAGACCGATCCAGTGGCTGGCTTGATGGTTGGAAAGACGAGACGATTCCCAGGCCAGGCGGGCGAGACTGGACGTGGAGCTGTGAAGACCCTGGACTGACCAGCGGTGAGGGCTCTGGGGGTACTGTGAGCTTACAGGGTGGTTCATCAGCCAAGCCCACAATAAATGCCGTACCACTCAAGGAGAGGGCCAGGTCGACATACCCTTCGAGGGTCCAGCCGGTATAGAGCTGGTAAGTCCCGCCCCCTCCGTAAAACCCCGCTGGACCTCAAAGTTGAAAAACCGTCAATGCAAGTGAATGGGAGAAAATAATTATTTTCTGGTCCCGTTCGAATTGTGCCATGAATGTGAACATATGTTGTCTGTGAATTTTTTATATAATCTTTCATGTTACAAGTTTGACAGTATATGGTATGATTCGTCGGCTAGCAGTTGTGGAAAAGACATAACGAGAAAGACTACATGTCGCCTATGTGACGTCACCGCATAAAGTTGACTTACCCGTGGTTTTCGCCAACCTCAACGATTTTGTCCTCTCCCTGAAAGAAGGCGGTGAAGTGCACCAAAGACAGCCATGTCTAGCGGGATCCGTGAGCTAGAGCCGTGAGCTAGTGGTGCTGACGTTTCAAACGCGTCGACAGCAGCGAAGAGTTGTAGTCCACAAAGTGCTCTCACACAAGTATACCCGTCTCAAACTTCTACCCGCTAAATTGTCGCATTCTTCACACGAAAGATTATATAAAAAATTCACAGACAACATATGTTCACATTCATGGCACAATTCGAACGGGACCAGAAAATAATTATTTTCTCCCATTCACTTGCATTGACGCTTTCTCAACTTTGAGGTCCAGCGGGGTTAGCGGAGGGGGCGGGACTTACCAGCTCTATAGTCCTCCGGCATAAATTGAGCAACGTCATCATCCAGCCCGCTCAAAAACAGGTCCATGAGCTGGGTGTCATCCAACGTTCCCAGATGACAGCAAGACAAAAAGTCCCTCACATACCTCTCAATAGGCTGGCCATCTTGGAACACAGAAGAAAGGAACTTCCTCAGGGCCTGGTTGCTAACAACTGCTGGATTCATTTTGGGGCGAAGTCTTCTGTCATGAACTGCTCCGAGACACGAAGGTGGAGAATCCAAACGCAGCTTTATTTAAGGGGAAATCCAAAGAACAGGCAGGGTCAAACACACACTCTAAAAACTCCTGGGTCAAAAATAACCCATAATGGGTTATTTTTGACCCAACTCCTGGGTTAAAAAAGGGACCAACTAATTTCTGGGTTATTTCAACCCAGAAAATTGGGTTATTCTTTTTGACCCAACTTCTGGGTTAAATACCTGACCCAAATTTTGGGTTAAAACAACCCAACATTGTAGTTAATATAACCCAATTTCTGGGTCAAAAGAACAACCCAAATATCTGGGTTTAAATAACCCAGAAATTAGTTGGTCCCTTTTTAACCCAGGAGTTGGGTCAAAAATAACCTAACTTGGGTTACTATGCCAGTATGCCTTATTTCAGAAAATAAAACTTTGTTTTAAATTATATTACACACTTCAAGCACTTTTACATTTTTATTGCATTAAATTAAACTATATATATATTTTAAAAAAAAACACACACACTTGGACATATTTATTTTCATATTTATTTTAGGTCAGACTGTAATAACAATATTGGAAAGAAAAAATAGAAAAATAAACAACTCAAACATTCAACAACATTCAATAACTGGATTGAATTTAAGGCTTAAAGGACAAGTTCGGTATTTTACACTTAAAGCCCTGTTTTCAGATTTTCTGTTTCTGATTATTATTATTATTATTTCCTTTATTTAGCCAGGAGATCACATTGAGATATTTCTATCTCTTCTTCCAGTGAGACCTGGTCAAGACAGCAGCACATCAAGTTTCACATATAAAATAACAGTCAGACAACACCACATTGCACAATAATCGTAAAACTAAAGTAAAAAACAAATCAATTGTAACATTTACAAGTGTCTGTTAAAACATTTTGTAAGAGACATTTAAAAGTGCTTAGGGTTGGAAGTACATCTAAGTTGAGGACATTTTGTAGTTCATTCCAAGCCCAAGGAGCATAAAATGAAAAAGCGCCTTTGCCGAATTCTGTCGATACCCTTGGGACTTTTAGTTGAATATGAGACACTGACCTAGTAGAGTAAGTGTTTTTGTAATAATTAAGAAGATTTGAAATATAAAAAGGTAATTTCCCTAACAGGGCTTTTGCGATAAATAAATACATATGTAACTTTCTCCTTTGATGTAAAGGTAACCATGATAGGGAAGCATATAGAATACAATGATGGGTCCGTGATTCTGCGCCGGTGATAAAACGTAAGGCTGCATGATACACAGAATCTATTTTTTTTAATAGCGATGTAGCTGCGTGCATATATAAAAGATCACCGTAATCGATTATTGCTAAAAAAGCACTCTATTATTTTCTTTCGGGCCTCGTAGGGGAAACAATATTTTAATCGATAAAAGAAATATAATTTTGGCCTAAGCTTCTTCAACAACTTGTTGATATGCATGTCAAACGCCAATCTTTCCTCCAACCATATGCCTAAATATTTATAGGAACTTACTCTTTCTAATGGTTGACCTTTTGAATTTGTAATTATCTCATCAGTTAATTTAGAGCGACCTCGGCCAAAAATAATATATTTTGTCTTTTTCGAATTTAAAACCAATTTTAACTTTAGCAGTGATTGTTGCAGTATATGAAAAGCATCCTGAAGTTGCTTCATTGCTTGGTTTAAGGATAATGCAGTAGAATAAATTATTGTATCATCTGCATACAGGTGTAGTTTAGCAGAGTCTATTCCATGACCTAAGTCGTTAATATAAATAGAGAATAAGAGAGGGGCTAAAATAGATCCTTGAGGAACCCCAATATTTACGTGAAGAAATGGGGAATTGTAATTTTCCACGGAAACACACTGTGTACGATCTAAAAGATAATTTTCAAACCAATTCAATGCTGCTTCACTGAGGCCTATAGACGCGAGTTTCTGTAACAATATTTTATGATCAACGGAATCGAAAGCCTTTGAGAGATCAACAAATAAAGCAGCACATGACTTTTTGCTGTCTAACGATGTTATAATATCGTTTGACACTGACATGGCTCCAGTAATGCAGCTATGTCCGGATCTAAATCCTGACTGATAATCATGAAGAATGTTATTATCAGAGAGGTATTGTTTCAATTGATCATTTATTAATGATTCGAATATCTTTGCTAAATCTGGCAATCTAGATATGGGGCGGTAATTATTTGGATCTTCAGGATCTCCGCCCTTTAATAAAGGAGTGACCATTGCAGTTTTCCACGTTTTGGGTATAATATTAGAGACAAGGCTTAAATTAAATATATTCGCTATAGGCTCTGCTACAAGATCAGCTGCCAATTTTAATAAATAGGGCTCAATTTTATCTATTCCTGCCTTTTTTTTTTATGTCTAATTTTAATAGAGCTTTATGGACCTGAGCAGTAGTAATTGGCACAAAATTAAATAATTGTGAAGAGTTAAAATGAGTAGGTCCGGCAATTTCATTACAGATAGTAGCACCCGAATTAAAGGAATCAATGAAAGAGCCCGCTGAAATAAAATAGTTGTTAAAAGTATCTGCAATTACTTCTTTGCCCTTTACCACACTCTGATTAATTTTAAGATGATCTGGGAATTTAGAAGACAAGTTCGGTACTGTAGTAGACTTTACTAATTTCCAGAACTTTGTGGGATTATTTATATTTTCGTTTATTGCAGACAAGTAATAATCGCGTTTTGCACTTTTAATTAGTTTTGTGCATTTATTTCGTAATGCTCTATACGTTATCCACTCTAAAGAATTATTTGATTTCTTAGCCTTAGCCCATGCTGCATTCCTCTGTCTTATATTAATGGAGAGAATATCATTGAACCATGGGTTATTTTTTGATTGGAGTGTGTTTGTCACAAATAGATGTAAATATTGAATTAAAATATTCCCAAGCCAGGGTAACTTCTGGTATGTGTGAAACAAAACCCAGATCGCTATTATAAAGATCACGTAGGAAAGCTTGATCGTTAAAATGCTTAAAAAATCTTTTGTAAATATAACGCGGAGAAGTTTTAGTGATTTTACAACTTCTTACACAGACAACTGCACTATGATCACTAATATCATTGCAAAAAACACCTGATGCTGAATATCTATGGGAGGCATTAGTTAAAATTAAGTCCAATAAAGTGGATCGGTCAATGTCTTTTTGATTCATCCTGGTTGTTGAGTGTATCAACTGTACTAAACCAAGAGAGTCAAAAGTCTCTTTGAAGAGATCAGAAGAGATCAGAACTGTTTCTGATGAAATAAAAGAGTTAAGATTACAAAGACGTGAAACTTACCGAGTGGTCAGGGGTGTTCACAGATATGCTCATACAAAAATCGCTGCAAAAGATGCTTTTCAACAGGTTTTATCGTAGTTAATCGTAGGATTGTTCCAGTGCACCTATGCAGCCATTGTGGAGGTGGGGGTGCTACCACAGAAACCAAAAATTCTCGGGACAGCAGCTTGTGTCCAAATTTCAATCTTAACCGTTCTATTTCATCAGAAAAGATCTGAAAACAGGGCTTTAAGTGTAAAATACCGAACTTGTCCTTTAAAGGACAATTCCGGCGAAAAATGAACCTGGGGTTAATAACACATGGTTACCGAGTCGACCGTTCTCTGGGATTTGTTTTCATGATAATCGAATGTAAAGAGTTTTATCTCTAAAAACTGATTAGCTTATAACGCTAGTATATATAAAATAAATTGTTAGTTAATACCACTAACAAGGCTCAAAATAGCCTAACACGGTAGCATAATGAGGGTCCCTACATGCAAACCGAAGCATTGAGAACTGTGTAAGTGTAAAGACAGTTTAAAAAGAAGATACTTTATAAAGACAGTACATACCAGTCGAGCCACGAACGCCGTGCTACGTGAGCTGGTCTATAGGTTAAAGTCACAGTTCAGCTGTCTTAGCACGGCGTTCATGGCTCGACTGGTCGAGTCTGTTTTCCAAGATGGCTCCTGCCTGTATACGCATAATGTACTGTCTTTATAAAGTATCTTCTTCTTAAACTGTCTGTACACTTACAAAGTTCTCAATGCTTCGGTTTGCATGTAGGGACCCTCATTATGCTACCGTGTTAGTGTTAGGCTATTTTGAGCCTTGTTAGTGGTATTAACTAACGATTTCTTTTTACTTATATTCAATATAGCGTTATAAGCTAATCAGTTTTTAGAGATAAAACTCTTTACATTCGATTATCATGAAAACAAATCCCAAAGAACGGTCGACTCGGTAACCATGTGTTAATTACCTCTAGGTTCATTTTTCGCCGTAATTCTCCTTTAAAGTCTCTGGAGAGCTTTAGGAATTTAAGCCTGGGACAAACTTTGGGGACAAGATTTTTGATAGTGTCCTCATCTAAGAGAAGAAATGCCTCCTCATCCATGTCTTCATCTGAAAGACAGAAAACAAGACAACATGAGTATTACTAATAAGTCGAGACAATTGTGAACCACTCACCAGACACTCTTTGATTATAAAGCTAAAAAATAATCACTTTTAAGGGAATGTTGTGTTTTTTAACGTGGCCCAATTACCTAGTTAACTAATGTGGTTATTTTGCAGCATTGCCCATTTAGTGTGAATGACAGTCTATACTACTGTCCATCTTTTTTTTTTCATTAAAGTGTAATGACATTAATGCAAAGGTGAATATCTGGCCTATTCTTATGCAAAACAGCTTAAAGACAAGGCACAAGTATCTTTTAACTATAAGGGTTATATAGATATGCATACTCCACTGTTGAAGAAGTTGTGACTTTCACAGAATCTTGCACCGACACATTTAAGCCCAATTAAATATTTTTTTTTAGGTGTAGAGAGATGATATAAGGGTAGTAAGAGTAAAATGCTCACCTTTAAAATTCTCTATCAGCTCAGACAGCCGCCACTCAGTTGGCACATCAGCGACAAAGCTGTCCATTTAAAATGACCTGGAGAAAACATAGCAATATAGAGGTTAGCAACAATTCGAAGACTTGACCCGCTTCTTTAACCTGTTAGGCTGCAACCCCACTTTTGAAAAATCCTCAGAAATGGCATACCCAAACTGAACTCAAGTTCATGAACCCTTTGTACTAAAAGCATAAAATATGCTTTTCTTTTGTCTGCATTATAATTACTAACGACTGGTTGTTTTAAATAACCTTCTGTGATCTGATTGGGCTTCAGATTAAAAAATTTGACTAACAATATATTATTTTTATAGTATTCTGCACGATGATAAAGTCTATATCCATTAGCATTACATTATAAATATAATCTATTATTATGAAAATACCTGGCATGGCTCGAAGAACACAGGTCAATCAAATATCATTGCAATCATGTTTATTGTCTTCACAACGTCTTTATCTGCATGTTACAGCGATCTCTGTTAGCTTTGTTTATGTCAGGGACGTCCTAGAATGTCACATGATTATGACTTCTTCGTGTGTACCATATATGGACTACATGTGCATAGCCAGGGAACTACACTGCGACCAAAATGGTCGCATATGCGACCTTTTGAAATGCCATTGCGACACTAATTTTTAATGGGTCGCAAATGTATCACTGATTATTTTTGTTCCTACCTTATGTTTTAGGCAATATGCTATGATTTACTATGAGCATTTATTAAAACAGAAATGTGTATTTTAAGAATACGTTTTATAACGTGCTCTGAGCATTCAACACAAAGTTGGCTTCAGCCCCGCGACTTTAAGTAATCGGGTTGATGTGCGCGTTTATATGTCACACGTTTCCCGCTGTTCGCGCATAACCATTCTCCTCTATTGGTTCTTTATTTGTTTTAAACAGCAGACGTAATATTAATCCGTCTCTGGTCATGATTTGGAGACATTGAGCATTGAACCGTTTTGCCGTGCTGCTTATATTTATCACGCAGTAAAAATGCCCCTCCCCGCGGCCAAAACCAGTCGTCTGTGGATGAGAATCCAAAACAATTAGTGCGACGTTGTCCTGCTTCACTTCACAGGCGCTGAGTGAAATGAGAATTTTAGAATGACGTATGGCAAGCCAAAGTGTTCACAAACGCCTGGCCAGGCGTCCGATTGCACATTGACACGTCAAAAGCGTGCGTTCGACAGCCAAACGCGCGTCAAAAGCGCGCGTTTTTGCCATAAAAGCGCGCGTTCTTGACGTGCGCTTTGTGCACACAAAAAACGCGCGTCAGAAGCGTGCGTTTTTCGCATCAAAGCGCGCGTCAGGAACGCGCGTTTGGCTGTCAAAACGCACGCTTTTGACGTGCGCTTTGGGGTCACCGAAAACGCACGCTTTTGACGCGCGTCTATCGTAACAAAAATGGGCGTTGAAAACGTGTGTTTTGACTAGGACAAAACGCACGCTTTTGACGTGTAAACAGTTAACACAAAAAGGCAGTACAAAACGTGTGTGTAGTTTCCAACCAGGCGAAAAGGACGCGTGACATACTGGCTGCTGAAGGCTTGGGTCTAACCATTTCTGTGGGCTTAGGGGGGTTTAACTACTGTTCATTTAACATGCCATAGATCAGGTTATTCAGCCGATCTATTTTGTCCTTTTTTTGTAGAACTTATAGAAATAATATATTTAAATTGCAGTTTTATCAACATTTAGATAAAAAAATAAAATAGCCTTGTTTTTCTTCGCTCATGCCTTTGTCCCTATGTGGTTTATGTCTCTTGTATTGTCATTAAACCCAAGCTAAACAGCATGACATTATCGATGGCAAATTTGACAGAGAAGAGGATTATAATTGGTGAGTTAATTTTATTCCAGTATAGTTATCATTTAGGTAAAAAAAGAAAACTGCACTTCTACAACATTTATTGATTTTTGCTCATGTTAATTTCAACGTTTACTAATGATTAAAATAAAAAGTTGTATTTGTTAACATTACTTACACCATGCGAACTATCAGGGTACTAAAAGGGTACACTTCTCAGATTATTAAATAAGTAAAACAAAGTTCTAAAAGTAAAGTTTAAAAAAGGTTATAGAAGTCTATGAAAATTGTAAAAAAATAAAAATAAAATACATATTGTTGTATTACATAATATATATATATATATATATATATATATATATATATATATATATATATATATATATTTACTGTAGGAGCCATATAACGGGAAAGTCATGTGACCAATGATAATGGGTGTGTCATTAATTAAGTGGGGTTAAAACACCTGTTGTGTGTGTGTGTTTGGATGGAAGAATGGGGGTGAGTGCTGGAGCACATATTTTGTTGACCGTGCAAACCTGAACAAAATAAAACAACATGCAAGCTTCAAAGAAAAACGCGTCACATAAGTTATTCCTCCACTCAGCTCCTTAGCGGTCT
The DNA here is from genome assembly GCF_949152265.1 of Phoxinus phoxinus. NCBI lineage: Eukaryota > Metazoa > Chordata > Actinopteri > Cypriniformes > Leuciscidae > Phoxinus > Phoxinus phoxinus. The sequence continues at coordinate 12,851,294 of NC_136879.1, forward strand.
TTGGATTGTTTTTATGTGCCGCTACAAGTTAGTCAACAAAATTGTTTGAGAACGTGAACGCATCGACTTTGGATTCAAGGAAAGGCTGTCGCGCTTTGACTGGACAGAAAGGAAGCGCAGCGCTGACTGACGGAGATTCGCCCCGCTCGATTGTTTTAATGAGAAGGATTATTGCACATTGGACTTTTAATGCAACAGGACCGACCTCTTTGGATATGTTTTCTGCTGACAATCATCGCACAATTGGACATTCAAATCAACAGGACCGACGTCTCCAGATACGTTCGCTGCCGTTGAACTGGTAGGACATTGTGTTGTTACGTCTTTGCTTGTGTTCGCGGATGATTTGAAATGGTTGGCAGTTTGTAGTTTGGTTGCGATTGATGCAGCTCTGTTTGGCGTGTTTGATGAATCGTTGTTTAGACTGCTGGGCTTTTGCGAATCTTTTGGAGTTGTGAGACATATCCGATGATATGTGTTGTTTTGGATTGTGTTGGCTTGTTTTGGGAAGCGTCTAAGTGTGACGTATTTAGACGCGCTGAGGTGCGCGTGCTTCAATCATGAGTGATATTGAAACGGGCACGGATGTCGAACCTGAACAGGACACATGTAAAAGAAAAGTTCAACTCACAGCAAAGGCTTTGGCTTATAAACTTGAGCAACTTCAGAAAGAACGAAAAAGAAATGTAAACGTGATTAAAAGTTCTATGCCAGCCATCAAAGAACTCCTGCTGAAAAATGAGAACGTTTCAGCCGTACAGTCTGAACTTGAAACTTTGGTGCAAACTTTTAAAGAGACCGTCAAGCTGCATGATTCAGTGATCCCATTATTGCCTATTGACGAGCAAATCAAACAAAACGAGTGGTTCTCAATCATTTATAAACACAGTGATGCATTTATAAAAGAGACAACACAATGGATCAATGGAATTGAGAAGTCAAGTGATGATAACCAGGATCAACAGTTGAAAACAGTTGAATGCCCTTCAAATGATTCAAAAAACCAGAATATGTCTCAAACTTCCATGCATAATAAAGATGATATAAACCCAAGCGACAGTATTTCTAATGTTGGAAGTAAAGGATCAAGTCAACGTAGTTCTTCCTCAAGACGTTCAACTACATCAACAACTTCTTCGGCCCGCATTAAGGCAGAGGCCGATATTGCATCTTTGTTGGTTCGTCAAAATTTAATGAAGGAAAAACATGCAATTGAAGAAAAGGAACAGAACTTAAGGAAACAGAAAGAGGATTTTGAGTTGCGAATGGAAATTGCTGCAACTGCGGCAAAAGTGAAAGTGCTTAAAGGTTCTAGCGTGCATCGTGTCAAAAGTGATGTGACCCATCGGTCCGATGGAATGAATTCCTACTTCGACAAAGGACAACAGGCAACACAGACACTCAACGCTGATGCAAATTCTTTTACTCCAAGAGCTGAGACTCATCAAATTGTTTCTTCTAAGGATGGTGGCAATGCAGGTGCCAAGGTGAGCAAGGGGAACATTTCTCACGCGATTTATTCCCAGAACATCTCAAAGTTAAGTAGAACAACTCCGAGCGGTTATGTGAATGCCGGTCCAGGAAATAGGCCTACTGATCAAGTTCTCCATATTATGGATAAACAAAATGAAATCACATCTTTACTGATTCAACAACAGTGTTTGTCATCTTTGCCTAAAAGGGAAATTCAAGTGTTTGATGGAAACCCTCTGCATTATCATGCCTTCATGAAATCCTTTGAAAGTGGTGTGGAGCGTAAAACTGAAAGCCCTAGCGATCGCTTATATTTTCTTGAACAGTATACCCGGGGTCATCCAAAAGAGATTATAAAGAGTTGCCAACATATGCCTGCCGACCGTGGGTATTTAAGGGCCAAAGCTTTACTACAAGAGCATTTCGGTGACCAGTATATAATTGCATCTACCTATATGGAAAAGGCTCTTTCATGGGCAAATATCAAAAGCGAAGACGTCAGAGCTTTACAGGATTATAGTCTGTTCCTAAGAAGCTGTTGTAACTCCATGGAAGATATTCAGTATTTTCATGAGTTGGATACTCCCTCCAATATGTTGACGGTAGTGAAGAAATTACCATACAAATTGAGGGAAAAATGGAGATCTGAAGTCTGTGAATTGCAGGAAGCTGTCAATCAACGGGCTACTTTCAGCGACATTGTTAACTTTGTTGAAAGACAAGTAAAAATAATGACGGATCCAGTTTTCGGAGACATACAAGATGGTCCAGCATTAACAGGAAGTACATTTTTCAACAAAGGCAAGTCTCAGTCTTCCCTTAAATTTAAAAGAAGCAGTTTTGCTACTAACGTCACAGCAATGGAAAATAAATCAGAAATTGGAACCAACAAAAGGGAAATTGTTTCGCCCAGCACCAAGAGTTGTTTGTTTTGTAGATGTGGACATGCTTTGGAAATGTGCCCTCTATTGGAAAAGAGGAGTCATGGTGAGAAGATTGCGTTCTTAAAGGAGAATGGCGTTTGTTTTGGCTGTATGTGCACAGGGCACATCAGTAGAGATTGTAGAAATCGCCTTTCATGTAAAGTGTGTAATCTTAAGCACCCAAGTATACTTCACTTCTACCCACGAGAAAATGAGACCGATTCAAACCTCATCAGGAGACAAATGGACACTGTAATGGGCAGTGCTCCGGAATCCGTTGAGTCCAGTGGATTTATTGGGGCTGGTGAATTTGACTGTAAACTTTCCATAGTTCCGGTACAAGTGAAATCTAAAAAAGGAAATAAGACTGTGGTTACTTATGCTTTTCTGGATCAAGGTAGCACTGCAGTATTTTGTACACCTGCATTGATGAACAGACTTGGTCTTTCAGGTAAAAGGACTAATATTCTCTTGCGTACTATGGGACAGGAAAAAGTCACAACTACCCATGTTGTTTCTGGATTAGAGGTGGCCGGTTTGAACAAAGATGACTTTTGGGAATTGCCTGATGCCTATACACAAAATACTATGCCTGTGCACGGTGGAAACATCCCAAGACAAAAGGATTTGCAGGGATGGCCACATCTGAAACACGTGACTCTACCTGAAATTGACTCTGAGGTTGAATTGCTTATAGGAATCAACGCCCCAAGGGTTATGGAGCCAATTCAAGTGATCCGCAGTGTCAATAATGGACCATACGCAATTAAAACCAGGTTGGGATGGACCGTAAATGGTCCACTAAGAGGAGATGGTGGTCACCAGTCTGCCTTTGGGTATCCTGACGTTACAGTCAACAGGATTTCAGTTTCAAACTTGGGAGAGCTTTGGCAACAACAATTCAAGGTTGATTTTCCTGAGTGTAACAAAAACGAACAAGCCGGGTTTTCAAGAGAAGATCACAAGTTCATTGAAATGGTAACAGACTCATTACAGCTTGTAGATGGTCATTATTCTATTGGCTTACCTTTGAGGAAGAAAAATGTTCGTATGCCAGACAACAGGACAATTGCTGAACAGCGTGCTCTGAACCTAAAGAAAAGGTTGAAAAGGGATGTTTCATTTCATTCTGAATATTCTGTTTTCATGAAAGACCTTATTTCTAAAGGTTATGCAGAAAGAGTGCCAAGTGAGGACTTAAGACGTAACGACGGGAAGGTATGGTACATACCCCATCACGGCGTCTATCACCCACGAAAAGAAAAACTGCGGGTTGTATTTGATTGTGGTGCTACATTTCGAGGGATATCTTTGAATACCCAACTGTTACAGGGTCCAGATCTCACCAGTTCATTGATCGGAGTGATATCCAGATTCAGGAAGGAAAGAGTTGTGATCACAGCAGATGTCGAAGCCATGTTTCATCAGGTGAGAGTGCCAAAAGATGATGCAGATATGCTGAGATTTCTTTGGTGGCCTGATGGTGACCTTACTCGAGATATGGTTGAGTATCGCATGGTCGTGCATCTCTTCGGAGCTACTTCATCACCCAGTTGCGCAAATTTTGCCCTTAGAAGGTGTGCTGAAGACAACAAAGACTTCAGCAAGGAGGTAATTGATGCAGTCTTGCATTGTTTTTATGTGGATGACTGTCTGTTGTCAGTAAATTCAGAGGAAGAGGCTGTTTCTCTGTATCACGACCTTGTTGCTATTTGCGCGAAAGGAGGTTTTTCACTGACAAAATGGATCAGTAACAACCGAGATGTTCTGGCAAAAATTCCAGAGGAATTCAGAGCAAAAAATTTGAAGGACTTGGATTTGGACCAAGATTTACTTCCAGTGGAAAGAGTGCTGGGAGTACAATGGTGCATACAATCTGATGCCTTCAAGTTTAAGATTGTGTTGCAGCAAAGACCTCTGACCAAAAGAGGGATCCTGGCTACCATGAGTTCTGTCTATGATCCTTTAGGAATCCTGTCTCCTGTGATTTTGTATGCAAAAAAGATCTTGCAAGACCTGTGCAGGAAGAAACTAGGCTGGGACGAAATTATTCCCGCTTCAAATGCTCAGGAGTGGATCAAGTGGTTGGACGGATTGCGTGAATTGGAAAGCTTCAAAATCGATAGATGCTTCAAACCAATGGGTTTCGGAGAGGTGAGCACAGCACAATTACACCACTTTTCCGACGCAAGTGAAGATGGTTATGGAGTAGTTTCTTATCTGGTTTCGCATAATGTTGACTCCCAAGCGCACATCGCCTTTGTAATGGGGAAAGCTAGAGTAGCTCCTTTGAAGCTAGTGTCTATCCCTCGAATGGAACTAACTGCTGCAACATTGGCAAGTCGAATGGATTCATTGTGGCGATTAGAACTGTGCATGGACCTTCAAGACTCCGTCTTCTGGACTGACAGTACTTCTGTACTTCTATATATCAAAAACGAGGTCTCTAGGTACCGAACTTTTGTTGCCAACAGAGTTTCAGAAATCCTTAAGGTGTCTCGATCATCACAATGGCGGTACGTGAACACAGCAATAAATCCAGCAGATATAGCTTCTAGAGGGTTAAAAGTGGAATCATTCCTGAAGGACAAGAATTGGGTGCTTGGACCTCAGTTTCTTCTTTTGCCTGAACAGGAGTGGCCAGTTAATCCTATTGACCTGGGGGAATGTTCACCAGATGATCCAGAGATAAAAGCAAGTGTCACAGTCAGTGCTGTACAAATAGAAGAAAATATGGACGTTACAACATACTTCATCCAGTATTTCTCCTCTTGGACCCGTTTGAAGAGGTCAGTGGCTTGGATCCTCAGGTTTAAGCAATTACTCTTCAATCTAAGTCAGGAGAGGAAATCACTGAGAATGTCATTAATTCAATCTAGCATGGATGAAAACCAACAAAAACAACATTTGGAAGAGGAAATGGAGAAAATCAAGGCACAATGTGACAGAAGTGAGATTTCTGTGGTAGAGCTAAAGAAAGCTGAATTAGGGGTAATTCGTTACTGCCAAAGAAAAAGATACTCTGATGAACTCTCAAGTTTGCAAAAGGGAGAAAATGTGAAAAAGACCAGTCACATTTATAAGCTCAATCCTATCCTTGAAGATGGTGTTTTAAGAGTCGGCGGACGTTTGAGTAGGGCAGTTATGCCTGAAGAGACAAAACATCCCGCTATACTTGCTAAGGATTTTCACATCTCAGACATCATTCTTAAACGTATACATCAAGAGGTGGGTCATGGTGGTCGAAACTATATGCTATCAAGGTTGCATCAGAGGTACTGGATACCGGGCGCCAGTATAGCTATAAGGAAGATATTGTCAAAGTGTGTGATCTGCAAGCGTTTGCAAGCAGCTCCAGGGCATCAACAGATGGCAAACCTACCCCTGAATAGAGTTTCTCCAGATAAACCTCCATTTACGTACGTCGGAGTTGACTGTTTTGGACCCTTTGAAATTAAGAGCAGGAGAAGTATTGTGAAGAGATACGGAGTTCTCTTCACATGTTTAGCCATTCGTGCTATTCATATTGAAGTGGTACAATCATTGAATACTGATTCCTTTATTAATGCACTGCGACGATTTATCGCAAGACGTGGACAAGTCTTGGAAATGCGATCTGACAATGGTACAAATTTTCATGGAGCGGAACGCGAGTTAAGGCAAGCTATCGAATGCTGGAACCAATCTCAGATCAACAACATGCTTCTGCAGAAGGGAATAAAGTGGATTTTTAATCCCCCAACTGGCTCACATCACGGAGGCATATGGGAAAGAATGATAAGGTCCGTAAGAAAAGTACTTAATGCCACCTTAAGAACACAAAACCTTGATGAAGAAGGTCTTCATACAGTTCTATGTGAAGCTGAAGCAATTATAAATGGACGTCCCATCACTAAGGAATCTGCCGACATCAATGATTTGGAAGCACTGACACCCAATCATTTGCTGCTGTTAAAGACTACCCCATCATTGCCACCAGGGATCTTTCAAAAGGAGGATGTATATGCTCGTCGTCGATGGAAACAGGTGCAATATATATCAGACCTGTTCTGGAAACGATGGACAAAGGAGTACTTGCCTCAACTGCAAGAGCGGCAAAAATGGTCAGCGCCATCTCGCAACTTCGTTCCAGGTGATATTGTGATTTTGGTTGATGACTCAGCACCACGTAATTCATGGATAACTGGAAAAGTGATTCAGACATTTCCAGATAATCAAGGCTTTGTTCGTCAAGTGAGACTTAAGACCAAGACAAACTGTTTGATTAGACCAGTGACAAAAATCTGCCTTCTGCAAGAGGCAGATATTTGACGTTTTCCTTGAAAGAGAATGACTTTTTTAACACAGGCATGAACCTATTACACGCATCACATTGACACACCACATACTTCTCACTTTACATCGATGATACATTCACTCCGTGCTGACACTGTGTTACGGACTTTACAAGGACTCAGTACTGAAGAATCGACGTATTGTAAATGTGCAAACATTTATGATTGATGTAAAAAAATGATTTTTTTTTTTGTATTTTGAGATCTTGTATTTATAAATGGCTCCTATGTGTATTTAATATAATTATCGATTTATAATAATTAGGGGCTGGTATGTAGGAGCCATATAACGGGAAAGTCATGTGACCAATGATAATGGGTGTGTCATTAATTAAGTGGGGTTAAAACACCTGTTGTGTGTGTGTGTTTGGATGGAAGAATGGGGGTGAGTGCTGGAGCACATATTTTGTTGACCGTGCAAACCTGAACAAAATAAAACAACATGCAAGCTTCAAAGAAAAACGCGTCACATAAGTTATTCCTCCACTCAGCTCCTTAGCGGTCTTTGGATTGTTTTTATGTGCCGCTACATTTACAATACATTTTCAACTCTAAAACTTCAAGAAAACCCATGCTAAATATCTGAACAAGTTCTGGGCCAGATTGTAGGCTGATGTCTCAATAAATGAGCTTTAGGGAAAAAAAATTGTGTGCAGTACCAATCTTTTCCACTAGATGTAATCCAGACTCCACCGATGACCCTTTGATTTCCATATATGTTTTTAGTGATCTGAACCTTATGTTTCCATAATATTCCAAATATTTATGAAGTAGATATCCTAATAGTTAGGGCAGTAATGTTAATATTTGCTTTCAATTAAACCTCTAAAACCCAAAATGTACGGAAAGAGTAAAAGCGCGTGTTATAGTCATGTTATAATGTAGAATGGCAAGTGTCCCACGGGTGTCGGGGAGGGGCAGTCTTAAAAATAGAGATTAAAGACATTTTTATAAATCATAAATTCAGATATTTATTCTTTGAATTGTGTGAAAAGTATTGATAATTTGTATCCACTGTAAGATTATAACATGTTATCCACTTTGTCTAATTGTTTTATTATTTTATAATTTCTGGTTTGCTGTAGAATTGATACAATACAAATGGACAATGTTGCCAGTAATCAGTGCAATTATGCTTTAGGTATAAGGCCAAATATACAAGTTGAGTTTCACAAAATCTGAAACAACAACTTCATTTTGAAGTTCTGAGTTAAGATGAACAGAAGCAAACTAATTACCCATCCTAAATTGTACACACACACACACATACATATATATATATATATTTTAGAGTTTTTCGATCTCAAATATTACACACACACACACACACACACACACACACACACACACACACACACACACACACACACACACACACACACACACACACACACACACACACACACACCAATTATAAACTGTACATAAGGGATGTTTTGTTGTTTAACACAATTTAGTTGTTTTATTTTGTGACTCATCAAACATTTTTGTCTTGTTTGCATTAGTAGGCAGAGGAACAGAAACAACCCTTCTCTGTGGAGCTCAGTCTTGCAGCATAGAAGTGAAAAACAACTGTATATAATATAGAACAAGAGCAGGAGGGCTTTGCTGTGGAACACCTAAGTAAGACCCTGTTCAGGTTAAAGAGAGAGAGAGCTGCAAAGCACACAGTTATTGCATTACCTATACATTTGTTAACATTAAAAAGTTAAATGTGAATTATTTGGGCAATCCTAGTGTAGCCTACTAAATGTCAACATACACAACATGAAAAATACTTTCTCAGAACGGTTCTGAAATTACATTATATCATTCTTGCATTACTTTTTGCAACCTTCAAGTTATTTTGATGTATATCTGGATTGTATTTCTGTATATTTGAATATTCTTACTTGATTAAATACATTTTTAGACTGAAGATAGCATCTAAAGAGGTGTAATATGACATACTGTACATTAAAAATACTGTACATACATTACCATTACAGAATTAAAATTAAATTAAATTAAAAATGGAGCACCCCAAACAAGTAATTATCAAAAGAAATGACAGCAGTAGATAAATACCAATAGATTCTTCATTTGTGATGTGGAGGCAAACTGTAACTCGGGCTTTGATTCTTTCCGTACATTTTTACATGTGTTTTAGAGATTGAATTTGAATCAAATATTAACATTACTGCCCTAACTATTTCTAAATAGGATGTCTACTTCATACATATTTGGAATAGTATGGAAATATAAGGTTCAGATCACTAAAAACCATACATGGAAGTCGTAGATCTCATCGGTGGAGTCTGGATGTCATCTAGTGGAAAATGTTGGTACTGCGCACAAACACAATCTTTCCTAAAGCTCATTTATTGAGACATCAACCTAAAATCTGGCCCAGAACTTGTCCAGATATTTAGCATGGATTTTCTTGAAGTTTTAGGGTTGAAAATGTTTTGGGACAAAGGCATGAGCATAGGGACAAACATTGGAACAAAGGCATGAGCGAAGAAAAACAAGGCTATTTTATTTTTTATCTAAATGTTGATAAAACTGCAATTTAAATATATTATTTCTATAAGTTCTACAAAAAAAGGACAAAATAGATCGGCTGAATAACCTGATCTATGGCATGTTAAATGAACAGTAGTTAAACCCCCCTAAGCCCACAGAAATGGTTAGACCCAAGCCTTCAGCAGCCAGTATGTCACGCGTCCTTTTCGCCTGGTTGGAAACTACACACACGTTTTGTACTGCCTTTTTGTGTTAACTGTTTACACGTCAAAAGCTTGCGTTTTGTCCTAGTCAAAACACACGTTTTCAACGCCCATTTTTGTTACGATAGACGCGCGTCAAAAGCGTGCGTTTTCGGTGACCCCAAAGCGCACGTCAAAAGCGTGCGTCTTGACAGCCAAACGCGCGTTCCTGACGCGCGCTTTGATGCGAAAAACGCACGCTTCTGACGCGCGTTTTTTTGTGTGCACAAAGCGCACGTCGAGAACGCGCGCTTTTATGGCAAAAACGCGCGCTTTTGACGCGCGTTTGGCTGTCGAACGCACGCTTTTGACGTGTCAATGTGCAATCGGACGCCTGGCCAGGCGTTTGTGAACACTTTGGCTTGCCATAATGACGGGACACTCATTTATATGACACTTTATTCAACAGGAAGAACAGCTCGTTCCGCGCGTCATACGTCATTGTACATGCGCGGTCCTTTCAGTTTCGGTTTTCAATCCGATCAAGTGTTGACGTGTTCTCTCGATCGCATTACAAAAGGAATAAACCACCCCTTTTAATCCGATCGAAATTGCATTCAGATCGAGCTCAATCCGATCTATTAAGGTGTTTACATGAAGATTTTTTTAGTCCGATTGAGCCGTCAATCCGATTATAAGTGTCCATGTAAATTGAAGCTGACAGTAGCACGCGAAACGTATAGACATATAAATATCCCGTGACGCAGCAGCCCTCCCTACTGCATTCCGGCGTCAAGCTAACCAAGCAAGTGAGGAATCTGAATTGATAATTAAGTTCAATGTAGCTTATAATATAGCCTTATTTGTGGCTTATATTACACTTAATTGTGAAGTAGACATGCATTTTTATTTTTTTATTTTTAATAGCCTACTGAATAGTCAATAGCTGCTGAAAATCTATTATTATATTAATTTATGGATTATATTTATTTTATTTTACAAGTTCAGGAGTCTGCCCATCTGTGGCAACCATAGCATGTTGAAATCCAAAATAAATTAATTTTGCACATTATTGTGTACTGTATTTTCTATTGCAGTAAATCTATCCCAACCAATGTTAAAGAAAACAAGGCGGCATGTGGTTTAAAAGATGGAAAGTAAAATAAAAAGCACATCTGTATGCAATACAGTTTCATTATTGTTCATTATTATCCAGAGCGGCTTACTATAAATAATTTGTGCGACCAAATCATGTTTTGCGCCAGTAACTGAAAAAGTTAGTAGGGCAAGTGCCACCAGTGGAAAAGGTTAGTGTAGTTCCCTGATAGGGCTCCCTCAGGCTGCTCTTATGGATTGAAAACACAGTACATCAGAGTATCCAGTGCTCATAATTATTACATCGACACATTTGGGTATAAATTCAATAAATATTAGCCATTACATCTATTATGCTAAAATTTAACTTCGACAAGGCAAAAACGTTTTTTAAAGTAAATGGATGCCTCCCACTCCTGTTTCTCCTTGTCACAGTTTAGCAGAAATGATATGTGGTTTCAAAATGGTCATATGGCAATACAAGTGTCTGGTTACAAAGATAAAGGGTGGGTCAATTTACCCAAAGGCTAATCTGACCCCTGCACTCTCCCCCCTACAACTAAACTAGATATGAGAAAGTTTCTCAATATAATGAGACAGTAAGTCATAATTGTGAGAAAGGTTAACAGGTTTTACTTCAGCCAGTAGAGCACTGTATAATATATATGATAAGCACGGCGCAGCTGGTAAACATAACTCAACGATTGTGTCGTCGCTCTAGCCGCGGCACAACACGTTTATATATTGTCTATGGCAGTGGTTCTCAACCGGTGGGGCGCGGACACTCTCCCGGGGGGCGCGAGTAGGCTACAGATGGGAGGGGGAAAAAAACTTAAAAAAAAATAAAAATAAAATTGCACTAAACTGCTGTCATAAAAAGTTATCGTTTTGTATATACATAACTCCCGAATAAAATGTAAAATGTGTTTGGACTGATTTAAAAAAAAAAGAAGTTTTAAACAATTTTGATTGGTTTGTCGATAGTGAGCGCAAATGCAGGTGATAAGCGGTTTTATTAAGCGAGTCACTGAGTCGTTCATTCAAACGATTCGTTCAAACGGCCGATTTATCAAGAATGAGACAGATATTTATGATTGGGTGACTTGGGTCATTACATCTTTGACTCAACCGATTCGTTCAAAACCCTGAATCATTCAAAACACGATTGAGTGATGCTGTGAGATGCGCTATGCTGTGATCTTTGTTTGGATTCATCGGATATATTTTCGCTGCTAAAATAGACCAAATGTCCAAATCAGTCATTATTTCGTCTAAAATGTAAGTGACTTAATATTATTAACTTGTTTGTTGAACGTCATATGAAATCAGTGTCACATTTTCAATCGTGAGGTGATGGTAAATTAAGTGATGGTCAATGTCAGCTTTCTTGGTCGTCAGGTCGTGTGATGTAGCCTATGTTGCTGAACTGTATTCAAATGTAATAAATATCAAAACACCACATTTTGAAATTTAACTGCAGTATGCCAATTTAGTTTATTTGTGTGTGCTGCCTGCGCTCATAGACTTTAGAAAACGGCGCTCATTTGTTTAATTTCTCCTTGAGAAGCTGTGCAAGCCTCAAAAGTATAAGATCCATGCACCCTGACTGAGTCCGAAACTGTCGTATTCGTTTCTCATATTCGTCATTTGGTGGCTCTCAATTGTCAAAAACACCCTTCAAAATATTTGCTACGGATGCGAAAAATACAGAAAATCTAACCATCCGAATTAATTTTTATGACGGACGGAAGTTTCAAAACTATATATATATACGAATAAGCTAGTCAGAATATAGGTTAGCTTTCCTTTAATTTTTGTGAAATGCTCAGACGCATGCATCCACACACACACAAACATGTTTAAATACATTTATGTTGTTAATAAATAAATAACAATAATAAATAATTTGTTGTAACAGCAATATCTCCAAGTTTTGTTTTTCACTGTAAAAATGTCATGATTTGCCAATGCAAAGAGAGTACCGCCACCTTTCCCCCCCCCCACTTGATTATAACACAAACAAATCATCCTCTTGGCGACTTTTTTTTTGTTGTTGTTGTCAAAAGCAACAAATCCAGCGACTTTTACTGGTGTTTTTGGAGACTTTTGTGGTGTTTGGAGACTCGAAAGCACGAATCACTTTGCAGTTAGGCCTACTGTGCTCAACGAGCAGCGGGTGCTGCCGTGAGCCCCTCTCCCGTCCAAAAGCACTCACAAGCGGTCCCAGCCTGCAGTCAGAGCAGGGAGGAGACACACACCCCTCCGCGTCCAGGCTGCAAATGAATCGCGCATGCGCATGGTTCCCGCCCTGGCTTACAGAGCGGGGTAAATGTAAATGTTCACTCACTCACACAAAAATAAATCACTGCATTTAAATTGACTCACGACATAGCTCTCCATTCACTCTAGTCTAGTCTCTTGCCAAGTTCGCTTGTGCCAGCTCTCGCTAGTCTGTTATCAAATCTCGATTTACGTAGGCCTTTACTACAAAACCCCAACAGTCTTTTTAAAGACTAAACCCACAAACATTTTTGTTAAAGATTAGATCAAATCTCAGCCCTAGCTAGTATTTTTTTTAACTTCTAGGCATTAGCTACACTTAGCTAAAACTACCCACGCGACTAAGACACACACACACACACACACAGATGAGGACTGCAATCGTTAAGTATTTGAATAAAATCTGAATTGTCTGCAAAATAATTATTTTGTTTGTTTAATTAAAGATCGTGCCTAAGTCCCGACTGATTATACGTCTCTCAACATAGCCACACACACAGTTACATATTGCCTAAACTTTATTGAAAACAACAAAAATGGAGAAATTTCTTGTGAGGACCAACAAGCCAACCGACGCACCACCAGCTGCAAAAAAACTTAGAAGGTACGATGAAGCATACCTGCAGTTTGGGTTTACAGTCACGGCTGATCTGAGACCGCAGTGTGTCATGTGTGCCGAGGTGCTGGCAAACGACAGTATGAAGCCCTGCAAATTAAAAAGGCACCTCGAAACAAAGCATGCTGGCATTAAAAATAAACCGGCTGAATATTTTAAAAGAAAGCTTGATGGCCTCCATCAGCAACAGGCAACCATTTCAGTGCACAGCACGGTGTCTAAACAGTGTTTGGAGGCATCGTATGTAGTGGCCAAAAGAATCGGTAAACTGGGTAAACCGCATACAATCGCAGAGACTCTCATTTTGCCGGCAGCGCAAGACATGTGCAGAATAATGATAGGCGATAGTGCAGCAGCCAAACTCGGTGCAGTACCACTGTCCAATGACACAGTCGCTAGGAGAATTGTAGACATGTCCAATGATATCAGAGAGCAACTGATAGAGTTCGTAAAAAAGAGTCCTTACTATGCGCTGCAGCTGGACGAATCCACTGATATTGCTGGGCAGGCTCAGCTCCTCACCTATGTCAGGTATCTGCGGGACAAGGCGATTGAGGAGGATGTCCTGTTTTGCCGGCCTCTTCAGTCGCACACAACAGGAGAAGCCATTTTCAATGTCCTTGATATTTTTATCCGTGAAAATGGTTTGGCTTGGGACCGATGCGTTGGCCTATGCACGGATGGTGCGCAGGCAATGACGGGGCGTGAGCGTGGCCTAGCTGCTCGCGTTCAGCAAGTAGCTCCACTTGTGAAATGGACACATTGCATTGCATTGCATGGTCTCTGCCAGGAAATGGGGTCAGGGCACGAACAGCTGCTTCTGCACACTGAAGTTCGCTGGCTCTCCAGGGGCAGGGGGCGCGTGTTACAGCGGTTGTATGAGCTGCGAGAGGAGGTGAAGTGGTTTTTGACAGAAATCAAATCAGATCTGGCGAAGCATCTGGATGACACTATGTGGCTTGCGTCTCTGTCCTATTTGGTCGATATATTTGACCGCTTGAATGGCCTCAACCTGTCTTTGCAAGGCCGCGAAACTCATATTTTGCTCCTTGCAGACAAAGTGCACGCCTTCACACAAAAACTAGACCTCTGGCATGGTCGCATCAGTCGAGGGAACTGTGACATGTTCCCCACCCTTGCGGACTTTATCACTGATGCAGGCACGTCACATGATTTCTCCTCCCTATTTCAATCAGCGTCTGAGCACCTGTCAGCAATGAGAAAACAATTTGCGACGTACTTTAAAGAGGATTATCGCTCTTTTGCGTGGGTTCGAGATCCGTTTGTGTGCACAGCAAACGAGCTATCAATTGATATGCAGGAACAGCTTATTGAGCTGAAGAGTGACAGTAGACTGAAGGAACTCTTTAGCTCCTGCCCTCTTTCGTCATTCTGGGCAGCATTGATGCAGGAATACCCTCAACTCTGTGACGTCGCCTTGAAGATTCTCCTTCCTTTCGCGTCAACATATTTGTGTGAGGCAGGATTCTCAAAAATGACTGGACTCAAAACAAAATACCGCAATCGTGCACAAATAGCCTAGTAATAATAATAGGCCTACTGATTATAATAATAATAATAATAACAACGATAGCATGTAAGCTCATATAATTATATAGCAATAGCCTAATGATGATAGGCCTACTGATTATAATAATAATAATAATAACAACGATAGCATATAAGCTCATATAATTATATAGCAATAGACTAGTAATGATGATAGGCCTACTGATTATAATAATAATAATAATAACAACGATAGCATATAAGCTCATATAATTATATAGCAATAGCCTAGTAATGATAATAGGCCTACTGATTATAATAATAATAATAACAATGATAGCATATAAGCTCATATAATTATATAGCAATAGCCTAGTAATGATGATAGGCCTACTACTACTCATAATAATAATAATAATAATGCCTGCAAGCTCACATTAGAAGTCTGGTGCTACTGCCAATTATAACAATAGCCTAGTAATGATAATAGGCCTACCTACCGCTACTGATGATAATAATAATAATAATGTGGGCCTAAAAATAATAGCCTAGGGCTATCTATCTATCTATCTATCTATCTATGCAAGGTGGGGGGATGGGGGCGGGGCACTGGGGCCCCAACTGCAATGAACCAGCTTTGGGGGGGCCCAGCTTGCAAAAGGTTGAGAACCCCTGGTCTATGGGCACGACGTCGCCACTAAGTTAGCTGGACTGTAACGTTAGCTAACGTTACTTAACGTTACCGTATTATTGCCGTTATTATAACAATGAGATAAGTACAGCACATGTTATGAAAAATAGAATTTAAAGACCGTGTAAAGTGAATTCAGTCATTTTCTTCTAAACACATTAAATAGCCTAACGTGGTCATAAATGTATTTCTCAACAATGTGTAAAAAGCATTTCAACCATTTTGTCACCTAATTTCATGAACCTATCGTTATTTTTAATCATTCAAATTGTCTGTGTGGTTTACACTTTCTGCTTTAGTCTGACAAACTCAAAACACATATTTATTTAGACTTTACACAGACTTTAAACTAGTTAAGTTAGATGTTTTCGCGATAGCGTAGCTACATGACAACCACAATAAAGTTAAGTTACCACAGCTAACACTAGTCTCAACGTAGCAAAGCCATGGTAATTTTTTCAGCAAATGGTGCTAAGCTAGCAACGGGGACATGGACACAGAAAATATTACATTATATCAACACTGAAAATACTCGCTTACCTTGAATACACAACGAAGTTGCACCGAAGAAGCACAGGCCAAAACGGATCGAGCGCGAAGTGTCGGTTATTTCAAATGTCTGCTGTGAGAAAATTCCAGAACAACTGCAGGGGGAGGGGCCGAGGGGGGACCCAGAACATGGGTTACTCTTTGAAAAATAACCCAGAAACTCAAACAACCCAGGAATTGGGTCAAAATATTAGCTCTATAACCCAGAAAATGGGTACTCTCTGAAAAAATAACCCATAATTTTAACCCAACACAAATAACCCAGAAAATGGGTTGAAGAAATAACCCAGGAGTTTTTAGAGTGCAGGAAGGCTGTCCGTACAAACAAACAAACAAAACAGACAGGGACCAGAGGCAAGAGAGTAATCCAGGGACCAGAGGCAAGAGAGTAAACCAGGGAACAGGGCAAGATATCCAAAAACCAAAAGACAAGAAAACCAGGAGAATGCTCAGAAATGCAGTGTGACACTAAAACAAGACTTCTCCGTGAGTGAATGAATGAACAAGGTATAAATAGACAGACTAACAGGATGAGACACAGGTGAAATGCAATCAGTGAATGAGGTACAGGTGAATGTGATCAGTAACAAGTGATGATGAGTCCGGGCAGAGAATGATGGGAGATGTAGTCTGTGAGTGAATGATAATAGTCTTGATGTGGAGTACCCTCAGGTGGCTCTCAAGGGCACTCCAGCTGGTGACCGTTACACCTAACAGTGATCCGACGATAGCTCTGTGGTCAACGTAACAGCATGAACTTCACGGAGCTTTAAGCGATCCGAGATCGAATCTCATTGTAGCCTACATGCATGACAGCGTTTATATTTTACCATTCTTGATGCTTAGATAGGTAACTGTTTATTAAAGTCAAGTGTTTTGTTTAATTATCAATGGCACATTACAACATAAATTAGCTGCATTCCAGTAGAGCCACTGCAGTGCACAGACAACAAAACTGATGAAAGATTATTAGTCGATCCCGTCAGAAAATTATGAAGCTAGTCTTTAATCTGCTAAATTATTGTTTTGTGAATCATTCACGAAATTGGAGATGACTGACATTGATACCCGCCATAGCAAAGGAATACATTTTTAAAAACAGATCCATGCATTGATTGAACAAATCAGACAAAGACTGATTTTGTTGACTTAGCTACACAAAATAACAGACTAACTAAATAGTAGGTTATTGCTTTCAATATAAAAAAACAGTGAAAATGTAAAAGAACACTAAAATTATTACAAAATATATTAATTATTATAAAATATATTACATTTTAAAGTTTAAATAAAGTGTTGGGCAGTTTATTTATTTAAAACAGGGTTGCATCGAGTTTGAGTTTATTTTCTAAGTAAGAAACACAGAATCTTATTCTTGCGACATTTTAAATTTGTATTGCCAAAGAAATTGAACTATTTTCGTTTTGTAGCTGCAAAGCAACATAAATTAAGATCATGCGTTTTTCTTTGCTTCTCTCTCGCGCTGGATCTCTTTTATTTTAGTTTATTTAGTCTCCCTGCACTGCACGTGCCGGGTCTCTCTCGAAATAAAAAATTTCAGAGTTAAAACACATCATACAGCTGATAATACTGTAGGCTATATGTCGCTGTGTGTCATCCATACAAATCACGAAAAAAAACTGTAACAAATAATTTAGCCTTTGTTGCTTCACAGGCACAGAATGCCTGGTTGAACGCATTTCGTCAAGTTCATGTTTAGATAATGCCAGATTGTTGACAAACACACTGCTCAAACATTTTAAAACTCTACAAAACCAGTTGAAACAAATGGATTGAACACTTCAACTGAAATTGTGTGTGAAAAACCTTTAAATACAATACATAAAAACTACAATATTTATAATTTGATAGGATAAAGGGCCTACATTTGGACACATCGAGAGATGTATCCTTAAAAGTATTTTGCCTTTGCCTGGTCATCAGGTTCACTCTGCATATGAAAGACAGAACATTTAACACCTCCTGAACCCCTAACCCCCCACAGGCTATCTGAGTTTGAGGCCGACTTAAAACAAAGAGAAGTCGCAATTCACACTTAATTCTAGACATTAGCATTAGGCTAGTAAAGTGTTGATAATGAAAGAATTTAATTATTTAGGCTACATGTAGTAGGCTAATATTTTTGTCATAAAAGTTTATACTAAACATTTCATTATTTCAATAATTAAAGAAATAAAACGCTACCTCGGTTTGGACCAGCTTTTTCCAAGCAAAACTAAATACAATCTTCAAACGCATGTTCATTTGTTGTCATGAACAAAATTTTCAACTCAATGTTAAATTCCACGGGGATCTTTGGATCCTTACAACCAGGGTGCGCGATTTGTGAATTATTATTATTTTGTTTAAATATAAATCTCGAACCACAGTGTTTTGTGGTGCTGCTGCTAAGCTAAATAACATTTATAGAATAATTATGAACTTAAATGAAACAATATCACAACATTTCGACAAATAAATTATATGAACTGTTTTTACAATTTAATTCAGGGCATTTTTGTGACATTTTGAAAAGCCATGCATGCATTAAAGGCATCTTCCAAATTAAACAATTCCCCATCGTAAGTGGGCCTACACATTGATGGCCTAAGACACGAAACGAGCGGTTTGTGTGAGAAAACTAACAGTATTTATATCGTTTTTACCTTTTGTAACACAGCCACGTCCAAGTGATCTGAGGGCGCGAGCGCATCCTGGTGTGTGACGTGTGCGCAGACTGGTGCATAGAAGTATACACTAGATGTCGCCTTGGCTACGGCAGTTCATTGGAACGAATGTCTTTAATGCGACATCTAGTGTATATATATTAGGGATGGGACGAAATATCGTTTGACAAAATATCGCGATACAAAACGTGACGAAACGCATCGAGGTCGAAAAAAATGGATCGCGAAATAAAGATAGATGGCACTGCTGCATGATTTGCGTAGTATATAAATAATTTAGTGTATTATATGTGTGTGTGTATGTATATGGGGAAGACATACAGTCTATGGTGACAGGCTGGCAGCACTATCTGCTGATCAAGCAGGGTAAAACTAAATAAAAAATATATATATCCGGGGAACGGTGCGGCTGCGGTACGTCATCACGTCAAGACAGCGCTGCAACAACAACACTGCAGTCTAGAGCGAGCT
Source organism: Phoxinus phoxinus (assembly GCF_949152265.1). Classification (NCBI taxonomy): domain Eukaryota; kingdom Metazoa; phylum Chordata; class Actinopteri; order Cypriniformes; family Leuciscidae; genus Phoxinus; species Phoxinus phoxinus. The sequence goes on from NC_136879.1 coordinate 12,870,609, forward strand.
AACAAATATTAGCATTAGCACCAACTGCCTTGCCCCCAAACAGCCGACCATGGAGTCAAATGAGATCGAAATTGAGGACGCTCCGCCTGGATACAAGTCATATATGTCTGGCAGTATTTTGGCTTTCTCATTAAAAAAGACAAAGGGCCCTATCTTGCACCCAGCGCAATTGACTTTGAACACCGACGCATGTATCATTCCTATTTTGCACCCGCGCACAGCGGACTTTTCCCTCCACAGACGCACGTCGGTAAATTAGGGAATGAACTTGCGCTCGCGGGGGCGGTTCAGCGCAAAGAGGAGGCGTGTTCCGGCGCAAAACTGCCCTGGTGCTATTTTCCAGTTTTAGAAAGCAATAGCGCCACAGACCAGGAAAAAAACAGTCTAAAGACAGTGGCGCGTTGCGCGTTAGTGATATGGTATTTTAAGGGCGCGTGCTTGGCCATAATGCAGTGTGTTAACGCGCATACACTTTGATTCTCTAATATAAACAGATGCAGCAGTTTTCATTTTTGCAAATCATACATTATTACAAGGAAAAATATTAACACACGAGGGAGGTTGTGTCCGTGAAGATGTGAAAAAGATCTATCTAGATTTAAAAAAAAAAAATCTAGATTAGGCTACACATTTACCCAAATTATACGCCTGTTTAACCGAAGCTAATTTGGGTGGGTTTCTCCCATCATCCCCAATGTCACTTCTCTGTGTTTTACGCCCTGATGAGAACGTCGGCCTCTTTGGCTGTGAACTGCTGCTGGCGTGCGCTGGCAAATCCGCCGTTATAATAGCAATCCGCCGTGGAACAAGCGTGCCTGCTCTTAAAGGGAATGTAAGAGGACGCTCTGATTGGTTTATGTCACGTTACGCCCAAACCACACCTATGAATAATGAAGCTACTTCAGACCAACCCCTTTTAGATTTGCGCTGGGCGCAAGAGTCATTTATCCGCCGGGAAAATAGCAACAGCGCCGAGATCCGCCCACAAAGTTACTTGCGCTTTGCGCTTTGACACTTGCGTTTCAGATCGTTAAAATAGGGCCCAAAGACGGCAATAGAGTAACTCACCAACTCTACCTCCGTCAAGTCCGCGTGCAAAACAGATTGTGTGAGTGAGCCCGTTTCAGTTGTGTGTGTGAGCGCGTTTCAGTTGTGTGTGTGTGAGCATTTCAGTTGTGTGTGTGAGCGTGTTTCAGTTGTGTGTGTGTGAGCATTTCAGTTGTGTGTGTGTGTGTGTGAGCGGTGAGCGCGTTTCAGTTGTGTGTGAGCGCGTTTTAGTTGTGTGTGTGTGAGCGCGTTTCAGTTGTGTGTGTTTGGCCAGTTAGGCCTTGTGTTTCCCTGTGTGCAGCTGAAACAAAAATAAATAAGTTGTTGTTATACAGTAATATTTTTTTCTTTTTTCCCCTTTTTTGATATCGTATCGTGACGTATCGTATCGTGACCCTGGCATATCGAGGTGCATCGTATCGTGAGTTTAAGTGTATCGTCCCATCCCTAATATATATCTATGCACCAGTCTGCGTACACGTCACACAGAAGGAAGCGCCCGCGCCCTCAGATCACTTGGACGTGGCTGTGTATAAGTGGTAAAAACGATATATAAATACCGTTCGTTTTATCACACAAACCGCTCGTTTCGTGTCTTAGGCCATCAATGTGTACTTACGATGGGGAATTGTTTAATTTGGACGATGGGGAATTGTTTTAATTTGGACTCTGTGCATGCTCTTTGAGACAGTGACCATAGACCTGCATGATATGACTGTCAGACAAGAACGGTTTGACCTAAAAATATAAAAATTATAAACTACTGCGGAAAAAAAGACACCTACATCTTGAATGCCCTTGAGGTAAGCTAAAACATACCAATATTTAATTTCAAAGTGAACTATCCCTTTAAGGCTACTGAACCATGAACGTAACTGAAACTGGTTCTGATTTTATTGTTTGTCGTTTAAACGTGCCTGTTGCATATCTTTATTTTATATATTTTATATGGTCTGTTGGTGAAGTAATTTATAGCATTGATTACTGTGGAGGGAGGGGGGATTAAAATAATTCAGCAGAAGCAGGATGTTTAGACCAGAAGGAAATCCCCATCCCCCCTGGCAAATCGCACCGTGCTTAAAACCATGTTTTTAACAAACTCTTTATATAGGCTATAGGGAATATATTTGCTCCACCTGGCGGTCATTTCGTGAATGACTTTGAAATACAACTAGATTATTTTTACGGTGGTAGTTTTGCCGCTGCGGTAATAGGCATTCTGGTTGACTACCTACTGTAGACTCCAACGTCGATCAGACTTTGGATTTTGGTTGAAAACGAAAGACGGGTCCAACGTTTGTTTGACGTCAAGCTCAAACAACGTCAAGTTTGAACTTGGCAGTTGGGCCAAGTTGGGCAGATTTGAGTTTTGAGTTTTCAAAACAAAAACATAAAAATAAGGTGAAATGCATGGCAGTACACTTATTACCAGCTTCACGTATTACTAACCAGATTGACTTTATTTCTATCAGACGTCTACATCTGACGAATACAGTTCTTATTGAGAATTAACAGAGGTTTAGATGTTAATGTTTGTTACTGTTTGTTATGGCAAGAACTGCAAGAGAAATTGTGTTCAGAGGATGTTGTTTACTTGATGACGATGATAAAGATATGATCATCATGTAGTGTTCGATTCACTGATCATATTCAGAGTCTATTCTTTGTTTTAAAAAATTGCCTGAGACAATTGAGTTGAAATGGAATGATCCTATAGTATTTATTTGGGGATTTCAAAAAAACTAAGTACATATTAAAGCTGCAGTCCGGCACTTTTTTGGGTTTAAAAATATCAAAAAAGACATTTTTGAAAAAAAACGTAACCAGCCAGTGTTCAAAACGATCTGCTTGCCTTACCTCGATTCAAAACGGTAAGCTTGTAATAATGATTTTAATTCCAGTGGTACTGGTGGATTTCCGCGGGAATTTCGAGCATGTCTTTGCGTCATTACGTCACTTCTGTACACATAGAGAAGGAGTCCCCGGCTAGCGTGTGTGGATGATGGAGGTGGAGGTTTAGCTTAGCACTTGGTATGGCGGATCCCGAAAGTTTAAAGCGACAATCACCAGTGACAACTGGAGATTCACCAGTTGTAAAACCCAAAGACTTAAAAAATATATATTTTTCACGTTTTGACGTGATATAAGCAATCGTTAGATTTAATCAGCATGATAGCCTACTGCAATGCTTCCCCCCACCCCCCGAATTTGGTCAGAACAAAAGTGAATGTTACTTACTTGTTCAGATGACATTTTCCGATGAAAATTCTAATGTTGACACTTTCAAAAAGTATACTCTGAGATTGCTGATGACAGTAACGTTACAATATCCACAGCGACGCGGCAGCCTCAATACATTGTGTTCATCCGCGCTGTTTCATGCCGATTTACTACCCACGCACAGTTAATAATTCCGCGAATAACTGCAGATTTCTAACAGAGATGGCGACAAAGAGGAAAAACGACGGACTGCAGCTTTAAGGTAATGAGAATAAAGCAGAGAAAATGCTTAATGGTATTGAACATGTCACAACATGGGCGTAGGTTTAGGGGGGGACGCTAGGTACTAGTCCCAATCAATATTTTTAAATGACAAAATTGTCCCCACCAATATTTGTGAGAGAATTACGAGGCGGCCGCCTCCGTCAATTTAGGTGCCGCCTTCTGCTCTCGACAAAACTCGGATAGACAGTCACATGCTCAGATACACTTTTTCCACCGTGACGGTTCTGTTCAACATTATCAAGCTGCAGACTCGGAGCCTGCTGCATCTACAGTCCCGCACCCAGAGTCCCGCATTCTCAGTCCCCTCGTTTTTCGAGACAGCGCCACCTGCTGTTCGGAAGATCGTATAACACCCTTATCCAAATGCCATTGAAAACATTGGAATGCAAGATTACGGTCTCTTTTTATTTAAAGTTATCCAAATAAATATTTGCGTTCCCTGCTTAATGCATGTACCAAAAAAAATAATAATCATTGTGTTCTCAAACTAACTAATTACCCAGTATTTATTTTTTGAGCGTGGGTGTAATTAAAAGGAAATTACTGATGTAACGGACACAAATACAGATTGAACTATCATCTGAAAAATATTATGTGATATTATATTGCTACAATGTTTTAGTTTGTTTTTGTACAATGTTTCAAATTCCATTTTTTCTTTCAGTTCAACATATAATGGTCTAATTAACATTATACCATGCTAACATTACAAAACCTGTTTTTTGATATTTTGAATGTGAAGCAAAACTCAAATAATAGACAAAACACCAATAATAAACAATCTGTACTTTATTTAAAGATCACCTTAATCACTGTCATCTTGCTGTAAACAGGACAAAGCAAAGAAAAAAGGAAGAAAGAATTGTGTTAGTGACTTTATTTTTGTCTTCAATTGCATTCAAAAAACCTCCTCATTTATAAGTCGCTTTGGATAAAAGCGTCTGCTAAATGAATAAATAAATGAATAACGTTAGCTATCAAAATATTTTCGGGGGAAAAAGGCGAAAAAACATACATTAACGGCTCAAATTTTGTTACAAACTATCATTACAAATATTAAATAGACTGTTCATATGTTGGTGTATCGATGAGCTATAAAGTAGTTGATTAAAAAAGAAATCATTGAATAAAATTGACGATACTCACGTTTCGGTTCTTCACGTGTTTATCCCATGATGACATGTCATTATATATATCAGTGGTTTATCCATGTGTTTATCCGATCCTATTTGATAGGTGGCGCTGTCTCGAAAAACGAGGGGACTGAGAATGCGGGACTCTGGGTGCGGGACTGTAGATGCAGCAGGCTCCGAGTCTGCAGCTTCATACTACTCGTTCTGTTGGGTTCCTGTGTCCATTCTGTCCTGTGTCCATCAAACATATTACATGCGCTTCATGAGGCACACGCGCGCGGTGCCGCGGTCTCTTGCTCTCTCTTCCTCTCTGCCGTGCACGCGCTATGCGGTTTGGAGCACAGTATCTGTCTCGCGGGCGCGCTCGCGATTCCGGGAGATTTTAACTAATTCGCGGGCATCAGTGAGCCGCTTTCAATATGCGGGAGACTCCCGTGATGTCTGTGTTTCTATACTGAAATAATATCGGCATTATTATTGATTTTCATTAGGCAATTTTTCAGCGCGTGGTGGGAGCGTTGGCGCTGAGCATAGCCTACATTTAATACAATTAGGGGGAAATGCCCTTTATAAAGGTAAAAAATATATATATTCTTGTTGTATTGTTTTCCAACATGACGTAATGAAACATTGACAATTTAAGTTTGAAGGGAGTAACGCCTCGGTTTAGGCTATTAAAGAAATGTAATTTTGCCAAAAGAAGAACTTTTAGGCTATTTTAAATAAATGTTATTTTTAAATCACCCTACTACAGTGTGACATTTTACCATATTATCATGCTTAACACTGATAATTTTAATAATTGTAATGTGATGATCAGATATCTAAATAGGTTTGGGCGGGTGGATTATTTATTTTTAACAGCGGATTCTGGTGACTCAAAGTGCACCCGATTAGTGAATTTATCTTTAAAATGTAAAAATATTTCTTACGGGTGGGCATGCCCCCGGACCCTTCTAGAGATACCGAGGTCCACCCACAAAAGTACTGTGGAAAACAGAGTAGGCTATATGTTGATATGAAAAATACAAGTTAAATTATCTTTTTAATAAAATACTTCATCAGAATTTTACCAACTCCGCCTAGTTTTGAGCCAGGAAAAAACCCTGTTGCATCTATTTGCATCGATTCCCATGGCCAGTACGACAATACAAGGAACACCGTCATTTGATTGGCTGAAAAAATAAGGGGGTGGTGTGGGGGTGGGATGTCCCCACCAAAGCTGAGACCAAACCTACGCCCTTGTGTCACAATGAAGATAAAATGTGCAAAATATATTTATTTTGAGAGATGAAAACTAGAGAATTGGGATTAGCATAAATTATGTTTAAAAATGACAATAGCTAGACTAATTTCTGGAGGAATCAAAGATTTTAAAACTGCAGCATTGAAATGTAAAAATTACCTGGGTTTCCAACCTTGTTATGCATGTTGCTTAATTCACATTATTTGGCTATTAATTGACAGAGAAATTTTGTTTTGCAGCCTCAATACTTTCCACAGCTGACCAACAGTAACACCTCACCAGCACCTGAACTGAAGAGTAAACACAGGCACAAACACGACCATCACCTACCCAACATCTGACCCCGGGACTGGTGCTGTGGATGTGTTTGGTAGGGAAAATGTGTTTTCAGTGTAATGACTTGATGCATTTATAGCAGAGAAGTATAGCTATTTTAACACATACTGTATTCAAACTATTAAAGTTATAGTCATGGAATCTGATATTCTACATATACAGTGGCCCTAAAAGTATTTTGAGACTCAAACCACACATAATGTATTTATTGAATTTACAAATGTATTAGTGTTAAAATTTATTTGTGCATTAGAGTATTATAAATGTGTGACCAAAAATCAGTTAGCCATGTCCGATTTCTTTGTAGTAGAATCCTTTCAATGGTTAAAGGCCATTTTACATGTCTGGCATCAGTATACTGGCCAATGCACTGATCTAAGCTTCAGCGTTACCCTGGCACCGCGTTACTTGTTGGTGGAGCCTCGTAAAAATGCACTAAATTAAAACTCGAGTTAACTAATCGACTGGCTTAAATTAACCTCTTCTCCATTTACACCACATCACTGGGACCCATCATACAGGCACATGGCTTCTCTTACCATTGCTATGCTGATGACACCCAGCTCTACCTCTCATTTCAACCAGATGATCCCACAGTAGCTGCACATATCTCAAGCTGCCTGGCGGACATCTCGGCATGGATGAAGGAACATCACCTGCAGCTCAACCTGGCAAAGACTGTAACGAGTCTACATCCCTACCAGAAGCCTGCGATCGGTCAATGAGCGACGGCTCGTGGTACCATCACAGAGCACCACAAAATCACTCTCCAGAACATTCTCATTCACGATTCCATGCTGGTGGAATGATCTCCCTACCCTCGTCCGGAATGCAGAATCCCTGACTACATTCAAAAGACAACTGAAAACTCATCTCTTCCATGAGCAATTGACATAATAATAAATAAAAATAAATACAATTTTCCTTTAATCCTCCCTTGTTTGGCTTATGCTACTCTGAGCAATGCCTGAACTTTGTATTTTGAGCACTTCTTGCATTATTTTTGCCTCTTCACGATGACTCGCTTGCTGTAGTCCTCAGTTGTAAGTCGCTTTGGATAAAGGCGTCTGCTAAATTACTAAATGTAAATGTAACCAACTGTCATTTAAATGTATTAACTAAAATTGATAATGCATTTATAATGTGAGCAAGTATTACTGTAAACTTATTTCATTTGAGACCACTAATGAACTATTGGACATAAAAAGACTTCCACTGGACCAGCAACTACACAATCATTGCCTGTTAAACAAAGCAACATGCAGCATCTCATCAGTGTTTGTAGATCTTCTCCTGCACTGAAGCACAGGCTCTACCTTCAGCACAACGGTGACCCAAAAAAAACTACATTTTACAGTAAACTACTGGCAACAGTGTTGCCAGTATATACTTGTTTTATAATTTACAGTTTATTACTGTTAAAATAAATTATGTGTGTCTTTTTATCTTACACTGTTAACTAGGGCTGAATGTTTTTTGAAAATAATCTAATTGCGACATTGTCCGCCACCACTTTTTGAAACATTGAGGCACGGATGTACCTAATACAAATAAATAAAACATCTCCAGTTAACTAGCAGAGCATTCATTTAGTTTGATATTAAATAAGAGATCTAGCGCTAAAATCTGTCGTTTTGTTTAATCAAGCTGAGCGCTCGTTGCCGCTGCTATCGGTTGCATGGATACAGTGTTCTCTTGTGGCTCGCACACAGTCTTCACTCGAACGTGGTCTTCAATCTATCGGCGTTGCGGAGACTCTCTATTCATTAAGGTGAAATCACAAAAAAAAAGCACACAAACGTGTCCCTGCTTGATATAGACTGTAACCACTGATATTCGGTTTTGATGAGAGAGAAAAAAAAAACTATACTAGTGCGGATTGAGGCTATTGTCAATGTACTCTTGTTACGCTCCCGTGCCGTGTGACATATTTAACGGCTCTGCGTGTGACGTGACCAGAGTGCAGCCTTTGTGGTTAGAAAATCTCGTTTGATCATATCGCGTGATTTACTCGCGCATGTCAAGGGCATGTCTAATCGCAGCCTTTGTGATTAGAAAATCGCGTTTTATCATATCGCGATATTATCGCAAATGAAATTAATCGTTCAGCCCTACTGTTAACCCTTTCAACCCCACAGGAAAATCCACACTACAAAGAGTAAAAAGTAACATAGGCTACGTTTACATGTGGACGGCTATTTTCATAAACGGACATTTCACCCCTCTTCGTTTTCAAAAATAACCCTGTGCACACGAACCCGTGTATATGCCGCCAAGAGCATGCCAAACCTGTAGGTGGCAGTGTAACGAGAAGCTCAAGCCCATGTTAGCCAACCAGAATCCCGAAAATAGTCACATACTGCCCCGTTTACACGTACATGGTTATTTTGAAAAACGGAGACATTTCCCTTCGGTTGTGCCCCTCGTTTACACGCAAACGGAGAATTCTCCTCTGAAAACGATTCTTTCTAAAAACTCCGGCCAGAGTGAAGATTTTGGAAAACTCCGTTTTCACGTTTGCATGTAAACTGAGAAACACAGAGTTTTAGGCAGCGACGTCACAGTATGTGACTATTTTCGGGATTCGGGATTAGAATTCGTTTTCCGGTTGAGAGTACGCTGGCGCATGTTGGCTGCCGCTTCTCTGTCCGTTTTGTTTTATTAACATTTTAATTATTTATTCTTAAATAGTATATTACACGTATTAGTTGGTGTGTGTTTTTTACACTGCTTTTAATGATACTGGAGTTCTATTGTGGAGTTTTTTCTGGTGCGCTCCTCTATTGTTTGATCGGGTTTAACACCGTGGGAACGCTGCGCGTGACTGTTATCTGTGCTGCTGTGTGACAAAAACGGACTCTGGATTCTACCTCTAGTAATTCAAATCGGATTCCTCTGTTCCTATCATGCGGATTTCCCTGCTATCTATTGTCATCATCATTCTGACCCTGTCTGGACTTCGTGGAGAGCGGGTCCTTCAACATTTGGATTTCATCATGATAAGGTACTCTTTCACTGAACTTATCCTGTTGGACCATCATTTACTTCCTGATGTCGGTGTTCAAAAGACCCTGAAATCGTTTCGACTTCTACGTCGCCCGAAATATTTGCACAGAGGATCGCGGCAGAATGTTCACATTACTGGGACTGGGAGTGGCATTAAAGTTTTATGCGCTCGGTCTATGGACTCAGAAACAAAAAAAGCATTCTTTACTCGGTGTTTGCCATGCAAACCTGCGTTATCCACAAATGACTCGTCAGAAAATGCGACTCGACACCGCGCGATTTGCACATCTAAATGTTCGTTTTTTGAACAATAAGACTGCTCTACTCTACGATACCATATTGAACAACGCACTGGACTTGTTTTGTATCTGTGAGACTTGGCACCAACCAAATGACTTCATAAACTTAAATTTGAGTACTCCACCGGGATATACATATATCCAGAGGTCACGTCTAAGTGGTAAAGGCGGCGGTCTTGCTGTCATATACAGAGACTAATTATCTGTTACGGAAATTACTGTTCCCTGCGTATCATCATTTGAGTGTGTTGCTTTTAAAATGAACGGTACTTCTCCTGTTCTTTTTGTATTCATTTATCTTTTTGTTCTTTTTGTATTCATTTATCGACAGAAACCTGGCTAAAACCAAACGATTACATTGCTTTAAATGAGTCAACCCCACAAGATTACGGTTATAAACATGAACCTCGTCTGAAACGCAAAGGAGGAGGTGTTGCTGTAATTTATAGTAATATTTTCAAAACCACTAAGAAATCTAGTTGTAAATATAATTCTTTTGAAGTGTTGGTGCTTAATGTAAAAATATCTAGTGTAAACGATAAATCACGTTTGAAAATTCTGCTGGCTACTGTATACAGGCCACCAGGGTACCATACAGACTTTATCAAAGAATTTGCTGACTTTCTATCAGAATTAGTATTGGCTGCAGATAAAGTTCTAATTGTTGGTGATTTTAATATACACATTGATAATGAAAAAGATGCATTGGGATTGGCATTTAAAGACATTATAAACTCAATTGGAGTTAGACAACACGTGTCAGGACCGACTCATTGTCGTAATCATACTCTAGATCTAATACTATCACATGGAATAGATGTTGATGCCGTTGAAATACTGCAGCAGAGCGATGACATCTCAGATCACTATCTAGTCTCGTGTAAATTACATTTAGCCAAGGCTGCAAAGCCGTCTCCGTGTTATAAATATGTTAGACCGATCACTTCTGCCACTAAAGATTGCTTTATCAATAATCTTCCTAATCAGTTTCATCATCTCAGCATCCCGGATAGCTTAGAAGAACTTGATATTGCAACAGAAACTTTTAACTCTCTCTTTTCCAGCACTTTAGACACAGTTGCTCCGCTGTGCTTAAAGAAGATTAAAGAACATAGTCCAACGCCGTGGCACAACGAACACACTCAGGCCCTTAAGAGAGCAGCCAGAAAAATGGAGCGCAACTGGAAGAAAACTAAACTAGAGGTGTTTCGGATTTCATGGAAGGAGAGCTCGATTGCTTACAGAGAGGCTTTAAAAGCTGCTAGATCTGCTTATTTTTCAACCCTATTAGAAGAAAATAAACATAATCCTAGGTATTTATTTGAAACAGTGGCTAAACTAACGAAAAAGAAAGCTTCAGGCCCAGAAGTTTCCAAGCAACACAGCAGTAATGACTTTATGAACTTCTTCACTTATAAGATCGATAATATCAGGGACAAAATTATAACTATGCAACCGTCTAATACAGTATCGCATCAGGAAGTGCATTGTAGTCTTCCTGAGGGAAAATTTGATTCATTCATTGCTATAGGAGAGGAAGAATTTTGCAAACTCGTCAAATCATCTAAATCGACAACGTGCATGTTAGACCCTATACCGACTAAGCTGCTGAAAGAGATGCTTCCAGATGTCATAGATCCTCTTCTTAATATCATTAATTCATCTTTGTCTCTAGGATACGTACCAAAAACCTTTAAGCTAGCTATGATTAAACCGCTTGTTAAAAAACAGCAACTTGATCCTACAAAACTAGTCAATTACAGGCCGATCTCTAATCTGCCATTTCTGTCAAAGATATTAGAAAAAGCAGTATCCTCACAACTGTGTTCCTTTCTTGAAAGAAATTATATCTGCGAGGATTTTCAGTCCGGATTTAGACCGTACCATAGTACCGAGACAGCTCTCGTTAGAGTCACAAATGATTTGCTCTTATCATCCGATCGTGGTTGTATCTCTCTATTAGTATTACTTGATCTTAGTGCTGCATTTGACACCATTGACCACAACATCCTTTTAAATAGGCTCGAACATTATGTTGGCATTAGTGGAATTGCACTAGCATGGTTTAAATCATACTTATCTGACCGTTATCAGTTTGTAGCAGTAAATGAATGAGATGTCTTATCAATCACATGTTCAGTATGGCGTACCACAAGGCTCAGTACTAGGACCGCTGCTGTTCACTCTGTATATGCCATTAGGAGATATCATTAGGAAACATGGAATTAGTTTTCACTGTTATGCCGACGATACTCAGCTCTATATTTCTTCAAAACCTAACGAAACCTACCAATTCACAAAATTAACGGAATGCATAGCTGATATAAAAAATTGGATGACTAGTAATTTCCTACTACTAAATTCAGAAAAAACAGAGATTCTAATTATTGGACAAAAAACTTCCACACGTAATAACCTAGAGTACTGTCTAACACTTGATGGCTGCTCTGTTAAGTCTTCGTCGTCGGTTAGGAACCTGGGTGTGCTCTTTGATACCAATCTTTCATTTGAAAGTCATGTGTCTAGTATCTGTAAAACCGCTTTCTTCCATCTTAAAAATATATCTAAATTACGTCATATGCTCTCAATTAATAATGCAGAACAATTAGTTCATGCGTTTATGACCTCAAGGCTAGATTATTGTAATGCTCTACTGGGTGGTTGCCCTGCACGCTTAATAAACAGACTACAGCTAGTTCAAAACGCAGCAGCTCGAGTTCTTACTAGAACCAGGAAGTATGACCATATTAGCCCTGTTCTGTCAACACTGCATTGGCTGCCTATTAAACATCGTATAAATTTTAAAATATTGCTGATCACTTACAAAGCACTAAATGGTTTAGCTCCGCAGTACTTGAGCGAGCTCTTAACGCATTATAGTCCTTCACGTCTACTGCGATCTCAAAATTCCGGCCTGTTAATAATACCTAGAATATCAAAATCGACTGCTGGCGGTAGATCCTTTTCCTACTTAGCACCAAAACTTTGGAACAGTCTTCCTACCATTGTCCGGGAAGCAGACACACTCTGTCAGTTCAAATCTAGACTAAAAACACATCTCTTCGGCCTAGCATACACATAACACATTATAGACTTATATAATTAGGCTGCATAGTTTAGAACAGCCGGGACCGGGAACACTTCCCGTAATCCTGATGTACTTGGTACATCATAAGAAGGATGGCGTCTACGCTAATATTAGTCTCTCTGTTTATCCCGAGGTTTACTGCTGTCCACCGGAACCAGGCCGTATCCAGATCTGATGAAGGACCAGCGCCAGGACACGACGACGACGCCGCTGACCTGAAGTGTCAACCAGTCTCTCCTCCTCTCCACTCCGACTTCAACCAACCGGAACTGGACAAATACTCTGATTCATTCTGAACTTCATTGTTCACTCATTGGCCAGAGGAGAACTGGCCCCCGACTGAGCCTGGGTTCTCCCAAGGTTTTTTTCTCCATTCTGTCACCTGATGGAGTTTTGGTTCCTTGCCGCTGTTGCCTTGCCTTCTGGCTTGCTTAGTTGGGGACATTTAACATTCAACAATATTATAGATCTGCCTTAAAGGTGGACGATGATGAAATTTTTTTTGTATTATTTTCATGTTATCACTGTGAAGCTGCTTTGATACAATTTGTATTGTAAAAAGCGCTTTATAAATAAAGATGACTTGACTTGACTTGACCTCCAAAACCTAACTCATTGTTTTTTTAATGAGCTCTCAGAGTTACTTACATCTGTTAGCTCTGTCTGTTCATCTATGATTCTCACTGGAGACATTAATATCCATGTGGATAATTTTAATAGTAATCTAACTGTGGAATTCATGGAGGTACTAGATTGTTTTAACATGACTCAGCATGTAAAATTCTCATAATAAGGGTCACACACTTGATCTGGTGTGTTCTGTAGGGGTGGACATTGACCAGCTAGACAGCAGTGATTTGTGTATCAGCGATCATAAGCTTCTCACTTTTAACTTAAATATTCCATCTTTAAGAAATGCTCAAAAGAGGGTCATTAATTTTAGAAATGTCAAGAATATACATTTTGACAGTCTTTCTTGCATGATATCAGAGGACTCAACAGTTGAAACTGTTGATCACTAACTCTATTTTGTCATCTGCTTTGGACATGGTAGCCCCTAGGAGAGAACGTGTTGTTTCATTTGTTAAATCATCTCCTTGGTATACCACTGAGCTCAGGGCTCTTAAGGTGAAAAGCAGACAGCTTGAACGCCAATATAAAAAATCAGGTTTAACTGTCCATAAGTTAATGTACGATGACTTTTTATGTCAATATGCTGAAGCACTTAAAACAGCAAGAACGGAGTACTACTCGTCTGTCATTAGGGATGGTGCTGCAAATCCAAACAAGATTTTTAAGACGATCAACAAAATTATTGCACCAATTAAGCCATCAATCTGTTCTTCTGTGCAGGAGTGTAACAAATTTCTCATGTTTTTTATGGAAAAAAATTTAAGCATCTACAAGTCTATCAGTCTGCTACCTTGCTCTGCAATTCCTGAGACCTATCCAGTTAATTTTCTTAAATCTGCATTCTCCAATTTTGACATAGTCACTAATGATTGTATTTCAAAATTGGTGATGGCAATGAATACTACTACAAGTACCCTTGACCCTATCCCAACATCTGTTCTTAAGGGGTGTCTCTCTTCAATTAGTCCCCTCATCTGTAGCATTGTGAACACCTCTCTAACAACTGGTACTGTTCCAAAAGCCCTAAAGGTTGCAGCTATTACACCAGTCCTTAAAAAGCCTGGTTGTGATAAGTCAGACCTACCATCTTGGTCTTGTTAGATCTGAGTGCAGCTTTTGACACAGTGTGCCATTCTATCCTGCTAAATAGGCTGGAGAGCTGGCTTGGTATTACTGGTACTGTACTAAACTGGTTCAAATCTTACTTCACTGATCGTTCCCAGTTTGTTGTCTTGGGAAACAACAAATCCGATACTGGACTAGTCTGTTCTGGCGTTCCTCAGGGATCAGTCTTGGGGCCCATTTTGTTTAGTGTCTATATGCTTCCTTTGGGGCAAATAATTAGGAAATATGGTCTGGGGTATCATTTTTATGCTGACGATACTCAAATTTACATCAGCTCTAAATCTGATCCTACTGTCACCTCCAAAATTCTCTCGGATTGTGTGCAGGAAATAAAAACGTGGATGCATCATAATTTTTTTAAATTGAACTCCTCTAAGACAGAGATTCTACTCATTGGCACACCTGCGGATACTCACAAAGGGAGACATTTTAATTTGATCATGGATGATAGTGTTTTATCTCCATCTTCTTGTGCTCGTAACCTTGGTGTGATTTTTGACGCCCACCTAACACTAGACTCTCATATTAAGAGTATTACAAAATCTGCATTCCATCATCTAAGAAACATTGCAAGAATTAGGCCCTATTTGGCTCTACCTGATGCTGAAAGGCTTATTCATGCATTTGTTACTTCCAGGATTGATTACTGTAATGCACTTTTTTTTGGTTTACCTGCTAAATCTACAAAACGCCTGCAGTACATTCAGAATTCAGCAGCACGTGTGCTCACATACACTTCACCCCGTCAGCACATTACAGGTGTGCTTTATAGTTTGCATTGGCTACCTGTCCAGTCACGCATCGCTTTTAAAACTCTCACACTAACATACAAAGCTACGCATGAAATAGCTCCTTCTTTAGTCAGCCTGTATGCGCCTTCTCGTTCCCTTCGGTCTTCGGATTCTCTTACTCTTCAGCAGCCTCCCTGTAGATTAAAATCTATGGGGGAGAGAGCTTTCTCCGTTGCGGCACCCAGCTTATGGAATGCACTTCCTCTTACAGTTAGAGACGCTCATTAGCCAGTTTCAAGAAGTTGTTAAAAACACATCTTTTTAAAATTGCTTACATAGACTGTCATGATTCGTATTTTTACTGGGTTGCACTGTAATGATTATTCTGTATTACTCTTTTACTTCTGTATTTTACTTGTTTTACTGTCTGTAGCGCTTTGGGTTCTAGAAAAGCGCATTATAAATAAAATGTATTATTATTATTATTATTCTGGTTGGCTAACATGGGCTTGAGCTTCTCGTTACACTGCCACCTACAGGTTTGGCATGCTCTTGGCGGCATATACACGGGTTCGTGTTCACAGGGTTATTTTTGAAAACGAAGAGGGGTGAAATGTCCGTTTATGAAAATAGCCGTCCACGTGTAAACGTAGCCTATGTTACTTTTTACTCTTTGTAGTGTGGATTTTCCTGTGGGGTTGAAAGGGTTAACAGTAGGGCTGAACGATTAATTGCATTCGCGATAATATCGCGTTATGATAAAACGCGATTTTCTAATCACAAAGGCTGTGATTAGACATGCGCGAGTAAATCACGCGATATGATCAAACGAGATTTTCTAACCACAAAGGCTGCACTCTGGTCACGTCACACACAGAGCCGTTAAATATGTCACACGGCACGGGAGCGTAACAAGAGTTAACTTGGCAACTGTACATTGACAATAGCCTCCATACAATCCGCACTAGTATAGTGTACGGCATATACACAGGTTCGTGTGCACGGGGTTATTTTTGAAAACGAAGAGGGGTGAAATGTCCGTTTATGAAAATAGCCGTCCACTTGTAAACGTAGCCTAAAGCAGTGTTGAAGTTAATTATATAATTCAGTGATTAATTAACTGATGATTGAGCATTAGTGATGAACACCTGATGTTAACAAGCAGAATCACTGAAGGACAGAGGAACAACAAGAAGATAAAAAAGCGAAACACAAGAACTACAACTGACTTCAGCCACAGAAGATATTAAATCTCTCAAGATCTCAGCAGAGAATGATTAAACAACTCTAAAAAATAGCATTACCAGCTTCACTTATTATTAACCAGATTGACTTAATTCAATTTTTCATACGTCTACTGAAATTCCTATTGAGAATTAACAGAGGTTTAGATGTTGTTTTGTTTCATTTGAAATTACCATTATGGAGATCAGTGTTTGCTTTTGTTGGTCTCCTGACCCTTGACTTTAACATTAGTTTTATTTTGGCTGCTTAATTGTGTATTTATAAGACACGTTTGTAGTGGCAGAAGCAATGCCAACAAAAATGAGATCAGGTGTTGCTGGTAAATGTTTTAAATTTTATGTCATCACATAATGTGTGTCTCACTGATCTCTATCAGTTTCTAATCACTTATCAAAAATGTGTTTTTTTAATACAGCTTATTTTAATATTACTACACTGTGAAACTACTGCAGAAGACCAAGCAGTGCTACGCAATCGGTTGTGAAGGATTTTTAAACTCATCATTCATTAAAAAATGTTGAACTATGGTTTTCTTTCAGACACACACAGACATCAAGAATCAGCCAATGAATCTCAACAATGGTGACAATCAACAAAAAATATAACATGAAATCTGAACATCACAGAATACGCTACTAAAAGTCAACACAAAACCAACACCAAAAATAAAAGCAAAAAGTTCAAATTAACCCTCTGGGGTCCAAGGTGTTTTTGGGGTCCTTGAGATGTTTTGACATGCCCTGATATTTGTATTTTTTTCAGTTGCTTATAAACGTATTAATGGCAAAGGTGTAATTACACTCTATTTAGCACATGGCTATCATAATATGTGAGCAACATGTATGTACATGTTTGCATTTTTGAGAGAATATTATTTATGCGTGGTTATTCAAAAAACTCAAACTTAAATTTTCTGATTTAAGACCACAAACGACCAACTTCACATATTCCCACAATACTTTTGACTAATGGATGTTGTCGGCTAGAGTATTTACTTCAAAATGATCTGAAAATCATCCGGGCTAATCGTTCACATTAAACAATAGATTGATTTAAATTTTGTAAGACACTTTTTATTTGGAAATGCAATATGCAGATGGTCATGAATGATCCAACAAGGTCATGAATAATGTCCTCATTCACAACTGAGAGAAGACAAAGACCTGCTAATGCTGCATACTAATGAGCATTTCATAGGTGTCACTGAGCCACAAGAAAGAATGCAAAGACAACACACACACATATACACACACACACACACACATATATATACATACACACATATATATACATACACATGTCAACGCCAAACATGCGTTTGCTGGGCCGTCAGGTTCAGCGAGTGGTTTGCGCCAGACCGCGCTGAATTTTCGCAGGCCATTAACAAAATCAACCTCAGATAATTTGACCAACACAATAGCAAAATGGATTGCAAAGGATTGTAGACCCATTAGCATTGTAGAAGACTCAGGTTTCCTTGATGTTTTGCAAGTGGCGTCTCAAGACTCATCCTATAAGCCACCGTCAAGAGCCACAGTTATGACGAAAATCCACGAGCTCTATGAAAACGAAAAAGAAAAAAGGAAAGAGGTCTTGGCTCAAGTAAATCATATCGCCCTGACAGGAGACCATTGGACATCAGTGAGTAACAATAATTACCTCGGAGTAACTGCACATTTCATCAGTGACATGTGGGAACTGAAGTCTTTTGCGCTGACTATATTAAAAACTGAGGAGCGTCATTTTGCGGAGGCTTGTAAAGAACAGTTCCTGTCTGTTGCACGTAAGTGGGACATCGAGGGCAAGACGACAACCATTGGGACTGACAGTGCACGCAACATGGTTGCCGCAATACGCGCTATGAACACATGAACTGTGTCGCTCACATGGTGCAGAGAAGCGTCACAGTGAGTCTTGCTGACAGCGGCTTTGTAAATGCTTTGGCCAAGGCTCGCAAAGTTGTCGGTCATTTTAAGCACAGCCCAGCAAACGCTGCGGAGCTTCAAGCACAACAAGTCAGCCTGGGAAAGAAGCAAGAGCCATTGATCCAGGATGTTCCAACACGTTGGAATTCGACGCTGGAAATGGTCAAGCGCGTGAGCAGAAATAAAGAGGCTGTCATCGCAACCCTGGACAATCAGGTGCACAAACTCGTTTTGCCGACCGCAGCAGAGTGGGATAAACTGCAGAGGCTGGAGACACTTCTAGAGCCATGCAGGTAAATCAGTCTGTAACTTATCAAATAACATTGCTTTGATTAATTTCTGGAATGAATTTAACCAAGTTAAATATCAATAACAATTATCTATGCAGGGTGCGATTTGTGAAAAAAAAAAAAACAGGGGGATGTTTTGAAACATTTTTATTCATAAAAATAAATCATGCAACATGAACTTTATCACTGCATTTGCAGGAATTGTAAAATCTTTTTTCTTATTAACTCATGAAGTAGCCTAACGCAATATTTTTACTCTAATAGCTTATCTTTCCCCACAATCTTTCCACAGAACTGTGATCATGCAATAACGTTAACTTTACATCGTGATGCTGAGCTGTGAAATGATAAAAAAGACACATGCATTATCTGTGTTAGCAATTCGCATCATTCGCGTGAACTGGACGCGCGAATGAGGCTATAAGCCCCGCGCCGCGCTAAACGCCTCATTCGCGCCGCAGGACCTCTAGACGTGCGTAAACGCGTCTTTACATTGACTTAACATTGAAATCACTCGCGCCAGACGCTCAAGATTGAGTGAGTAATAATTTTTAAATAAAATTGACTTTAATCAAACCACGGATCCGTGATAAGTTTTGTGATCCGTCTTGCCGTTAGTGTAGTAGCACTGATCACTTTAGTTTGAGGGGGGGATACAAATAATTAAGCAGAGGCAGGTATACATTGACCAGAAAGGGGGAAATCCCACAACCCCCAAAGGCACCCCCCCGGCAAATCGCACCCTGCATGTATGTAAAAAATAATAATGATTATAATAATAATTAAAGCTGCAAGCAGCATTTGTCGGTGTTCAAGCTTTTAAGGCCTTTAAGACCACTGACATAATAGATAGAAAAGTCCATTTACCATGATTTACAATTTACCATACATTTAGCATGATTTACCATTGTTTACCATGATTTATCTTTGTTTACCTTGATTTACCATGTTACAGGATGATTTACCATGTTACACCACATTCTAGCATGATTTACCCTATTTACTGTGATTTACCATGTTTCTAGCGTTATTTACCATGATTTACCATGTTGCTAGCAATAATGTGAAGCATCAGAACAAATGAAGTGATAAACTCTGACAAAATATGATTGTGTTATAATAGTAATCGTTATGTAAGGGATTTTTTAGTGTCTAAATATATACATGTAAAATGAAAGTGAGCCAATAAGTGGTCTTCTACTGCCCTCTGCTGGACATTCTACTTATTAATAGTCTTTTAACATGTACTTTTACAAGTCTTGATTTTTACCAGTGTTTAGCACTAAACCAAACCAGTTTTTCCATGTTAACTCCATTATGCATGCTTACACATATTACATGTCCATCAAAATAACAATAGCTTTAAGCATTTGTTTGTTAGTCAATGCTGAAAGCTGATAAAAAGATTACAAATATAATCCTGCTGCTCTCTAGTGGACAACAGTGTTGTTGCAGCCTCCATCTTACAGTTGAAGGGAATGAATGAATGGAAATTTGGTTTTTCACTTATATTTCGGGAACGAGAAGGCGAAAAAATCTGAAAATCGGAGCTTAGATAGTGCTCGAGGGGCCCTGTGTAATGAGACCATCCTGGTGTTGGTGGGTGATTGGGGCCGGGAGTTATTCCCGTTCAAATGCAATCCTTTTTTGGCTTATATCTCGGGAATGCCCGGGCCAAATCGCACCAAAATCGAATCGAAGCTAGGCGGGGACGGGCCCTTTCCAACAAGCTATTCCACGACGATCGGGGTGGTCTGGTTCGGGAGTTACAGCCGTTCAAATTCGGAGGTCTCGCGAATTCGACATTCGCGGGGGGGGCGTTCCTGAGCTCCGCGACAATAGATTTCGATTAAGAGCCTGGAGAGGACCTTACCATCAAAATTTGAGCGCGCAACGACTTTCCGTTTTCGAGTTATGAGTGAATTTGTACTGCGAGGGGCGTGGCCTAAATGGCGGCCTCCGTTTCACTTTCACAATTCCCATTTCTCAGTGTGATACAATTGTCAATAGTAATACTCCAATAGATGAATTTTGTCAAAATGTGATTGTAAATGTTAAAATAGTGATTTTATAAAGTCTAAATATGAATTATAGAACAATATTAGTGAGTAGTATGACCAAGTGACCAGAAGGGGGCAGTATTAAACCACTTATGTCAATATGACTAGTTTGCAAAAGTAGGTTTTTAACATAATAGCAAATATTTAATGAACAATTTTATTGACAGTAGTGGTTCTTGAGGCAAAGTTGTTCAGTATGAGGAGATCTATGAAAATATATGCATATTATGTGGATGTTTTTAACACCACGTGATTACAGAGATGGAAAATACCATTTACAGCCAATACAGGCAAGTCACCATAGGGAATACATTGTTTTTTCAAAGCTTTTTAACAGTTATAGCGCCACATATGGTCCGATCTCCATGAAACTTGGCGTGCTTCTTCAGCATGTTATGACACATATGCCTACCAATTTCTGTGAAGTTTTGAGTTTTTGTTTAGGATTTATAGGCTTTTGAGTGTATTTTGCCACGCCCATTTTCTAAATGACTCGTTATACTCATATGAAAATTGCAAAAGTTTAACTTTTTTCGATAATTATTGATCTAGAGAGTCCAGAGAATTGTCCTAGACTGGTTTGGTTCTAATTGGGCGAAAAACCAGGGACTAGTTCGCAAAAGTAGGTTTTTAACATATTCGTGAATATTTAATAAACGGTTTGATTGACAGCAGTGGTTCTTGAGGCAAATATGTTCAACATGAGGAGACCTATCAAATGATATGCATATTGTGACGATATTTGTAACACCACGTGATTACAGAGCCTTAAAACTCGTTAGCGCCAACTAGTGGCCGATTTCTTTCAAAACTCTTACAGACCTTTGGGGCCATGAGTCAAACACGCCCACCGAGTTTCGTTACGATCGGCCTCCGTTAACCTTGTCTAATAGGTGCTCAAATTCATTGGCCGATGGCGGCCATGTTTTTCGAGATACGCCAATGACCTCATATACATACATGGGGCCTTGGACCAAGACACTGCGTACCAATTTTCAAGTCAATTGGACTAACGGTCAGGTGGTCACAGGCCTTTTTATGCTTTTTTCATGTTACAGCGCCACCTAGTGTTCAATCGTCGCGATTTTTTTTACTGTGACCTTAGATTGCCCTCCTACACATGTGTACCAAAATTGGTGAGGCTATCTCATTTACTTCTCGAGTTATAGGCATTTTAGTAAAATAGGCTCCTCCCACAACGTTCATTTCGCGCCCCCTAGCGACCGCGATTTGAAAATTCAACTTTTTTTCGATCATTATTGATCTTCAGACTCCAGAGAACATTTCTGCACTGGTTTGGTTCCGATCGGGCAAAAATCCAGGGACTAGTTTGCAAAAGTATATTTTTGACAAAATTCAAAATGGCGGAAAAATTTGCATACCGGAAATGAAATCGGAGATATACATTTTTTAAGTCAGGTGGTCAGCTTTCCAATGATATAAGACACTTGAGTCTATGATATGCGGTCTAGGAGTTATGACCAGTTTCGCGCAATTGATTGCTATAGCGCCACCTATAATATAGAATAATATAGAATTCATAGACAATTGGAAAAGTTTTTGGGGCAAACCTGACCTGTTGAAAAGAGATGGTATTCATCCCTCCTGGGATGGTGCTGCTCTTCTCTCTAGTAATTTGGCTCATAGTCTTAGAGATAAAACATGACAATCTGGGCCTCAGGTCAGGAAGCAGACAGACTGGCTTAACCGACCGTCTGCTAGCGGCCTCACGTCACCAAGGTCAGATAAATCCCATCACATAGAGCCTCTTTCACCTAGATATCATCATATAGAGACTGTGTCTGTTCCCCGAACTTGGAAATCCAAAATACGTTCAAACCCATCTAAGGTTAAAAATTTAATTGATCTTCAACAAATAAAAAACAGATATAATACAAATGAGCAAATGATAAAGCTTGGGTTGCTGAATATTCGATCTCTTACTTCAAAAGCGCTAATAGTTAATGATATGATTACAGATTATAACCTAGATGTGCTGTGTTTAACAGAAACCTGGCTAAAACCAAACGATTACATTGCTTTAAATGAGTCAACCCCACAAGATTACGGTTATAAACATGAACCTCGTCTGAAACGCAAAGGAGGAGGTGTTGCTGTAATTTATAGTAATATTTTCAAAACCACTAAGAAATCTAGTTGTAATTATAATTCTTTTGAAGTGTTGGTGCTTAATGTAAAAATATATAGTGTAAACGATAAATCACGTTTGAAAATTCTGCTGGCTACTGTATACAGGCCACCGGGGTACCATACAGACTTTATCAAAGAATTTGCGGACTTTCTATCAGAATTAGTATTGGCTGCAGATAAAGTACTAATTGTTGGTGACTTTAATATACACATAGATAATGAAAAAGATGCATTGGGATTGGCATTTAAAGACATTATAAACTCAATTGGAGTTAGACAACACGTGTCAGGACCGACTCATTGTCGTAATCATACTCTAGATCTAATACTATCACATGGAATAGATGTTGATGCCGTTGAAATACTGCAACAGAGCGATGACATCTCAGATCACTATCTAGTCTCGTGTAAATTACATTTAGCCAAGGCTGCAAAGCCGACTCCGTGTTATAAATATGTTAGACCGATCACTTCTGCTACTAAAGATTGCTTTATCAATAATCTTCCTAATCAGTTTCATCATCTCAGCATCCCGGATAGCTTAGAAGAACTTGATATTGCAACAGAAACTTTTAACTCTCTCTTTTCCAGCACTTTAGACACAGTTGCTCCGCTGCGCTTAAAGAAGATTAAAGAACATAGTCCAACGCCGTGGCACAACGAGCACACTCAGGCCCTTAAGAGAGCAGCCAGAAAAATGGAGCGCAACTGGAAGAAAACAAAACTAGAGGTGTTTCGGATTTCATGGAAGGAGAGCTCGATTGCTTACAGAGAGGCTTTAAAAGCTGCTAGATCTGCTTATTTTTCAACCCTATTAGAAGAAAATAAACATAATCCTAGGTATTTATTTGAAACAGTGGCTAAACTAACGAAAAAGAAAGCTTCAAGCCCAGAAGTTTCCAAGCAACACAGCAGTAATGACTTTATGAACTTCTTCACTTATAAGATCGATAATATCAGGGACAAAATTATAACTATGCAGCCGTCTAATACAGTATCGCATCAGGAAGTGCATTGTAGTCTCCCTGAGGGAAAATTTGATTCATTCATTGCTATAGGAGAGGAAGAATTTTGCAAACTCGTCAAATCATCTAAATCGACAACGTGCATGTTAGACCCTATACCGACTAAGCTGCTGAAAGAGATGCTTCCAGATGTCATAGATCCTCTTCTTAATATCATTAATTCATCTTTGTCTCTAGGATACGTACCAAAAACCTTTAAGCTAGCTATGATTAAACCGCTTGTTAAAAAACAGCAACTTGATCCTACAAAACTAGTCAATTACAGGCCGATCTCTAATCTGCCATTTCTGTCAAAGATATTAGAAAAAGCAGTATCCTCACAACTGTGTTCCTTTCTTGAAAGAAATGATATCTGCGAGGATTTTCAGTCCGGATTTAGACCGTACCATAGTACCGAGACAGCTCTCGTTAGAGTCACAAATGATTTGCTCTTATCATCCGATCGTGGTTGTATCTCTCTATTAGTATTACTGGATCTTAGTGCTGCATTTGACACCATTGACCACAACATCCTTTTAAATAGACTCGAACATTATGTTGGCATTAGTGGAATTGCACTAGCATGGTTTAAATCATACTTATCTGACCGTTATCAGTTTGTAGCAGTAAATGAAGAGATGTCTTATCAATCACAAGTTCAGTATGGCGTACCACAAGGCTCAGTACTAGGACCGCTGCTGTTCACTCTGTATATGCTACCATTAGGAGATATCATTAGGAAACATGGAATTAGCTTTCACTGTTATGCCGACGATACTCAGCTGTATATTTCTTCAAAACCTAACGAAACCTACCAATTCGAAAAATTAACGGAATGCATAGCTGATATAAAAAATTGGATGACTAGTAATTTCCTACTTCTAAATTCAGAAAAAACAGAGATTCTAATTATTGGACAAAAAACTTCCACACGTAATAACCTAGAGTACTGTCTAACACTTGATGGCTGCTCTGTTAAGTCTTCGTCGTCGGTTAGGAACCTGGGTGTGCTCTTTGATACCAATCTTTCATTTGAAAGTCATGTGTCTAGTATCTGTAAAACCGCTTTCTTCCATCTTAAAAATATATCTAAATTGCGTCATATGCTCTCAATGAATAATGCAGAACAATTAGTTTATGACCTCAAGCGTTTATGACCTCAAGGCTAGATTATTGTAATGCTCTACTGGGTGGTTGCCCTGCACGCTTAATAAACAAACTACAGCTAGTTCAAAACGCAGCAGCTCGAGTTCTTACTAGAACCAGGAAGTATGACCATATTAGCCCTGTTCTGTCAACACTGCATTGGCTGCCTATTAAACATCGTATAAATTTTAAAATATTGCTGATCACTTACAAAGCACTAAATGGTTTAGCTCCGCAGTACTTGAGCGAGCTCTTAACGCATTATAGTCCTTCACGTCTACTGCGATCTCAAAATTCCGGCCAGTTAATAATACCTAGAATATCAAAATGTCCGGGAAGCAGACACACTCTGTCAGTTCAAATCTAGACTAAAAACACATCTCTTCGGCCTAGCATACACATAACACATTATAGACTTATAATTAGGCTGCATAGTTTAGAACAGCCGGGACCGGGAACACTTCCCGTAATCCTGATGTACTTGGTACATCATA